>NW_008331995.1:5875593-5875908 GCF_000622305.1 Nannospalax galili | reverse complement strand
ACTCATCTCGCATTCAAGGAGAGACACTATCTAAAAGTGAAAGGATAGAAAAAAATATACCAAGCAAATGGCACTAAGAAAAAAGGAGGTGTAGCAATTCTAATGTCTGAAAAAATAGACTTTAAACTAAAAGTAATCAGAAGAGACAAAGAGGGCCACTTCATTTTGATCAAAGGAAAAATGAATCAAGAGATATTATAATCAGGAACATATATTCACCAAACGCTGGTGCACCCAACTTCATAAAAACAATACTACAGGACTTTAAGACCCAGATTAACCTCAACTCGCTAATAGTAGGTGACTTCAATATGA
>NW_008331995.1:5871740-5874527 GCF_000622305.1 Nannospalax galili | reverse complement strand
CATCAAAAAGATCATCCACCATGATCAAGTTGGCTTTATTCCAGAGATGCAGGGATGGTTCAATATACGTAAGTCAATAAACGTCACAAATCATATAAATGGACTCAAAGACAAGAACCATGTAGTCATCTCAATAGATGCAGAGAAGGCCTTTGGCAAAAATTCAATATGCATTTATGTTCAAAATCTTAGAGGGAATTAGACTGGAGGAAACATACCTCAACATTATTAAATCCATATGTAACAAACCCACAACTTCATTCTAAATAGAGAAAAACTGGAAGCATTCCCATTGAAATCAGGAACCAGACAAGGCTGTCCACTATCCCCACTTCTCTTTAACATAGTACTTGAAACTCTTGCAAGAGCAATAAGACAAGAGGAGGAAATTAAAGGAATAATAATTGGAAAAGAAGAGATCAAATTATCCCTTTTTGCAGATGATATGGTATTATAACTAAGGGACACCAAAAACTCCACCTGAAAATGCCTAGAAATTACTAACACATTTAGTAAAGTGGCAGGTTACAAAATTAACCTACAAAAATCTATAGCCTTTCTATATACCAATAACAAGCAATCAGAGAAAGAGCATTTAGAAACGCTCCCATTCACAGTAGCTGAAAAAAAAAATGTCTCAGAGTAAACCTGACCAAGGACATTAAAGAGCTCTATAATGAAAATTTAAAATCTTTAAAGAAAGAAATTGAGGAAGACATCAGAAGATGGAGGGACCGCCCATGCCCATGGATTGGAAGAATTAACATTGTAAAAATGACCATCCTACCAAATGCTATTTATAGATTCAATGCAATGCAAATCAAAATCCCCATGACATTCTTCACAGAATTGGAAAAAAACATCCTAAGATTCATATGGAAGCACAAATTCCTCGGACAGCCAAAGCAAACCTCAGCACTCAGAGCAATGCTCGGGGATTACTACATCAGATTTTAAACTGTATTACAGAGTTGTAGTAATAAAAACAACATGGTACTGGCACAAAAATGGACCTGTAGATCATTGGAGACCCAAATATGAGCAAATGCAATTCAGCCACCTGATATTTGACAAAGGGCCGCAAAACATTAACTGGAGGAAAGACAGCATGTTCAGCAAATGGTCCTGGCAAAACTGGATCTCCACTTGTAGAAGAATGAAACTAAACCCCTATCTTTCACCCTGCACAAAAGTCAATTCCAAATGTCTCAAAGACCTCAATGTGAAGCCTGAAACTCTGAAAATATTGGAAGAAAACATTGGGAAAAACCTATAAGATACAGGCATAAGAAAGATTTTGAAAACATTGGGAAAAACCTATAAGATATTGCTCAGGAAACAAGGGCATGAATTAACAAATGGGACATCATTAAACTAAAAACCTTCTCTACATCAAAGGAGACCACCAAGGAAGCAAACAGGAATCCCACATAATGGGAGAAAATCTTCACCAGCGACACATCCGACAGAGGTTTAATAACCAGAATATAAAACGAACTCAAAAAACAGAGAACCAAGACAAGAAGCAACCAAATTGAAAGATTGACTAAGGAGCTGAACAGAGAGTTTTCAAAAGAAGAAGTAAAGATGGCTATGAAACATCTTAAAAGAAGTTCAACATCACTAATAATTAGGGAAATGCAAATTAAAACCACTTTAAGATTTCACCTCACCCCAGTCAGACTGGCTAAGATCAAGAAAACAAATGATACCAGAAAGGGGAACACTCATCCACAGGTGGTGCATCTAGTATACAATCTGGTCATACTGCTGTTTGGCATGAACACAGATACTCATCCTACTGAAGAGATAGTTGTAGTGTTCCGTTTGTTGCTGCTCTTTTCAAAATAGCCCAGAAATGGAAACAACCCAAATGTCCTTCAGCTGATGAATAGATAATGAAAATGTGGTACATTTAAGCAATGGAGTTCTACTCAGGAATACAAGAAAAATGAAATCATGGAATTTGGAGGCAAATGGAATTAATTAGAAAATGTTATACTAAGTGAAGTAACACAGACTCAGAAAAAAAATCAACATATGTTCTCCCTCATATGTGGATCCTAGAACCAAACCCTGGTAAGTGAGTATGTATCCAGACATAACTACAGGAACCAGGATAATGGAAACTAAATAGGGAGGTAAAGGAAAAGAAAGAACCTGAAAGAGAAGAACAGTAGAAAACAGGCTTTAATAGGGGAGATGTGGATAAAAACTGTGTTAGTTTAAGGGAGAAGGGAGGGAAGGGTATCCAAGGAACCTAGGGGATAAAGGGAAAGAAGGAGCTCAAGAAATATAGGACCATAGGAGATGGGTATTATTAAGGGAGAAAGATGGGAAATGGGGGCACCTTAAGTGGGAAAACCATGATGGAGGGGTGAGACTATGCGACAATGCAAGAGATAATGCCTACCTAGTGTTGAAAACCAGAGGGAACCATATTACTCCTACAACCTACTGACAAATTATACATAGCAGATCAAGAAATATTTGTCTAGGTAAGGTTTATCTGAGAACAACTGGTCTTTGCCCAAGATTTATCTACATGACACATAGTAATTAAAAATACCAGACTGATGGAACTAACCATCTTGGGTGTTTAACAGACATATTTTGAGGTCTACAATTATTCGGTCAGAGGGACATAAAGGACACTTTTGCCCCTTGCCCTCCTAGGTCAACTTGCTCCAGGGGACTATGAGCATCTCTCAAAACTTCCTATAATGGTGGTGGGTCACCTGTCCTCTTGATCAAGGAGGCCGAGGAGACCCCACCAGATGGACTTGA
>NW_008331995.1:5811599-5871219 GCF_000622305.1 Nannospalax galili | reverse complement strand
GCAGACAGCAGCAGGGATATCAGAGTATAAGGGCTCTAGTGGGGGGAGGGAGGCTATGGGAGGGTGCTACCTGGGAAGTGGATATATAAATAAAATAATAATAATAATAAATCTTTAAAGCATAAAAGTTTGCTCCTTAATAATTAGTAGATGTGAAAAACATTACCATTGAAATCTACCTGATAACTTTATATCCATTCTCAGATGCCAAGGAGCTCAGAAAGTAACCGACTGTGACTAGTAACAATCAGGTATATAGAGATTAGAAACACATGTCCATCTTAGTGTCGATTGTATTAAAAATGATTTTTTTCTGTATGGAATTGTGCATTTTAATAATGAAATGGAGATCTTTTTTAAAGTTTAAAACCTCATTTAATTTTATGTCTTATAGGTTTTATACTGAGTATAATATTGTATAACTATTAATTAAACTGTAAACCTAAAAATTTACAACCAATTTTGAAAGGGATGCATCTTAGCTCTGGAAATTATTATTGAATATTTCAATGCTGTTGTAATGAAATGCTTCTTCTAATTATATGGTTATTAAATAAATAATTAAAAAAAAGAATTCTCAACCCTGAATGGGACACCTTTACGGCACCCTCTCTTCTCAAGCCTCAGAGATCATTACAGAAGAGAGGGCAGAAAGATTGTACAAGTCAGAGGTAACTGATGGCTAGGTGGTTGCAATATGATCCCCTAGTGCTTATGACAACATTTATAACACCTGTGCAAGCCCAAGGCAGACAACAACCCAGCATGTATCATGGAGGTAGGCAAGAAGCCCCACACCTTGCTGAGGATCTATTTGCAACCATTAGTTGGTGGCATAGGGAGAGTCCATTTTCTTTAAGGGTGTGATGCCTGATAGGTTGACTAGGCTCCATTAGATGTACCCACACTAATATGGAACACAAACATAATAGGACTAAAAAAAAATAATAATAAGAGAAGACATGAAGTCAGGGGGTTGGTTTAATGGGATTGGAGATGGGGGAGGGAGTATGAATAGATCAACATGTGTTGTTATGAACTTAATCAGACAATGGCCCAGAGTGGAGTGAGGGAAATGGATGACAGGGCAGCCCTAGTCTGGAAATTGTTGGAGACTGAATGAGGGAGAATAGACCTTATGATCTCTAGATAGGCTGACTAGACTCCAATGGAGGAATTTTCACCAAAGGACATCTTGGTTCAATTGCTTGACTGAATAAGGCTTAACATGTATGGCCAAATGATGAGGTCCAGCAGGGGTGGGGTGGGTTCAGGCACAGATAGGGGAAGGGGGTCTAAATTTTACTGAGATCTGTTGTATAAAATGTATAAAAGCTCAATAAAAAGTTTAAAAAATATGCTGTATGAAATTCCCAAAGAATCAATAAAAAAAATTTAAAGCACTAATTCATAAAGACATGGACACTAGGGTTGGAGACATGGCTCAATGGTTAAGAGTACTTGCTGCTCTTCCAAAAGTCCTGAGTTCAGTTCTAGGTGCCCATGTTGGGAAGCTCACAGTGTCTTCAACTCCAGTCCCAAGGGATCTGACTCCCTTTTCTGGCCTCTGTGGGCATCTGTAGGCATCCCCTCACACATATATATGCATATATATGCATAAAAATAATAAATCTTTTTTTTGGTCTTTTTGATACAGGGTCTCCCTGTAGCCCCAGCTGTCCTAGAACTCACTATGTAGACCAGGCTGGCCTTGAACTCTGCCTCTGCCTTCCGAGTGCTGGGATTAAAGGCATGTGCCACCATGCCTGGCTAATAACTCTATTTTTAAAAGAAGTGCATGCTTACTATTATCATAGACTTGGTTTCTAGTTATAAATTTAAATGATTGTATCCATTTATTAGCAGGTACATTGCACAGTGCATCTTTATTGAAGATCATCATTCAAAAGGCTTAAATTCAATTAATTTTCAGGCAGTAAGCCTACTTAGAACAGATTACTTCCAAATCTTTTAAGCAATTATGAGGAAAGAACTAGGTTTCATGTAAAATACATTTCTCAAACAGTTTAAAAATTATATTAATAACCTTGTATAATTCCTAATGGAAACTGGAAACAAAAATCTAATGTTCCAGGAGAAAGAAAAACATAATAGGAAATCAAAATAGTATGGCATTAGATGGAGAGTCAGGAGAGCTGGATCCTCTCCCAGACTGTGACAACACACCACAGTGTGACTTGCAACTATGGGAGGCAGTCCCTCTGCAGTAACTTAAAGCAGTCAACTTTAAGACTTTAGAGACCTCTCAATGTTTATGATTCTACAAATATCTATCAGTTTATTATCTTCTTTTAAATTTACAGCCACCCATTTTCAATATTTAATGATTTAAGGACATTCAACTAGAGTCATACCTGGCAATATTCTATCAATAAGTCGGTCCCTTTACCTAGGTTCTTGGAGGGAAGGCAATATAGAATTAAATTAAAGCTACAGCTGACATTTAGCCTAAATAAGAAATAACAATGGCTGTGAAAAGAGCCTGAGATAAGAGCTATTTGTGTGTGTGTGTGTGTGTGTGTGTGTGTGTGTGTGTGTGTTGGTCTGTGTGTATTGTGGTTTATGTGCATATGTGGAGTGGGTGTGCATATCCATGCATGTCCAAGCAGAGTTCACATTGGGTATCTTCCTCTATTGCCATCTATCTTATTCTTTTGAGACAGGGTCATTGTAGTTTTCCATTTTCACTAGGCTGGTTCACCCGTGAGTTTCTATGTGCCTATATCTGCCTCGCAGTGCTGAAGCTACAAATACATGTAGTCATGCCTGACTTTTTTGTGGATATGGGGGATTTGAACTTGGGTCCTCTTGCTTTACCTGCAAGTGCTTGTACACACTGAGTCCTTTCTCAAGCCCTAAGAGCTATTCCTTAATGCAGCATACACTTTTTCCTTTCTTTCTCACTAACTTACAAACTGATGACATTTCACTTGGGGAGAGGAATTTCTGTAGAATCCAGAGACTTAACATGAAGTAGGAGCTATAAACATATATTATCTATTACTCTACCCAGAAAACAACTATCTTTCTATCAGGCCATTGAAACTCTTTGTCCTAATATTCACCTCCCTATCAACCATTTTCTACAGCCTTTAACAACTCAATATGAAATTATTAATTAATAATAATCACTGATTGATATGTTTGGTTTGACTTCTTGTTTGTCTTATAAGGTACCAACTATGTATACAATGCATATTTAAAATTTCCCATTTCTGGGGCTGGAGAGATGATTTGGTGGTTAAGAGCACTGTCTGCTCTCTAGAGGACCTAGGTTCAGTTCCCAGCACCCACATGATTACTAACACCATCTGTAGCTCCAGCTCCAGGGGATCTGATGCCCTCTTCTGACCTTTGTAGGCTTTGTATGACCCAGGTGCACTTACATACAAGCAGGCAATACACTCACACACATAAAGCAAAAATAATAAATATTAAAAATAATCCATTTCAATTTATGAATTAGTACAGTTGTGAAACAAAATAGTACTCACCCAGATAAGTGAATCCTTTATTTACTTGCAACTGGAAAGGTCCTAAACTTTTCTCATACACACATTCTCTGGGCATGGATCACTCATATCATCAGCACTTTAAAGTGATGGCAATATGGTCAGAGATAATAGATCAGATGACCAGGTTTCCATCAATTAAAATAATTTAGAGACAGTTGCTCATTAACTATGCTGTCTTCTTTTGCTCCCCACCTTAGAGAATGGACTATGAAACGCCCCAGACATGACTTCAAATACTCATGTCTAGTTCTGCTTCACTGAGCCATCTAACATACATATCTATCCAGCTGTGCTGTGCACATGACAGATACTGTGGAAGACAGTGAATTTCCAGGACCTAATATAACTTCAGGCATATACAGAAAAATCAATAAACACCTGTTAAAACTAAGACTCTAATGAATGCATTCAAACCACCTCATAAAAGCCATATTTTCCATATCACTTTCTACTGTCTGAAAGGAAATGCCAAGCAGTAGGAGAGAAAGCCAATATCATTGCAGCTAGCAGCCGAACAGGCAGAACATTATGAAAAACTAAACAACACAAAAACATATTCAATGCAAGATTTATATCTGCAGCAACATGAGACAGTATTGGTTATGAATTTGTTCTGATTCTTTTCCATCTGAGGATAAATACCAACATATTTTAGGAAAGGTGAATTTTCCAAGCCATTGCAATTTTATTGAATCACCTCACCATTTCTAAAGGGAGGCCTGCTTACTGGTGGGGTGAACCTCCTCTTATATCCTCCTGGGTACTGTCAGGTTGTCAACTTTACAACTCGGGCCAGAAAATACATATTTAAAACAAGCCAATTAGTATGTGTGTCAATACAGTAATGGAACAAAACAGTCTCTCCTCAGCCTAGATCAGTGAATCCCTCATTTAATTACAATTGGAAAGGTTAGAAAGTGTTTATCATATACACATTCTCTGGGAATTATCTGTCTTTGGAAGATAATTAACCATCCTCGCTCATGCTTTCGTTATATGCAGTGCTCTCCAGAGCCTGAGCTTTGTACTTTCTTCATTCATATTCCTCTGGCCTTCCCTTCCCTGGTACCACAGACCTCAGGTGAATTTCGCCGACTGCTCAGAAATATTGTTAAACCCATTTCTCAATCCACATTATCAGCTCACAAACACAAGATCTGTGCATCTGCTTAGCCTTTTCCATATATAGCATTTCAACTACTAACATAGATGGCACCTGTCAATGCTGACAAAAATTAAATTTCAAAACTACTGTAAATAATAAAGCAGTCACAGAAAGATTTCTCTGGAGCATGGGCTGCCCATAAACACAACTTGCACACTGTGCTTACAGCTGTTTCAACATGAGCCGTTTGCTGTGGTTCATTAAAGTGATTTGATTTGTCAGATTCTGGGATGGTTGGAAGTTTGCATCTAGAACTATTTAAGGGAGTTCAGAGGAATCTTTGAATTTTGTAGCTGTGCATATAAGGCACAAGAATAAAATACTTTCAGGGATGAGACTGTACCTCATAGCAGAGTACTTGCTTAGGATGCCCAAGGCCCTGGGTTAGACACCCAACACCATCAAAAATAATTGTAATGAAATGAACTGAGCATTGTATCTTTAGGAGAAATCATTTGGGTCTGAATTCATGGGAATCACCAATAATTAAATTCCAAACCAATTTCTTTGTGTCTGCAAAGCTCCCAAGATATTCCAAGCACAACCCAATGGCAGTAGGACTCTCATATACCATTCTGAACTCCAGGAGAGAGGAGAGGATGATCACCCACACCCACCAACATGTACTCATTGACTCAATGGTGACTTCTTTCTGTGGAATTGATTTAATTCCTCTAACTCCCTCTTATTTTATCACCTTCTAGTCAGAGATCTTAAAATCTCATTGTTTGGCTGAACTGATATGCCGGGAACCAACAGTTGCTTATGTCAGATTACACTGAAACCACCCCAGGTTGCACCATTTAGATAAGCAACTGTCTCTCAGAAACCAGGTGGCCTCACTGCAGTTGAGCAACCCTAGTAACCTTAGCAACACTTCCCCCTTTTACAGATTACTTCATTCTTGAAATTTCCCCACCCCTAGCTTTACTTCCTCCTTTTACTTGTTATATAGCAAACAGAAAGATAAAAATTTCAGAGCTTGATCAGACCACCTGTCTTGCTCTCATTTCTCGTGTCTCTTGTCCTTCCATTCATCTGTTCTCTCCCCAGGTGCATGTTGAAGACCCCGCTGGCTGGGGGCAACTGGCGCCCAACATGGGGCTGGGGATATGAGGACCCTGACCAATGCCCTTTGGTATGCATGGCCGTGACTCCCAGGACTGCCGCAGAGCCAGACGCCATGAGTGAAGGTCCGCACAGTGAGCACTGCAGAGCCACCCACCTGCGAGACCGTGCCGTCGATAGAGGTAAGCAAGTGCGGTGCATTCATGGGACAAGCACCGAGTAAGCATGACTTATTCCTCCAAGGACTCAAGGAGTCCCTCAAGACACAGGGAACTAGGGTTAAGAAAAAAGATTTGTGTAAGTTTTTTAATTTTGTTGGAGAAATCTGCCCATGGTTCCCTCAAGAAGGAACTATTGATATAAAAAGATGGGGAAGGGTGGGTAATTGTCTTCAGGATTATTATAGAGCCTTTGGGCCAGAAAAAATTCCTGTTCAGGCCTTTTCTTACTGGAATTTAGTCAATGATGTTTTAAAGGTTTATAATCATTTTCCCAGTATCCAAGAGGTCGTCAAGGAGGGTGAAAAGGTACTTCAAAGGCTTTCAAGGCCTCTCTCCACATGCGGCTCTGTGTCCATCAGCATTCCGGAACCTGATGGTCCCACTATTGAGCCTAAAGAGGCCCTGAATATACAGGCAGCCCCAGGCCCCCTCACTGATTCTAATACCCAAGAGAAACCACAAACCCACACCTACAAGTCTCTTGGGACATCGATACAGTCCCCTGAGTTTAGACTGGTGGAGGACTCTCCCTCTGAGGAAGCCCTTTTCCCTGAACAAAAGGCTACTCAACAACCTAACCCTGAATGGTCCCCATGCTTTCAGCTTTTCCAGTAAAAAGACCGCCTCCCTATATTAATGATTGTACTGCTATGGCTACTGCACCCCCTTTTTTTGTGCCCCTGTCCTCGATCTGGACAATGTTTCAGAATACATAGATAAGGCTAAGGTGAGGCTCTCTGAAGAGACTGCCTCTTTAAGAAATATCCTTCAACAAAAAAGGAAAACATTTACAATTACTTAAGGAGCTCAGAGCCCTTGAATTGGAATTATCTAGTGCTTCCCTAGAGGCCATCCCAAAAAGGGCTTCTAATAAAGATGGCTTCAAGTATAAGAGGACCCTCCATGCTTTTCCCATCACACGGAGTAAAGCCCTACAGACAACCAAGGCTAAAGATACCTCCCCACAAGACGAAGAGGGCTCTGCCTCGCATAAAGACGAGTCTGACCAAGAGGATGAGCTTTCAGGGGATAGTGACTCAGACATAGAGGATGATAATAATAAAAATAAAAAATGCCTTAAGCTAAATGAATCATTTGGGCAAAAGTATAGACACCTTAGCTTTAAACATTTGAAAGAATTAAAAACAGCTGTAGCCAACTATGGACCAATAGCCCCTTTCACTCATAAATGATGTAAATATGGTCTATGAATCCGTTAAGGATCTACAAGATCAGATAAGACTCCCTAGCAGAAGTAGTGCTTCAGAATAGGCGAGGGTTAGACTTGTTCACTGCAGACAAGGGAGGAATTTGTTTGGCCCTACAGGAACGTTGCTGTTTCTATGCTAATAAGTCTGGAATTGTTCCTGATTGCATTTGGAAACATCAAGAGGAGCATGAGAGATGGCACAAGGAACTTTTTGAAAACCCTATTTGGAGTGCTCGGAGTGGGATGCTGCCCTATTTACTCCCACTGTTGGGTCCCTTAGTTAGCCTCTTACTTCTTGTAAGCTTTGGGCCTTTCATTATGGGCAGAATTACCCGCTTTATTTGACAACAAATTGACTCCCTGGCATCAAAACCCTTACAAGTCCATTATCACCGACTGGATCTGGCTGATCGAGGTCTAGAGGAACCTGCAGAAGAACCCCTCCTGCGGGAGCTACATGGTACTCAGAGCCATGTATGTCTGCATTAGACAGATAGGGGTACTGGTGTGAGGTGCAAGGCAAAGCACTGCAGGGGAAAGGCCATGTATTCTGTCTCTGGGTTCCCTGAGAAGTAAGCCTGTTTGCATGGAGGTTAGTGTCCAACAGCGCCTCTGGATGCAAGAGGCAGCCTAAATTCCTGCCCTCCTCAAAAGGGACACACAAAAATGTCTAGGAGGATGAGGCCTATGCTTCCCCTCCCCAGTTAATGCCCACTATTCTTCTATGAGTCAATAATTATCAATTTTCAGGTTCCTCAACTTCTTTTAATAGAAAGGGAGGAGATGCCGGAGATGCTGGGAGCCAACAGTTGCTTAAGTCAGATTACACTGAAACCACCTCAGGATGAACCAATTAGATAAGCAATGAAACCAGGTGGCCTCACTGCGGTTGAGCAACCCTAGTAACCTTAGCAACACTTCCCCCTTTTACAGATTACTTCATTCTTGAAATTTCCCCACCCCTAGCTTTGCTTCCTCCTTTTACTTGTTATATAGCAAACAGAAAGATAAAAATTTCAGAGCTTGATCAGACCACCTGTCTTGCTCTCATTTCTCGTGTCTCTTGTCCATCCATTCATCGGTTCTCTCCCCGGGTGCATGCTGAAGACCCCGCTGGCCAGGGGCACTGATAAAGGACACATGGGTTGACATTCTGTCTTCCTGGAGTTGTGCTAACCTGTCTTAGAAAAATAGTTGTAATTTGCTTTTCAATAAATTCCAGGGAATAATATTCCATAATTTCTTATTTATGTAATTATTCAGAGAAAAAATCTTTTTTTATGTGCATGTGTGTATTGCCTGCATGTAGGTAAGTGCACTTGTGTCATGCAATGCCAGCAGAGGACAGAAGAGACTGTCAGATCCCCTGGAACTGGAGTTATGGAGAGTTGTTAGCTGCCATGTGGGTGCTGGGATTCAAACCCAGGTCTTCTGCAAGAACAGTCAGTGTTCTTAACCACTGAGCTATCTCTCCAGTCTGAAAAATATCTTTTATAATGTCTGATGGCTTGTGAGGTTTTTCTTTTTCCCCTCTTTATGACAACATGCACATATAATCTGATCTATGCAACCATCCTAAGACCCAAGAATATGCCCCAAAGTATGTCCAGGTTTAGCCAACTTCTTCACGCTGTGGACATGAAAATCTGTTTAAATGTTATTCATGGTCTCCTTAGTGCTGGAACCTTTCCTACTTTACTAAGATGAATGAGACTGGGTGAGCTTCACTACTCATAGGTCATAGGTCTAAAAGTAAGAAACTTGCTGTGCAGATCAGGCGCCTCTTGATCTCACAGAGATCTGCCTGCCTCTGCCTTCTATGTGCTGGGATTAAAGGTAAGGGCCATGATGCCCAACAAATATTAAAATTTTTAATGCAAATAGAGCAGTGATCTAGCATGCTTGAGGTCCTGGGTTTGAGTCAGCAATGCTGAAAAAAAAATTCTATATAAAAGTAATTGCCAGAGTCACAAACGAAGTACCAATTCATATAAAAAGTAGCCCATTTATCAACTAGTAGCCAACATAAATAGTAACTGTGTGTGTTTATGTATGTTCATGTCTGTGCATATGTGTGTGTGCAGACCACACATATACATAGTGTAGAGTGATACTTTCTCTTTAAAAAGCTTTTTTTTTTTTATCAAGATGAAACATTGTCAAGTATTTTTATCTAGATGTGTGATTGGCAACAATTTGTGAAACATTGATAGCAGGTGAATCCAAAAGGGACCGAGGAAGTGACAGGAGCAAGCATGTGCTGGTGGCATGGCTTTACCATAATTCTGCTGCAAAGTGGCAGGTATCAAGTCCCTTTGCAGATAAGTATCCAAATAAAGCCTAGCTCTGAATATACTACCGTGGTCTCCATGGACAGGAACAGGTGTTCCTATTTGAGTTTTATAAAGACATGCACACTCACAGACTCATCCACATGTCAGGCGTTCCTACCTTAATTGGACCAGGTGTTTAATGAAGAGAGTTGTTTTCCCCCTAAGTATCTTTCACAGATTGTCACTGGAAAATCAACACTGGAACACCAAAAAGAACAACAAAACCCTAAAGCCTAAAGAAATAATACAAAAGGGAAGGCCTACCAGGCAGATGCAGTAGAAATTACTGTTTTGCTTAATGTCTAGAGAAAGAATTCTTACAGTCGTCGTGGCCAAACAAAGGCACACTCATTGTGTCTGCAAGCTACTATTTATAAATAACCTCTTTTCAGGCATAAACATTTCTTCACTCCTAGCCCACAAGCTTTTGTGGAGGCTGTCTTTAACCCCACAATATAAGAGTGGAAAAGTTGTTCACAATGACTATGACCTCTTCACAGTGGGTCATTTAGACAAATGCTCCATGTCTGACAAGTCAGAGACACATACAATAAGGACTCCCGTGCATTCCTGTTCTTTTTTCATGAGTACTGTACAGATATCCAGGTTGTGCAGTGCAAAAAAGGCATTACATTTGCGGGGGCAGCATTCATATTAAAATGTCTTCATTAGTTTGATGTATTTTCTTATTTATCATAACTTTGTCCACATCAGCATATGTGAATGATATATTGATTTGAATAATTTTTAGGGCAGATGATATTAAGATGTCATATTTTAAGATGATCAGCATAGTAAGACAATTTTCCAAAAGAGAGAGACTTGGATTCTAAAAACGTTCTGTTGAACATTATGCTCCAACTAATTCAGGCTAGCAAGATTTGCACCACAAGACACTGTGGCAAATCCAGTGTGATAAAAACTAGCATCTGATCCTAAGCAAGGTGCGTCCCATAAACTTCGGAAGGAAAGACAATGCTAAACTCAAAACTATGCTTTCATGTGTATTTGTGTAGTTTTACTTTGGCATGGTGCTTTAAAAAACAAGAGTGCTCTTAGCATAGAATAAACAGCAGAAATTTCACACACACACACACACACACACACACACACACACACAGAGCACTTGAAAACACTGAAAGAAATAATTGGAAGAAAAATGAAGTGATGCCTCAAATGTGTGGGGGGGGGAGTAGGGGGGTGTGCACACGTGTGCAAAACATGTATCAAAGTCTTTTAGCATTGACATTGACTTCTGGAGAATAAAAAACAATTTACTTCAAATATAAACCCCATGATTACATCATCTATAATCCAGAGCAATCATATTTGTGCCTTGGAAAACCATAATGAATACCAAGTACCAACTACTTCATCAACAGTCCAAATTGTAAAACTAAAACAAGCCAAGAAACACAACAATTTGATATAGAGGGAAAGAATATGCCTGAGTAAGTAATATATGTAATCTTAAACATTTAAAATGTTTTTTGTTGAATTAGTAAAATATTCATGTAATAATCCTCCATTAAAATTCCTTGATTCTTTGCTTAGGCTTTTGAGACTGGGTCTCACTATGTAGCCCAAGCTGATTTCTGTGCCCCTCCTGTATCAGACTCTCAAGTGTGGGGTTGCAGACAGGTACTACCCAACCTGGCTCAGAGTTTTTATTTTAAAATATTTAGAATATATTTAAGTTCCTTGACACTGATCACTAGTTAAGACCTTCACTTCTCAAAATTAAAACAAAAACTTCTTTAAAAGTTTCCATGAATGTTAGGAAGATAGAGAAGTAGGTCATTCAATTGTTGGTACAGGTAAGCTTTGTGAATACTACACTGTTTCCTTGAAAGGAAGACATAACTGTTTTAAAATAATTAATGTATAGAAGTATCTTTGAATTCTTTATTTTTGTGATGATAGTGTACATGTACTATAATTTTTAATGGTGTGTTTTGTATTATTTTATACAGTGCTTCATGAATGTTTTAATAATTGTTATTGATAAATAAATCATACACTAACTTTGAAGATTTCCTGGAGAAAAGGATGTCTTTTTCTAATTTGCACAAATGAGCCATATGGGCTGGCAGCCGTCTTGGCTTCCAGGGAGCTGCCTTCTTCTTCCCACTAACATGAGAGTGAATCTATAATGCATGGAAGTGGCTGGAACTCCCAACTGGGCAGGTTGGCACTGAGGGAGTAAACTATGAAAATGAAGAGGAAACTCAGTCCTGGTGGCATGATTTGAAGAAGAGATTTAACTTCCTTTAAAGGGCAACCTCCTGATGAGTTCCATGTTTTGTGGGCTAATAAATTTCTCTGTATATTTTCACCACTGCTCACAAAGGATCTAGAATGAGGCAAACCCCAAGGAAAATATTTATTCACAAAGAGCCATGTGAGAAATGTGGTTGGCATGGAAGACTGTCTCTGGGTCTTCCAATGTAAACACTCTGAATCTCTACACATTTGTATGAGCGGTTAAGAACATGCTTTCGTCACAAAGTAGACAATGGGTTCAAATCTCTCTCGGTCACTTTTAGCACTGTGGTAGAGACCACATAAGAAATTTATGATTAATGGTTTGGTTTAGTAAGTGATATACTAAATAATAATATTTATTATGGTATATTTCTTCATTTTACCTTCAAAGTAATTGGTATCATTTGCCAAAGCATTTTTCACTTTGAATTTTGTGTTACCGATTGCATTCAACAACATCCCCAACAGGAACTGTACACTTGTGCTCCAGAGTGGTGAGCAGAATAAACAGAGCAAACTCTCCGTTTTCTTAGACCTCAGGTTACAATGGGAGAAAGAAATGGGGGAGCCAACTTCCATGAATGATAAGCAAGTCCCATCCATCAGAGACCCATTACTGTATCAGATTGTGTAGGACAGGGGACACCTTAAACAGGGAATGCAGTAGAGCTTAGGGCAGTGTTGGAAAGGACTGCAAGTATACGCCACACTTCTCTGTTGATTTAGCATATTAGGCTCACCCTCACCTGGAGACTTTAAGGGTTGATAAGAGAGTGATTTTGAACAAATGAGAAGACAGTGAAGAGGTGAACCCCATGTGAAAATATAATCCATATAAATATAGTTATATATTTAAAAGGGAAAGTGTTAAAAATGATGCGGCATTCAGGCACCCAAAAAATCTATTCATACTGAGTTTCAAGCACCAGAAAGGTCTTGTTCTTAAAACAATTTTGTCCTTTACACAGTGCAGTAATCAGAATCTAACTTCATCTTACATTCTTCCTTCATTAAATTACTATCATCCCTGAAGGGGTCAAACAGTAAGTTATTGCTTTTTATTTTAATTTTTTAAAAAAGAGATCTTTGTATCCACTCATTATAAAATTAAATACAAATGTGTTTTCTACTACAGTTATTTCTCTATATTCTCATCTCCTTTCCCAGTGAATTTGCTGTTTTGCATGGACCTATTAATCAAGATGTATAGTATAGTAGGCGTATGTCTTATAACAATCTAAAAGAAAAGCTTGAAGGCAAATCCCTTCACATAAAGCTTTGTCTTTGCTTCAGAGTCCTTCTCCTTGCGCTGGCATATCACATACCTTCACATAGTATATCTGAAGTTTTGTTAGGTCATGCACATCTGTAACCCCAATATTGAGAGACACAGTTACATTTATTATAAAACAGTTACACCTTCCTTTCAGGAAAATAAAATACAGTAATCTCAAAACTTATCTATATCAACAATTGAATGAATTACCTCCCTATATTTCTAAGGTGAATGTAGACTTCAAGAAACTTTTGTTTTAATTTTAGTCATTTCTCAAGTATCTTTACATATTCTTGAGCCTAACATCTCCAGATGAGACTACTATGCTCAATCAAATGAGAAGCAGGGGCTATACATCAACTTTCCAGCTTTATCCAACACTTCCCTATGAAGGTAAATAAAAGTAACAGATGTATAGTATACACAAATATAAATAACGTTTTAAGGGAAAGTGGAGGCAAACTTGTAAGAAAAAACATAGATGAAAACTTGATAAATCCACACATTAGCAAATCTGAGAATATTAACATGGCATGGCAGGTACAATTGACTGCAAAAATAACTGCTGCCTGCAGTAACTGAGGAGGCAACCTCCAGGAATCACATGCTGGGAGAAGTAAAAGCCTAGAATCAGCAGGAGGGGAAACCTGTTTCCTGGAAAGCAATTTAAAACTTGCCTGAAGAGTGAAGCTATGATAATGATGGGTCTCTGATGAATGGGACTACACCTTGGCTAGAACCTCTATTTATATGTAAACCTCATGTCACAATCCCAAAACTGAACTTGTTGGGTGTTTGGGGGCAGGGATGTCATTAAATCTCTTAGTTCCTCCTCCCAATGTGGTCATATTGAATAAATCTTTTTCTGCTTTCACTAATTATTTGTTTCTTTAATTGACCTATAGAGGATGGCCGATTGAGCTGGCTTGTTAGAGCATCCAATGCCCAGACTGTGACCCCAATATCACAAATAACACTCTGCACCTAAATACTAAGAGGTTGCTCTGCATGCAGGACCACTGTAGCCTGGCAACTAAATACCACAAAAAGCAATTCAAATTGTCTGTCGCCTTTTATTTTATATCCTATGATGGGGTGGGTGCTCTGAATTAAGTTAGTCTAAATATTTCCAAACTTTTGAATAATGAGTTACAGGTAAATATTTTTGTCACTTCTTTCATTGTTTTATTATAAATGGTCTTAGGAACTGCAGGATGAAAAGCAATAGCTCTAGTTAGCAATGCTGTCTAGGTTCATTGGTGTGTATTGGCAATGGGTTAAACTATTAGCATACATTATCTTGATTACTCCACTATTAGCATTTTACTGATGTAGAAACAGAAACCCTTACATGTTAAAGGGCTTTCCAAAGTCACACAGCAGAAGCTTGGTATCTGACAAGTCTGTGCTTGACCCAAAGATTGTTTTTTCTAATCACTGCAGAATTCTGTCTTGCATTTCAATGGAGGGAAAAGGATTTTTAACTGTTTTTTTTAAACCATAAATGCATGTTGAATATTTGAATATATATATATACTAGATATATGTTTAATCAAATTTTTTACATTATATAATGTTTGAATGCCACAAAACATTCTGTTAGCCCACTAATGTGTACTTTTGTTTTACTATTAATTAAAAATTAATTAATGGTAATAAAAAGTGTACAGAAAAGGAAGGTAAATATTTGGCAGAAAATGACGAAAAATATGTTATGTCAAAATTAGTCTTGGAGGGCTGTAGAGATGACTTAACATTAAGAACACTGGCTGTTATTGCAGAAGACCCGGGTTAGGTTTCCAACGCCCACATGGTAGCTAACAATTGTCTGTAATTACAGTTCCAGAGAATTTGATGCTCTCTTCTAGCTTCTGCAGGCATTGCAAGACAAGAGCACACTTACATGCAGGCAAAAGGCAAGTGTACATAAAGTTAAAATAAATTTAGAAAGGGATGAAACTGGTGGTAGAATGTGGACAACGGGAAGTTTCATTACATCCCAGCCCAGAGCTGCAGATGGCATGTTCAGCACCAAAGACAGCATCCCAATTGGTTTAGACAAAAACGAGATAAAGGACACTGTGTTCAGAACTTTCACTTAAAACATCTCCAGAGTTGCTCCATCAAGGCATGGTTCAATCCACACATAGAACTCAATGAATTTGCATGAGCCCAAATTTATTTCTTGGCCCAAAGCATCTTTCTCTAGCTCTAAGAAGGAGGGAAGAAGGGAGGGAGGGAAGGAGGGAGGGAGGGAGGGAGAGAGAGAGAGAGAGAGAGAGAGAGAGAGAGAGAAATGGAGGTTTGAATTTAAAATAGAATGTTTATGCATGTGTGGAAATTAAATTCAGGCAAACTCTCTGGAGGTGGTATGCAAGTCTTGAATGTTTCAAAGTTAATAGCACTCTGATAATTACTGTCATTTAATTAAGTTTTTGCAAGGTCAAACCCAAAGAGAGGCTTGTTATTTCCCTTTAGGCACTAAGCCCACTGAAAGAATAAACCTACCCTGTAAAGAAGAAAAGCAAAGGTATAACATGATAGGACACTGAACAATTAGATCAGCAGAGTAAGTGCAGACCATAGTAGCCTCTCACTAAATAATTTTCGAGCTTCATTTAATAAAAAGTTGGCCTTCTCCCTTCTACTGGGTATTCTCCTAGACTCTAAAGTTCTCTAGATTACATTTTCTATGTAAGAACAATATCAAATATTTAGTTCTTATGAATTCCCATAATTTTCTCTTTTGCCATCATTACAGGACTTTCATTAGTAATTTACTCTCATTATTTTCAGACCTTTAAATCTACACCTCACACACACAGGGTATTATTCTAGTTAAAACTAGTAGGGAGTGAACAGAGGAACCTGTGGGCCAGTCCTTTGGGCTTTTGTCTTTGTTTTTTAACCATTCCACTGTGACCTGTCAGTATTCATACTGTTTATGTGCTTCTGGTGACACAGTCTGTTAGAGGTATAAGGTAAGGTCCCACCTTCTTGTACTACCACTTCTGTTTAACATTCATCATAATTATTTACTCTGGAAGGCAATCTATTAGGATGTTCTTATAATTCTCTGGGCTCTAAAGTACCTACTGCTTCTCTACAGAAATTTAATTTTTTTCCGCTTTTGCTCTAAGACTTTCTTACAGTTTGAATTCCTCTTTCCACCCACTAAAAAGGTATACTGAAATCCTAATCTCTGCATATTGTATCATAGGTTATCTTGTCAACTTGTCCTGTGCTATTTGAGTTTGTTGAAAGTGGACTCTGGAGCGAGGAAAGTTCTTTTGTCCCAGACTCCAGAATGTTAACTTCTAGTTTCCTCTAAGATCCCTTGTCTGAGGATGGGCTGGCCCCACTGATTATCTATTGCGGAGAAGGAAGAGCAGCAAAATAGCCCAAGAGTAAAAACAGTGTGTCGGTGAGAACAGTCAAAGGGTAAATGGTTTCCAACCAAACTTACTATTGTTTTCCCATGATATAAAAATACTTGTAGTGGGAAAGAGAAAGTAGAAGCTCTGTCTGGACAGCATATTCTGCTCAGCCAGAAACTCTTCGTCAGGAAATCCTGCATAACTGTTCAGGCAGGCTTCCCGAGTTTTTTCTGCTGGGTGTTTGTAAATTAAGTGTCCAATTTGATGATGTTACCTTCTTGCTGCTATGTATTATTTTATTTGGAATCCTCACCCAAGGTGAAGTTCAGCTCTGCCCCATATTCTTGACTGGGACTACAGTTGGCTGCCTCAATGGTGCTTCCCAAGGACCATTTATACCGAATGTTTGTAAGTCCCTGATTTAATTATATTACCTTTTGTTTGCTCTTTAAATTGGGCTTCTTCAGTTGTGCTTGCTAGATTTTTTTGAGCACCAAATGTGAGGATGTTTTGCTAACAATATGCTATTTCTCAATCTGCTATTTACTATTTTACTTTCGCTTGCTATATACTTAATAAATTCACTTACCTAAAACCCAAAAACTTGGATGTCATACATCATTCTCCAGACCATACAGAATAATATCCTGGTATCTGTATATGTGACTTTTGGTGGGAATAATGTCTTTGCAGATATAATCAAAATATTATGATGTCATTAGAGTGGGTTCTGATCCAATAACACTGCTATCCTTGTAAGAAAAAAGAAACAGACTCACATAAAAATCTGGACATGATGACAGAGACAGAGATTGGAATGATGGAACTAGAAACCAGTGTGTGTCAGCAACTGAATACCACCACATAAAGCTAGAAACAGACAAGGGAGGATTTCATCTGAGTCCCAGAAGGAGTCTGTCCTTGCCTGGACACATTGGTTATAGACTTCCAGCCTACAGATTTCTGGGAGAATAAATTCCTTTTGTGCTAAACTACCCAATTTTTGGTCCCTTGTTTGGTAATGGTGGGGAACCAATACAGTCTTTTATATTCTATCTGTATCGTACAAGATGACACAAGACAGAGAAATCCTGGCACGTACAGCTCCTATGAGGTCTACAAAAGCAAACTAAAACAGGCAAACAACTCAATTAAACATTCTGTGGCTATTATTTCCTCTGGAACTTCAGTTTTTCTTCTCACCGACTGACTAAATAATTCATTATCATCAAAGGGATTTCATTTACTTGCTTCTTCATTTAAAACTTTGACCTTGCTAAGCCCTTTAGTTCCTCTAAGTGTGCTTTGCATTACATCTCAGTGACTGAAAAGAATAATCTAGAACAATGCTATACACGGCTTATCTGACTCTCTGGGAACCACAGGATGACTATTGCTCCATGATTAGCACAAATTCAGGGAACAAGATATTATCCTCAATGTTCATGGACATCCTGGGTCTGGTGGGGTGCATAGCCTGTGGCATTAGATCTCAATTACAACCTCCTGCCAGATTACTTAGAAAAGGAAAGTATATACTCAAAAATTCAGCTCTGCAGAAAGATAAAATGATACCTAGAAAGATCTTTTTGTTCAGATCATATATAAATACAATTTCAGATGGGGGGGTTGTCTTTGTGATTAGAAATATGCTTGTATGAACTTGGGCTTTAGCAAATAAAATTCTGCATTATTTGAATTTTGAATTGTTGATTGTAAATACAACTTTCTCCTTCACGTCTGCTCATAACAGGAATATATCATTTAAATCACACAGCTATTGAATATTTTCTACTTTAATACACGACAGGATGAAAATATGGTTAGAATACTTCCACATGCTTTTAGAAACCTTCATTTAGCCATATTTAAATATCCAATTTCAGATTTTTATCATTTTGAAATAGCTCTGCCTTATTCTTTGTGGGTAAAACTGTTACTGTATGCTTCAATTTTCCACTAATGTAATGTCTACCTTTGTTAAGCAGACACTGCACAGTGGATGAAGCCCTAATAGTTGAAATTCTAGTGAGTATATCTCTTGTGTAACAAAAGGTAATAAAAATCTCTTTTATTTTTCTTTTAAAAATTGTTTGGGTAAAGGGAAGAACTGTGATTTCCTAACTGCTTGTCAAATATATGCCAGCAAACCGATTGCCTTTTATATGAGCCACAGTCCTTGTGACATATTTGGAATCATCCTTAAGAATTTTCCTAACAGGGAGAATTGGGACAGAATTATTTTCTTCATTCCTCTTTGGGGAACTATTAGCCAACTATGAGGTATTATGTTAGGGTCCTCCTTTCTAGCATCTCTCTTCATCAGTATGCCACAATTTAGAATTATTTTCATTAAGTCTGTGAATTTTAGTAAAAGCACCCTGGTTCTAGAAGCTTATTACCAGAAACAACTGTACAACCTCAACAAAAGTGAGATGAGGACTACTGTGATCTGAACGTGTCTCCTGAAGCTCACGGGCTGGGCACTTAACCCCCAGCGCAAGAGTGTATCATAGTGGGCACTTACCCATCAGTATCACAGTGACTAGTGGTGAGAACTAAACCATTATCACAATATTGTGTCACGGTGGGACCTTAACCATAAGTGTCACAGTGTTCAGTGGTGGGAACTTGATCATCAGTCTTATGGTGTATGTGTAGCTTCTCCAAGATTACACATAACTGATGAAAAGTAGAGAGGGAATGGATTGTAGGTATTTTGTATCTGAAAACTTTATTTTAATTCTGAATCCTTACCCTCATTTTATAAATGCAGAAACTGAAGCTTATAAGTTATTTCCCTTGCTGGTTCATATAGTTAACAAATGTTCAGACTTCTGGTTAGGTCAATCTCCTATAGACTAAATTACTTTATCTGTCTAATTCATTCAAATTGTTTAAGTTCCTCAATAGAATATTCTAGATGCCAGGATACAAGAGCAAAAAGGCAGACAAGGACTTTGTTTTCTTAAACTTTCATTTTAATGTGTGGATAAAAAATTGAATGCACAATTATTCCAAAAGCATGCTTTCAAGGAAAGAAAAGGCAAGATAAGAGAAGGGTCAAAAGAACAGCTAAGAAGAAAAGAAAAAAAGTACGTGTGAGGGGCTGGGATTGTCATTGTTGTCAGCCATGAACTCTGCTCACTTTTTCAGAACAGTTAGCTGTCATTTGGAAATGCTCAACACAAAGAGGTCATGTGAATTCTGACAGGAGAGTCCAGGGAATTCTCTGAGTGGGAAGCCATCTTGGACGTGTGTCATGGTTGACATTTAAGAGCTACTCAGGACATTTTTACTTCAAATTTCTTTCTGAAGAAGTCCTTGATTCTCAAAAGCAGTTGTCACATCTGCAAATAAACATTTCCTTCTATGTAGGAATTTTATTAATGAGCTAAAATTTCATGTAATTATTACATTGGCCTTGAAAATTTTAGCTAAAAGCATTTATCTCTTTAAAAATGTAGGGGAAAAGAAAACTTCCGCTCTTTGGCAATGATCATTGCATATATCTTTAAAAGGCTTAACATTGTGCTAAGTACATACTGAAAGAGTAATTATGGAATACATTTTAAATACTTTTTATTTAGTATAAAAAAATAAAAGTGGGTAGCAAAGAAGGGAGAAGAGGATAAAATGAACTGATTAGAAAGCTGATTAAATCAGAACTAATGAACTGTGCTGGATAGCTTTAGTGTCAATTTGACACACCTGGGTTCAGGGAGCCTCAATTGGGGAATTGCCTCCATTGGACTGGCCTGGCCTATGTTTGCGGGGCATTTTCTTGATTGTTGAGTGATGGGGGAGGGCCCAGCCCACTGTGGGTAGTGCCACCCCTGGGCAGGCGCACCTGTGTTGGATAAGAGAGCAAGCTGAGCAAGGGCCAGGGGAGCAAGCCAGTAAGCAGCATTTCTACATGACCTGTGCTCTAACTCCTGCCTCCAGGATCCTGCCCTGAGTTCCTACCTTGGGCTCCTAGATGAACTGTGACCCGGGAGATGTAAGCTAAATAAACCCTTTCCTCCCCAAGTTGGTATTGGTCAGAGTGTTTTGTCACAGCAATGAAGAAACAAACTAGAACATGAACTAAGGATGTAGTTGTAAGTGAACTAAAAATATGAATCTGAGTTTAATTAACATAAAATGTCTGTCTCTAGAATATGTACATTTACTGTTTGTCATCATTCTGAAGTACAATTCCCCTTTGAACATGGCCTGGACAGTTAAGTGGTGATCTTCACAGAAGCCCCAGCTGTCCATCATTTCACACACTTATGACAGCTCTCAGTGTTGGCTGAGTCCCCAATCTTAGTTTTTCTATCTGCTATGACCCCATTATTGTAAGTAGTTTAGATGATGATCTCTTTGATTCAAAACAAATCCACCTCTTCAGTACAATCATGTACTTCCTGACTTTAATTCTGAGTTGTCTTTCCTGACCCAGACAGGGGGCTACTTTGCCCCTTACCATCTGTTCACCAGCCTGAGTTAATTGTTTTCACTTGGACCTCTTCTCTTGAGCTTTTCTGTGACTTGTTTTGTGAGAGGTCTCTCATCTGTCATATACTTACCTCTTGCCTCTCTCCTTCTCAATGTGGGTCATCATTCCTCCTTCCCTGGGACTCTCTGCTTCACTGACATTCCCTCATTCCTCCTTTTCTTTCTTTGAAACTCCCCACTTTTCTTACTTCTGATATCCTGTGTTTTTATCCTTCAGTTCTATTCTTCTCCCAGTACTTTCTGTCACTGCCCCAGCATCCTCTGAGGTCTCTCTTTTTCTGTCCCTTTGGTTTTATTCTACCTGCCTAATTTCCCAGCATTGCCTTTGAATGTATTGTAAACACATTCGTGTCCATGTATTAGTGGTTATTTTTGGTTCCTTTAGCCACAATTCTGCATGACTACACACTTTCAACAGCACAAAACTACCTACTCAGAAATGTTGGCTCCCTGGTTGGAATTTCTGAAAAAAAAAAAAAAAAAAAAAAAAAAAACCCACAGTGGCTCTACTAGAACTGGTGTCTATAACTGGGCACTTTCTGTTCAGCAGGAATAGTAGCACAGGCTCTCCAGAGAGTTTAAGGAGAAGATTCCTATTGTGTCTGCCTAAACAGATTGAAAATAACTAATGTGTTATGGTTGGGAAAATCTCCAAATTCAAAGAGCTAATTCTGCCTGAAAGGAAATATTTTCTCAGTGCTTATAAAGTTCTCAGAAAGTATAAATAATTCTCCTTGCAAAAGAATATGAGAAATTATAGTAAGTTCATACAAAAAGTGAGGAAAAACGAGTACTGTTAGAAAATGATAGCCTTACTAGATTACTCTAATAACTGGTTCCATTAAGTTCCAAAATAAACAGAAATATTGTCATAAGAAAGATATAATATGGGCATGCAGAAATATTCTTGATATAGAAGAACTCAGAAATGTCAAAACTTGAGTATCTCAAAGCCCAATGACAGCAGGAAAGGAAAATCTTTCAGTAAACTTTCTGAAAGTGATTAGGAACAGTAGCTGCCTCACGCTGGTGATAGTATCTGTAAATAATAGAGAAATGGATAAAACATCACTTCTAATGCAATAGGTTTGAGATTTTGCCATCAATCAGGATCACTAGAAAACGTTTGAAGCCTAGAAGCAGCTGCGTTCCACCCAAGTTCTATGGAATGAGAGTCTCTAGGAATTAGTGTGAAGAGGAGGCATCTCACTGTCCAACTCATCGAATTCGTTAAAAATCTTTCCAGGGCCTAAAGATCTGGAGATGAGAGTGACTTTTCTGAAGATAGAAAGGTTTCATTCTTGGTCTTGCTCTCACTCTATGGGGAGGGTCCTGAGGATTTTTAACCTATGGTGTTATGTATAATAGACAAGTACTCTACCAGTGAGTTATATCCCCAATAATCCATGAAAATTTTTGAATCAACTACAAGATAAGACAGTCTATTGATGGCTTAAGTAGTTGTAACAATAGCAAGTGACAAACACCCCATCAGACTGAGTATTCAGTTGTATCACTAGTTCTGACAGAACTTACTGAGTCCTGTGGGATCTGGCCCCTTTTCTTCCTTTCTTGGTATGTGGATTATACTTCTGTTTGTTATCTAGGCTCCAGTTACCTGGGTTTGCCTTGACCCCTTGGATATGCTACCTCCTCTCTCAGACCAGCAGCTGCTGCTCAATGTAACTGGAAGGGTCACATTCCTTCTCATCTACAGATTAGTTAATACTTTTTTCATAGTCTAGTTATCAGTAAATCAGAGAATACTTCCTGACATTTCCAGCCCTAAACCACCGAATTTCATTATTCTTCCTACCAGTATGGTGGTTATTTGATGCATAGGTCTGCCCAATAAGGACAAGCTCCCTAAGAGCAACATCCATGACTGTGTTGTTCATTATAGTCCAAGCACAATGTTTGTGCCGGGGAAGCATTCTGCATTTGGTATATCAATATGAAGACACACAGGTAGGCAGCTGATATGTTGAAACAAGAAGTATATCCACCTAATCAAGAAGTTAGTTCAACAGGGACCTAAGAGCTTGTTGGTTGGAATCCATTGCAGGAGATATTCTGAGCCTGTCTCTTTTGGGGTCCTTAAACATCACTTAGTACACTTAGTACCTTGTATTCTTTTGAATGATAATCTGAACACATTCTGTCTTTCTGTGGCCGCTTAGCATAAAAATACTTGGATGGATTTTCATCAAATTCCAAGGATATGTTTGGGATTATGAGATCTAAATAGAGATTTCAAGGCATATGTGACAGAAATTCATTTAGGGGGATTTGGGAACAATTCAACCAAACAAGCAGTAATTCTCCAGAGAGTATAAAATTGAAATTCAAAAATATTCACTTGGTGAGACATATCACATGCTCCAAAAGGCTGTAGATAGGAATAACAGGCATGGGTGTTCTATGTGAAGCTAAAGAAAGTCCAGAGTATGAGATCCAGTATTATGTGGCACTGTGGCTCCCTCAGGCTGTTCTGGACTGGGTTCTCCATTTTTCTTGTGGGTGAGAGGTGGTACACACACATACCTGTGTATGTGTGTCTGGAGGCCAGAGCTGATGTCAGGTATTTTCTTCAATCATTTCCACCTTCATTGTTTTAGACATGGTCTCTCACTAAACCTGGAGCTTGTTGGAAAAACTGGCTAGCTAACAAGCCCAGCATTCATCCTGTTTCTACCTCCCAAGAGCTTCTCTGCTGGGCTCACTGGTATATACCTCCACACCCAGTTCTTTAGGTGGGTATTGGGGATCTGAGCACAGGTTCTCACATTTGCACAACAAACACTTTGCCAACTGAGCTATCTCCCCATGGACCTGGATTCTCTTATGAGAGGTAGCTATGCAATTACTGAAGTGTCCATGGAAATTCCCATGCCTAGTTCTAGGGCTAGTTCTACCAAGAGGCTGAACTTCCCTTATTATCAAAGGATGATGATTCCTTTTTCCATCTGCACTGATTCTTGTAGCAAATAAATACATGTCTGCTTAATTCAAAACTGAAACTCAGAAAATTCTATGGAGCAAAAGTAGGAAGCTTCTCTCCTTTCCATCCCTCTATGTAGGGATAAACAGACTTGACAAATTTATGTATATATTTTCCTTTTTTACACCTATACACAGGCTGATAAGCACATATCCCACTGTGACCATCTTGTCACTTAAACTTTCTTGAAAGACTTAAAAGTCTATTTTTAATTTAAAAATACATCTTAGAACTTATAATCAAGATAAAGGCATGACTTTTTCTATCAGGAAATAGGAAAAAGAGTTGCTTTAAAAAGCTTCCAACCCACTGCATCCTAACTATAGGACTTGTTGTAATCATCTTTGCAGTAAAGTAGATGGTTTCCTTCTGCTTCTGCAAATGCTATAGAATTGATTCAAAATCTCTAAATAATTAACTCTTTCTATATTATTGCATTTAAAACACATTATGTTTGCATTTCATTTTATAGACCACTGGGCCCTTGACATTATCTCATTCAACTCTCAGAGAAAAATAAGGTTTTAGAGAACTGGGTAAAGGGAACAAAACTGAGTCTCAGAGAGGGTAAACAACTTGTGTGAGACAGAAAGTGAATAAGCAATACGTAGAAGACTCAAACCTAGAGCTGCTGAGACTTAAAACAGATCCTTTCCTATAAACCTGTGCTGTTTAATGTATTTACCTTTATTGTGATTGCTGTATCCATGCAATTTGATTGTGTGACTGAATAGCTATAGTCTATTTTTTAACTTGGCAAGACAGACTTTACTTTTGCAAAAGGGTGTCTTGCATCGTCATTCAGATCCCGCAAGCACACACAGGACCTGAAAGTGTAGAAGCTTGGTGGGTTTTTATCCCCAGTGCGAGAGGACTGTATTTTTACCCATTGGCTGGGGTCTGAACTCACAGTCTTTCCCAGGTTGATAGTTTAAGAGAATCAGCATGAAGGGAGAAGAGGCCCACTGTCCCAGGTCATCAGGATCAGGAATGTATCAGAGCCTTTTCTTAAACAAAAGTCTGACAAGGTATAATAGAATTAAAAGATTAGAATTCCTTGTCATAAGCCAACTTCAAGTTTTACAGGTTTTGAAAGAGAAGACTAATATTTAATGTTTCTTACAAATCCTTCCTCTTTTTTTCAAAAAATAATTTATTGAGAATTTCATATAGGCATATAAGCATATAAGGTGTTTTGATCAAATCCATGCCCACTCCCTCCCCTCCAACTCCTCCCATATCTCCCCATCACTATTTTCTGATAATTTCATGTACTCTTTCTTTTTTTTTTTTTTTAAATGGGACTTTTTGCTACTCTAACATTCCCCCTCTGAAGAGGTAACCCTAAAATCTTTTAAGGATTAAATAAAAGCTCCTACTTTTGACATTTTTGGCCTTTGGAACAGAGTATGTTGCTAAAAGGCCCAAGGTCATTTTGACTTTTAGTCAAGAACCTGGCTACTTTTCTTTGGGGTCTTTTTACACTAACTGCCTAGTCAATTCCTACCTCCCATTCTTATCACACCATCCTCTGAAGAAGTTCCCCAGCTTGCAGATAGGGATTCAGGACACAGACCATTCTGGGTTTTTCCATGCTGAACAGGGACGCAGGGTGAAGCAATTGCGGTACTCTTTAAGTGGGTCTATCTAAAAGACTCCCAAGTTGCATAACTCTGTAGGGGGAAAAGAAAGTCCTTGACTGGTGAATAGGAGATGTGAAGGAGAAGTAAAGGCAAGAGTAACTAGCATTACAAGTTCTAGACAGGGAACTAGAAAAAAGTCAGAACAAGGCAAATATCAAATGTTCATATGAGAGTCCATTTTAATTTCTTGATGAGAGCTTCCAAAAGCATCCCTCTATTGGGTTCCTCCTCATTTTTCTTTTTATGTGTCAAGGCTGGACTCAAGAGTGATGGATTTGGGGCTTGCTTTCAGGAATTTTGATAGCTGTTGGAGTGGTTAGAATCAGTGTCAGTTCCCTCTCAAAGGCTTCTACCTAGGGAGAGAAAACAAATTTGGCCATCATTTTAGAACAATAGCTGGCTGTCTCCCTTAGCTATAGGTGAGCACTACAGTATCACAGACCAAGATTTGAAGTCTTACATCTGAGCAGCACTTTCTGGTTAGGAACAAAATCATCAATGAGAAATAATTGTCTAAATAACTTTTTATATGGACTTAAGCCTAATGTCTGAGAATTACCACGTGCTATGTAGATAAAGCTTGAGTAAAAAAACCAAATGTTCTCAAATTAACCTTGACTAGATATATATTTTGTTGTTTAAACTAGTTGACCAAACTAAGACCTTAGAAATTTTAAGATTATGTGTATATTATTTTTGCCTCATCATTTATATATTATATCAAATCTACACAGACCTTCACCACTTGCTTAAGCTTTCACATTTTTTTTCCATTTTGGAAAATATGTCCATTCCCATATCCTTTTAACATCTTTTACATCCTCATTTTCTTTTCTTAATTATTAAAAGACATAATAGCATTAACAAATAAATTTTCCATCTATTGTGATACTTCTTTTCCTTGGGATACTAAGCAATGCTTACTCCCTTTTAAGCTTCTAGTGTCAAACCAATGTTTGATTAAAGTTTTACTGGGGAACCAATGAATTTATTGATCTTACTTACCGAGATAACTTAGGGGTTGCTGAGGGGTATGAGTGACCTGAGGGTATGCACACTTGAAAGCCTTTACTCAGCATGGGTCAAGCCTTCTCTTCCTAGCCTTCCCCAGATGGTATACTTTAGCCCTCCCCAAATCTAGGAGGCCATGTGTGATTAGGGTCAAATTGCATACAGTTGGCTGGGAAGAGTGGCTGAATACTCTTATTTTTTAAACACTTTTCAATTCTTTGAGGTATTATTCCTCTTTCTGGTATATCTTGGAGTAAGAAACTGCCATCACAAGGGGACATTTGTTCAGCAATAGCTTGATTCAATAAGTCTGAGTTAGGTCTCTAACACTTGGTATAGTACAGGATCAGGACACCCAGTACGATTACCAAAGAAATTAGCATAGAGCCCATACAATTTTCCCATTTTTCAAACAACTCTTCCAGGAGGTCAGAGAGTTCCCAAATTTTTAGTTTTGTATAAAGTGACTTGAGGCCTTGGAGTTACATTTGGAGTTGTGTTATTGGGGATGATACACAATCTTGTCCTAGCATTACATAAACCCAATTTGTTTCATCCAAAATCATGTCTAATCCTAACCTATTCTCCAAAAATTCATTGTTGATGGAGATGAATGGGGACATAAGGTATGACAGTCAAGGTACTCCTCCAATAGGCCTATTTAAAAGGCTCAAAAAGTGCATCAGTGGCTTTATTTGCATAGCTGCAGGACAGAGGTAGGAAAGGAAGTCTTTGAGATGTGAGGGAGGAGAAAAGGAGAGTACTACTAGTTCTAGGGAACCAGGAGAATTTCTTGATGCTCACAAGAGCATCCAGCCAAAGGTTCCTCCTTGTTTTATTTTTGGACTGACCTTGAAAAAAATTTTTAATTGCTTAATTTAGGCCAACTGCATGATCTTAAACACCCAAAAGGAAAGTGTAACCAAAGAATAAATTGATTGGAATGCTTCTTTAAGATTCCAAGAGATTGAACTTCCCAGACATTAAGCTTAAGTTCAAATAAGATGTTGGACAATTATTTCTCATTAATGATTTTTCTTCTTAATAAGAAAATGCTACTCAGATGTAAGACTTCAAATCTTGACCTAATTCAACACTGCCATGCCTACCTACAGTTAAAAGAGACAACAAATGATGGCTAATTTTTTTTTCTCTCTCTGTCTAAAAGCCATTTGGAAGGGAACTCACACTGTGATTCTAGTCACTCCAATAGCTAGCAAGATGCTTGAAAGCAAACCCTGAGTTTATCACTCTGAATTTCAGCCTTGGAAGCCAAAAGAAAGCTACAGTCTTAATCTTATCTAGTTGAAATATAAATTAAAAGTGGAAATAATATAAATTAATTGCATTTCAGTACAAGATTTATTGTTCTGGTTGAATTCCAATTTACTTGTATTGTTAGAAATTTAGTTTCAGAAAAATGGATGCATTGAAAAATCTCAGACACAGGATGTCAGAGTTTGTGTAGTTCTATATGAACTCAAAATATCTTATTAATAAAATCTGCATTAATTACATGCTTGGAAATTGTGTTAAGATGTACACTCAATATTTTTCTACTTTTTAAAATGTGGCTACATAAAAAATTTAAATTATATGTTTTTGGTGGTTTGATGAAAATGTCCCCCATAAGCTCCAAGTATTTGGACACTTTGTCCCCAGACAATGGTGCTGTTTTGGGAGATCTTAGAAGGTGGCTATCCTGGAGGAAGCATGTCACTGGGGGTGGGCTTAGAGAATTCTTAAGCCTTACTGGATCTCCAGTTGTTCTCTTGCTTCCTGTGCCTGGTGATGATGTGAGAGCTTCACTTCTACTGCTCCTGTTCCAGCCACCTCCAGCCACCATGCCTCCCTGCCATGATGGACTGTAATTCCCCTGGAACCATAAGCTCAAATAAACTCTTACTTCTATAAATTGCTTGGGTCAGTGTTTCTATCACAGCAACAGAAAAGTGACTGATACAATGTTGAACTGAACTTTACTTACATTGAGCAATACAGTTATAATCCTGAGGTAGATCATCTGTCAACTCCTTGACCACCATGAGAACTATGTCTACTGTAATATAAGTTAATGTGTTCTGCTAGTGTGATAACTCACAGTATTCTAAAATCTTTCCTAAAATAAAGAAGGACCCAAACACGTATCATATCAGAGACTTTTTTTTTACTGCAGACAGCAAGATTTTTGTAACGTTCTAAACATATTTTCACTCCAAATAAGATTACTATTATTTAATTGATAACCTGACAGAGATATTCTCTGTACTTTGATCAAAGTCTGTTTTTGCGTTATTTGACAAGATTCACTTTTTTTTCCCCTGACCTCATTCTTCAGAGGGTTTTGGGGAGTAGTACTTAAGTAGACATGAAAATGAAATGAGAAGGGCTTTTTCTGCCATGATTCTCAAACATTTCCCTTGAAGGTCTCCAAAGACCAGCTTCTTTGCCCAATTTTTATGCTCACTGAAAGGACTGGGGTACTAAATAAGCATGCATCATGGAGAGCAAACACACAGTGGTTAAGCACATGTACAAGGCACTGTACTAAATCTTGGTAGTTACAATGCCACATTTAGTCCTCATGGAATTCCAAGATGAAGGTGCCACTCTTAATCATGGAACTGGCAATAGTGAGATTGTGTGTCTAGGGTGGATTATCTAGGAAGAAGGTTTGAGCCCTTGTCTACTTGATTTTGAGTAAACTTCTTAATTTTTATGCTCTTGCCAGCACTGCCTGTCCTCAAGATAATAGAGAGGGTTCATTGCAAAGAAATTCTCAATCTGAAGTTATTAGATCAATGTCTGGAAGCATATGAAAATACTGATGTAACAGCTGTGTGTTTTCAGAGTGTGATCCTCTATCCTTTGGAGAGGGTCTATAGCAAAGCTGTTGAATGAATGATTTTGGTGTTTGGGTTGTAGCTGTTAATACAAACCTGAGGCATTTCAGGAAGCCACAGTCACCTTTTTTTGCTCATAGTTTAAAGAAGGCCCAAGATTACCACAGTAGATTTTAGGAATTCCTGACAAAAGGGAAAGAAGTAACTAATAAAATACCTCTTAATCTAATTTGCAAATGAGAATGAGGACGTGACCAGGGAATTATTTTCTTCCTTAGAACTCATAGGAGATAAGAAAAAAAAAAGAGAACCAAAAGATTATGAAAACATTTATATGAAATCTAATCCATGTTCATATGAGACTCTCAAGAGCTCTGAAACAGTTCTGAGATGGTATACTATTAACAAGCACAAAGCCAGGAGAAGCCATAGAGAAATGGCTCAGGGAATAAGGGTACACCCTTCTTTAAACCTCTTAGTAGGCAAGACAAAATACACAGCATTCTATGTGCATAGGTGAACTAATATGTTCTAAATATATCTAACTGGATATTTACACTATGCAATATTTGGTGTAACATATTTAGAGGAAGAGATAACTGATGTCTCTGTCAAGTTGGGAATGGGAGAGAAGACACTGATGAGAGAGTACATGATAAATGAAAAAGGAAACTATCTTCTCATGAGTACAGGTTACAAGACACTTCTGTGACAGGTCTGTGAAAATTCTGCTTAAAATTTTAGAATTCCAGGACACTGAAAGGCTTCTGTGTTTAAGGACCTTAAGGATGATTTTGCCCATCAAGTATCTCAATTCCCTAATCTCAAGGACTGATCCTTTCTCTTATTCCCTGGTGGCTCTGCTACAGGAAATATGACTCTTTTGTGTTCTCTCAGACATACACTATCCACCTTATGGTATGCAAATGTACACAAATCATCTAATTAACATGTTCTTTCAAATCCAGTCAAATGAAATAACCATTTCTTCTAAAAGATTGTCTGCGCATTCTCAAATTCTCCCTTTACCTTCCACAAGAATGTGTGTGATTACATCATATTTTACCCTGTGGCTCTGTTCTTTTCTACAGTGGTCTTTAATTATCTAATTCATGAAACAGTCTCCCATACATTTATGGAGAAAACATTACATGCCTCATACCATATAATCTCCCCACTAGAGTGTTAGCATTTTAAAGGTAGGGCAATAAATTTCCATTCTATTTTATACAGCAGCCAGGATTCTCTAAATAAATCTGCACTCATTGGGAAGGAAATAGTCATTCCAATGTAATTTGTGGTTTCTGAAGACATCAACATCATTTTTGTTCAGAACACTATACATTGTTTAAAATGATCCATACTATTTTGTGCAAAATGGACAGGTGATGTCTGTTCTATACTATGTTAATGTGCATATCTTGCTATGAACTCCACTTCCTCTTTTTAAATTTTTAAATTTTTTTTTAATAAAATTTTATATGTATGAGTGTATGCCTGCGTGTATGTTAGTGTACCCGTGTTGTGCAATGTCTGTAGAGGACAGAAGAGGTGTCAGATTCCCTGGAAGTGGCGTTATGAATGGTTGTTAGCTGCCATGTGGGGGCTGAGATTCAAACATGGGTCTTCTACAAGAACAGCCACTGCTCTTAACCGCTGAGCCATCTCTCCAGCCCCCACCTCCTCTTTTATATGATGATTTATTTCCATAAGATGATTTGAACAGTAGCACTTAAAGTGGTTCAAAGTATAGGCAGACAGACTCAGTTCAAGATTCATATCCACCCTGATAGGAGTTCTTTGGTCCTAGGCAAGGTTCTGGGTCTAATATTTATTGTAAAATAAAGATAGTCAATATTGTCCACCTTGTAGTATTACCGCAGAGATTAAATGAGACCATTCTTATAAATAACTTAGAAATCAATAGCCATATAGAGTACTCTAAACATGGCATAAAAACTATTATGCTCAAAAGCTCCTTCTAGATCAAATAATTAATTATTCCTAGTTACATTGTTATGAGAAACAGAGGGATGGGACCCACCATGCACAGAGAAGGCACCTGAGACTCACATGGATCAAGAAAGTTTATTCATATTGACAAACTCAAGAGGAGTTTCCTTCAGAAAATCTTGAATCCCCAGTTTATTTCCTTCACAGTTTTTATATCATAGTTTTAAAATCTCTCTCTCTTTATCTTTAACTATCACAGCATTGGTGGGTTTAAGTTGTGGCCTATGTGATTACCAGGGCAGGTAGAAATGTTTGCAGAGGCAGATATTTAGGACAGGAGTTGACATCCTTTAACAACAGTGCTTATTGCAGGTGCCTCAGCCAGCAGGGTGATTACAAAGAGATGTTCCACTAGATAACTGTGGTATTAATTTCTCAAGAGAACTTTATCCATTTTAATTTTGATTCCTTTTTCACTACAAACTTTAGTAAGTAGTCACAAACCACTATAAAGTATAAAATCAGTCATAAAACAATATTAGATATACAAAAATGACATTAAATACACGGATGTATTTCTTTTCCTCCTCAACGCCGCCAGTTTGTAAGGCTAGACAACATCTTATGGCACATGAACCTGGCTCTAAATGGCTCTTTTTCTACAAATGAAATAAAGGAAACTTCAATGTGAGCTAACATTAGTTGAGCAACTTCATATTTAGCCTATATTGTTGTCAGATCCAAATATTCTCAATGAGGCAGATAAAGATAACATTTTCTTAAGATTTCTATGGGTTAGATCCCATTGCAATCCTTTTACATGTATCATTTTTATTTTAAGATGACAATGCTTCTAAGGCTGTTGCTTACAATGCTTATACTCTATAGATAAAAAATCAAAAACAGAAACCCAAAGAAAAGTTTGGCATGGTAAAATAAAACCTCTTAGAGTAGATAACTATTAAATAGAAAGTGGGTTAGAACTTGAAGAAAAATATAGTCCATTTTGCAGTGAAAAGAGTTAAATCCATTTTGAATGCAGTTTTCAGATATATCTATTTGTAGATGATCATATGAGTAATTTATTCTTTAAATTATTTTCACATGCAGATCAAGGGTTACAAATTAGTACTTAAACACATTAGGGAAGAACATTCTTTATAAAGCACCAATATAGATATCAATTAAATAGTAAATTAGATATACCTATTGACTTATGTGCAAAGAAGGGAATTACTATACTATTAAAGAGTTTTTAACTACTGGTTAGGCAAGTAATTAGGAAACTGTCAAAGCTTGTTATGTTATCTTGTCTCGGTTTCTGTTCAGAATATTTCTAGCTACTCCTGGACTGAATGGGATGTAGTTAACATTCAGCTTCAGCCAACAAAGGTTCAAAGGCGACAATTTAATTATGACTCTGTAACTTCTTAATTTTCAATTATTATGACACAAGGGAACTGCCCTTGAGAAGGGGCAGTTAAAAGACATTTTATCACTTGCATAAAAATTATAAAAATAGACAAATTTGAATATGAATGTTTTTAGGGGTTCCAGTAAGACATGAGTCTCTAAATAAATACACAAGGAATATAAATATATGTATATCATATATAAAATATATGTATATGACATTTTAACATGGTAGCATTTGAAAATCAGTAAAGATGATTCTATAGATCACTAATGTTACTGCTGTGCAATGTTACATGTTTTTCTGAAGGTTGTTTTCAATGAAAATTGATTTACAAATGGTGGGTTAAATTAAACCAACGAAGTATTTTTTGTGTAGCATTTCTGAAAGAGTAGTGTATAAAACAATTTTTTAAAGCTATTATATAAAATATGCCAAAGTGTTTATTTTGTTTTTGCCATAATACTAGAGCTCAGTGGAATGTTCTTTGTATTGTTTGCATTATGTTATGCATAAAAATTCTCAGCATAGAGTTAAAACACAATGAAAGCTATAATTATACTACCTGTTTACTTTTATTTATTATGGGTAATCCATGGCCCCATTCATTAACTCAATGATTCATTTCCACGTAGATACATCAACTCAAACTTGACTGGAACAAAATCAACCACTCTGTTTGCTCTACAAAATACTTTCAGCCTGCTGAATCTGAGTTAATAGTACCATCATTCACCCAGAAGCTTAAGTCCAGAACCAAGGACACACTGGTCATTTCATTCTCCCTCATCTCTTACATTCTATTCATCTGAAAAGTTTTAAGGCTCAACTTCTGAAGCTTATCTGCAATCCATAGCTCTACATTTTACAGATACTACCCAAAACTTAGCCATAATCATTTTCCCCTATAAATAAATTATTTAGGTCACTATAAAATACAAAGTAGCTCAAACCTCTCCTGAGAACATTCTGGTGGTTTCCCATGGCATTTACAATAACATCAACATAATTTTCTGAATATTTGCAGATTTAACTATGAAGGACACACAACACAGCACCTGCAAAGTATCAGTAGAGACTACTTATAGCCATGAATTGAGGAGAGATTTTTAAATGATGAACAAATAAAACATTAAACAAAGGGAAGTACTGATAAATTGAACTACATTAAAATGAAGACTTTGTAGTCATGAGAGGACACCATTAACAATGAGTATGACCCTACGTAGGCTTTTAGTAACATATGGGAGAGAAGATTTGGATGTCATGTATATAAAGAATGTATACCAACTGAATCTATAAATCAGAATGAATCACAGAAGCAATGCAATAAAATACAGACTAGTGACATGAACCAGCTGTATAAAAAATAGTATTTCTTTGCCATGGTGGTGGTTATACATTTTGTGATAATTCATTGTAGTGAAATTTATGATATGTGGTTTCCACTTCAATAAACATTACAAAAAGTTCACAAACACAAATAATTCAAGACATGAGCTGACTTCCTTGGAGACTGAAGTAACATGGCCTAGTTTCAACATTTTGTTATTGCTACAATGATCTTCACAAAACTAGTCAGGTTTTTTCCTTCTAAAGGGTAGGCATATTTCATTTTTTTCCCTATAGGGTAGTGCTAGCAGAATATTTCTGAATAAGAATTCTGTAATCATATAAAACCCTAGCTTTCTCATATCATGAATAAGTCACTGAACTTGCTTATATAGTGGTATTTAATATAGATGGAGGTCTCAATGTTGTGTTTTTTTTTTAAATGAATAAACAAGGAATCAAAGAGCAAGGGGTATTAATATTTTAGGTACAGTGTTTAATTTGAAAAACAGCACAGGGAGATATTAGCATTGGACACAGAGGGGAAAATGTCAGGATGAGAAATGGAGAACAGGCATTGACATTGTTCAAAAGGTGGCTCAGTAAGAATACAAATAAAAGAGATTCTAGAGTCTCCTAACAGCCACTCTCACTTAGCATGAGCGGCAACATCATTTTCCATGGGCCAATTCTCCAGGCAGAAAAGTCAATGAAATGGAAGTTTCCAGAGCAGATTTGAACTTCATTTGCTTCCTTTCGATGTTCACTGACTCCTTTGGATTCAATACAAATCCTAGCCAAGGATAGCTGAACCTGAGCAAAGCTGCTTAAAAACCTAAATGTTCTTTCTCTGCTTATGGCAGGGTCAGGGATGGCGGTGGTCCTAGAACCATGATCCTTCTGCACCCAAGTATGAGAAGCAGAGTACATGGGAGGGCTGTTATCGCAACAAACCAGTTTTGCGCTTTCTGCTAATTCTGGTTTAGAAACACCTGTGAGCTCTCAGCTGTGCAAAGGAAAAGGAAGATTATCCATGACCAGAGAGCAAGGTAATGAGAACTGAGAGCAAAGATTCTTTTAAGCTTAGGCAATAAAACTTCTCACACAGAGTTTGTAAAAATGCTGTTTGATAATATTCAATGTTCCAATCATCTTAGGGTTCTCAGAAAAGAAGCCACACCCCTTCGCCTAGAAGCAAAACAAAAAACATTGCAATGAATGTCCTCCAGGTACAAGAAGTGGGCCAGATGAGAAACTCAAATATGTCCTTCACTCCAACAAATAAGCAGACATAATAAGATTTCACAAATGGGCCTTGCTTCAGGCCATGGTGGAAGAAGGGGCAAATAGTCCTAAACTGGATGTTTATAGAGTAAACAATGCAGGTTGGCAAACATTATGATTAAAATAATTTCCTAGGATGTATTTTTTTAAACACTGAAAATACCTTTGATACTACCAGGAGGTACCATCTGGAGAAAAGGGAAGATGCGCTACGATAGCTCTCCCAGAGTGTTCCTGTGACCAGGTCCATGTTTGATTCTGGTTGGTTGTGGAGTTGGAGGGACACAGAAGGGTAAGGCTTAATGCTCTTTACCCAGTGGAGGTGAAGAAAAAAAATCTCAATAGCTCCCGATTATGATTTTAATGCACAGCAACTTCAGCCCAATGGGATGCATCCATTTGCTCCTGAGCAGGGTGGAGAAGAGCAAAGGTCAAGGCAGAACAGCTGCCATGAAAACAAAGCGGCTGAATGAGGCTTCCATAGTTAGCAGGTGATGAATGAAGGGCAAAGAGGAGCCTTCGCCTCTTGTAATAGGGCAATAATAGGAGTCTCATTCCGGCTGCTGCATTCCACTTCGGCTGTGTCAGCTTTTCCATTACACGCACAGCTTTTCAGGAAGGTGATAATTCAAATCAAGAGCAAGGTAAAATAAGAGGATAGAAAACTAACTGTGGGCTGTGACTTAGCAAATAAGAGCCTCCTATTGGTTATACAGAGTCCAAGATAATATGAAAGCAGATCACTTAATTCTCAGCCAGAGAGCTGATTGTTCTCCGGCACTTTTCTTTGCCCTGTGCCTGAAGAAGGCACCAGACATTGCTGAGTGACCCCACTTGAAATGTATGGAGGCTCTACTCCACATGCCAAGTACCAAGCATGGCCCTGTTAAAAGCAAAGTGCTAAGGAGTCTGACTTATGTTAGAATGTTCCTCTCCACTCCTAAATCAGCAGGAAGAACCCAGTGCCTGGCTCCACTTGCCCTTACTGGCTCTTCACCTCTTAGTCTGGAGTTCATACTCAATGTCTTGATTGCTCTATGTGACTGCCACCTTGGGCTCATCCCTTGATGTTCTAGTGTGATAGCCCTGGAAGACCTTAATAATGACCTAGGCAGCCTAAAGACCAGATGCTCAGTCCAGGATAGCAACCTGTGCTAGCTCTTATGTTTGTTCCTAATAGTCTCCTTATCTGATATCTTTCTCAAACTCAGAGCTAGAACTTCAGTGAACAAGGATGCCCCATGTCTCTGTTCACTAATTGAGGAGCTCCAGACCCATGTAACTTGAAACTTCTCAGGTGCTTCCCTGGGGCCTCAAGCTCTGTTTCAAAACTAGAGGTATCATTCAGCTCCCATCCAACCCTAGCGCTGTTCTACTGTGCTGTGTAGTTCACACATCCACCTCACAAATCTGGGATCATTTCTAAGATTCCATATTCACCTGTGTGTGTGTGTGTGTGTGTGTGTGTGTATGGGAGACACAGAGAGAGAGACAGAGAGACAGAGAATACATGAAGAGGATATGGAGAGGCTAGTGTCTTTCCCTAGGAATCATCCACCACGTCATTTTGAAACAGTGTCTCTGGAACTTGCTAAGTAGCCTGGCTGTCTAGTGAGCCTCAGGGACTTGCCTCTCTCTGTCTCCTAGACTGGGATTATAAACATTTAAACTGAAGATTCAAGCAGTCGATGCACATATTGCAAGTTTTGCAATACAGTCTATGAAAAGTTTAGGGAAGTTGACAACTCAGGAACACTATCTCCTTCTCCTCTGTGGTGTGGGATGGGATATGGGGAGGGACAAAGTGAGAAAGGAATTGGTCCTTGCTTATTCCTTCCAATATGCCAAGTATTATGAAAAGAGCTTGTCCATAAACATAATCTTGAGCCTCAAATTCTTCAAGATGGGTTGTATTACTTTAGTAGGCGATTAGAGGCTCAGAGACATCCAAGATCTTTCACTTCTGGAATGTGCTTGGGCTAGAATGTGCTCAGAACTCAATAATGCCATAAATTTTTATCTTGATGGAGAACATAGCAAATTTAGAGATTTTATGCACACATTGCTCTAAAAAGTCTTTGAATGTCCCAGAATGTAGAATATATGTAGTGTGATGTAGATAATCCTGAAGAGTAATACCTAGGTATCAGGAAACTTGAGAACCCACAAGGTAGACCGAAATAACGAAACAAGCATCTGTAGATTCAGGACTCTCTTCTTTACATTTTAGATATTTATCAAATCTTTACTGTGCAACAATTACAGCAAAATGGTCTAAAACACTCCTATTTGTGTTCAGGGTTTACACATTTGCTTTAAGTACTAATCTTCTATGACCATAAGGCACACTGCATCCATTCTTAGAACATAGTACAGTCACAGTTCCAAGAAAAAAGTCACCTTCCAAAAGAATCAAAAGTAAAACATGCATGCAATATGATTTCTTTGTATTTCTGTTGTATTAAGAGCCCGCCTTCTGTCCAGAGAACCTTACGCCCAAAGCCCTGTATGTGCTAGGACATGAAAGTGAACCCAGTTCATATAATTGCAAGCTCACTAACCATCCTATCAGTGACTGAGCGAGGGCAAACAATGAACATGCAATGCAGTATACTTCAGATCATTTTGTTGAAATAAAAGATGAAGAAACAGCTTCCTAAACTGCTGCGAACACTGGGCATGTGCCTAGTTCACAGGAGAAATCAAAGCATGATTCCGTTCTTTCTAAAAAGATCCTTTAGCACAAACTTTACCTGCCATGACTCTGCTCTGATACCCAGAACAGCTGACTGTATATAGGGAGCAAGGCAGGATCCCTGGGCTGTGTCTAGGTTGGGAACTCCGCCTTCTTTCATACTCTAGAGAGCACATTAGAATGCAAGATGTGTAAAAAGACATTACCTGGGAAACCCTCACACTTCTTAGTTTTGTAGTAAGAAGTGGAACATCCCCACATGATTATCTTTAGCTGTTATTGGGGATTATTTTTATGTCATATTCATAATTATCAGGACACTGAGATAATTTTGGACCTCATAAAACTGTGGCATCATTCACTGTTATAATGCTGTCTCACATGGACTTTCAATGGACAAAGTGTGATCCTTTGACAATAAGCTGAAGAAAGAGGATCTAAGACTCAGACCTCTTAAGTATAAATCCCAGCTGTTGAATAGTTCAAGGTCTGGACAGTTTAAACACCCTAAATACCCATTGCCTTATCTGTAAATTCAGGGTGAGAGGTATACCTACTTCTTAGGGCTCAATCAAATGTATAATACCATGTTGCAAGCACTTAGTATATAGTGTTCACTGTAATGAGCAAGAAAATGGAGAGTGGGCATGGTCAAAGAACTGAATGGGCATGAAACCTACCACCTAATTCCACTAATAAGTAGCTACCTTCAGCATTAAAGAAGCCAGTGCATTGAAAAGCCTTGAAAATAGTTTTCACCGTCTCAATGCAAAAGGGATTGCTAGAAAGATTCTAATGAGAAGAAAATCTAACATCAGATATGCGATCATAAGTGCTCATAGGATAGCAGGCTGTGCAGGATAGCTTTAGTTGTCAACTTGACACACCTGGGTAAAAGGAGCCTAACTGGGGCACTGCCTCCATTGGACTCACCTGTGACTATGTCTGTGCGGCAGTTTCTTGATTATTGAGTGATGTGGGCGGGCCCAGCCCACTGTAGGTGATACCACCCCTGGGCAGGTTGTTCTATACTGTATAAGAAAGCAGGTTGAGTATGAACCAAGGAACCAAGCCAATAAACAACATTCCTCCATGGCCTGTGCTTCAGCTCCTGCCTCCAGGTTCCTGCCCTGAGTTCCTCCCTTGGGCTCTCTCAGTGATGAAATGTGATCCAGGAGATGTAAGATAAAATAATCTTTTAGTTGGTATTGGTCAGAGTGTTCCGTCACAGCAATTGAAAAGAAACCAGAACATGGGGTCAGGAGAGATTTCTGTGATGAGAGATGCTCACAGCTTGGCTTCCTATCATGTCAGGGGAGGAATATAACAGTTTCTAAGAGAAAGAAAGTGGAGTTGGAGAGTCAAGTCATGAATCCTGGTTCTGTCATTTACCTGCGGTGTAGTCTGGGGCAAGTCACCAATCCAGTCCTGGTTCTGTTTCCTCATATTTAAAATGGTCATAGTAATTGACTAGTTCATAAGATTGTGGGGATGATTCCACACAAATACGCACAAAATATTCAGAACAGCATCTGAACTGCAGTACATGCTTGACACATATTGTCCCTCAGTGCCATCATCAGCAACACGTACAAAGCAAGGAAAGATTCCACTCCTGGGAGAGGGAGATGGCTCATTGTGTAAAAGCAGTTATTGCACAAGTCTGATGACCTGAGCGCCATTCCTAAAACCCATGGTGAAAGGAGAAAACAGACTCCCAATGCTGCCCCCTAACCACACAAATGCTATGGCATGTGCACCCTCCCTCCACACCACAGTAATAACAATAAATAGAAATTAAAATTAAAAAACCATCTACCACTCCTTTGTGTAGATCAGAAATTAAAGTGGTAATTTATTCTAGAGAAACCAAACAATTAGACTAAGGGTGTCACAAACACATCCACTCACTGAAGCTTCCCAAGTAATATGAAAATTTCCCATGAAAGAAAACATACAAATTCGTCTACTTCAATAGAATTGTCACAACAGATAAAAGTTCCCTGTGCCCTTAAAACTGTTAACAGATTCAGTGTGAACAATGGCTTAGATCATTAAGAAATCTAAATATGAACTCTAAGTTGGTTACTATTCACCTGCATGACTATCGTGCTATAAATAGAATTTAAGACTACAATTACATTCCTCTGGTCTTTGTTCAGAACAGTAGCACATCCATCATTAGGGGGGTTACTATGCAAACTGGCACCCAGAAAAATCAAAGTATCTTAAATAACTGATTCTAGAGTTTTCAGTCAGCATAATTTCGGCATTCATGACTTTATAAATACTAAATTAAAATCTTAATATAATGTAATCTCAAAGCTAGAATGGCATAGTAGAAATCTAGAGAATTAGTGATGAAGGTGCTAATTTTATAAAAGCACTTCTCTTTGGGCAACTTTAAGCTCTTTTCCTATTGAATAAAGCTGCCAGATACTACACATCCTTTTATCCTCCCCAGGTCTCCGTTTACATATCTAAAAACCTTAATTAAATTGCTTACCATCCCTATCCTACACTCCAAGGAGTTGACAATGCATTGAAAATACTATGAAAATCAGTATCAACATTTTGTTAGGGATTGTACTGATTTCTTAATCATCTACAATCATCTTGATCAATGGCATCACAATATTTATTAAATAATATTTCATGTAATTTTCTGAAGCACTTTAGAACAAAGAGACTATTATAATCACTGAGTGTCAAAGAGATTGACAATCTAGAAGACAACACCGATAAAATGCTGTGCTCAATTTATCTGAAGAAATAGGATGTTGTCCTGAAAATAGATTTATATTTATGTCATCTCATGCCTATTTTTGACATGCCTTAGACACTGAATTTCTCTACTTTTTCAATCCTTTCTAAGCAGTTGAGGTCCTAAGATCCAGATTTCAGAAGTACAAATGTGATATAATTTGGGTTTTCTTTGAGTCAAAATATTTCTGACCATACCATTGTGTATAAAGTGTCTACTATATATTGTCAAGTCTTACAAAATTAGAGATAGTAAAATTAGAGATAGGGTTATTTTGTAATGACGGGAGGCTGCACGTTTACATCACTGTGATGTGTCACCTTAAAAACCATTCTGAGAATTCTCCTAATTCACTTACTAAGCCATATCCATCAAGAAAGAGCACATTTAGACTGCCTAATAATGAACCACAGGCGAGGCCACCACTCACCATGTAACTTATGAAGAGTGAGTATCAGTCAGGGCTGTTAAAGGAATCAGTGGTAATAAAAGAATGAATTGTGGTAGGCAGAATATTGATCATTGAAAAGAGTGATGGATAATTGCAGCCCTGCCCAGCATCAGTGTTTTCAGGGCCTTGGTGAAAGCTGCCTCAGTCCATTCCCCTTTAAAAGTCCTTTTTTCTTTGATTACGGTTTTTTCCCCCTGTCTGTGATTCTGTTTTCTCAAGTGATTCCTTCATAATCTTAATGACAGTAAACTTCACCATTCAGCAGATGGATTTAAAAACATGTCACTAACATTGTTAGGATTATTAGCATTTCATATCCTGTATGGAAAACCGTATAGGAGAATTTGGGAACACTTGCCCTGCAAAAGTGCCATTGGAATATTACTTAAAATGCAAAGAGCTACAGTTGTAGATCATTAAGGATACTAATGGAAATTTCTCCAGAGTCCACAAATGACAAAAGTTATGGTTCTCTAGGTGGTGCTCAATTCCCTGTTGCCACATGTACTGTGTAATGCAGAATGTGTTGTGTTATACTTACAAGCGTAACTATTAACCAGGGGTGCAATCCACACACAAAGCCCATATTACAACTTAATGTTACTCAGAAAATCATCTCCTAGGCATTTTCATGCTTTTATGAGATTTCCACTTGAAATGATAAATTTCCATTTGAGTCAATGTTTTGAATTGAAATTTCAGAAAGGAGGATGGGGGAAGTTACTTTTTCCTCCTCAGATTTCCTATAATACAGATAATGTAATTCTATTTGATCCACATCTAATTCATTCCTGCATGGTCCAAAGCATTTAGTGTAAAATGTTAAGTATATGTGTCTTTGAAAAATGGACAATTTGAGATAGGGGGAAGCAGACTGTGATGCTAATCTTGGTTGTCAACTTGACAAACTTAGGAAGAGGGAACCTTGAATGATGAGTTTCTTCCATCAAAGTGACCTATGGGCATGTTTGTGAGACATTTTCTTGATTGCTAACTGATGTAGGAGGACCAAGCCCACTGTGGGTGGTATCAATCCTAGGCAAGTGAAACTGGGATTATTAGAAAGGTAGTTGAGCAAGTTGGGGAGCAAGTCAGTAAGCAGCTTTTCTCTGTGATCTCTGCTTCAGTTCCTGCCTCCAGGTAGGTTCCTGCCTTAACTTCCTTTAATGATGGACTGTAGCCTGAAAATTAAAATAAACCTTCCCTCCCAAAGTTGGTTTTGATCAGTGTTTTATCACAGCAACAGAAAGCAAACTAGGGCACAGATGAATCCAAACATGAACACCTGTGCAACATCTATGCAATTAGCGTTGTAGGTATCTGTCTGTGTTCCATAATTATAAAAAATAGATGCCTGGACCTCTCCCCAGTTTTCTCATGAAGCACAATTTCTCATGCTGGAGTGCTAAAGTTTAAATTTTAAAAAGTTTCTGAGTTCAACATGTTTTGCCTTATATGGCTTTCGCCTAATGGAATGATATTTAGTATACCACTTTGACTCTGGTCAGACATGGCCAATAAGCTTCATTTCAGCCAACTCTGACTAAAAGCGGCTACTGAGGATCTGGATATCTAAAGCAGGCCCATGGACAGCTGGATGATAGAAGTGGAATCAGCCTTTGCAGCAGACCCACTGCATCTGAGCACGATTCCTTTGCACACTACACTTTGAAAGCATTATTGGAGAACAATGTGAAGGAAGTGTGGACAGACAGCAGCAGGTCAGCCTCACCTGCAATCTTGTGAGAAGCAGAATTGTATTTTCTACTCTAAACATGTTCAGCAAGCATTTCTAGGAATGGGCCTTGGGTTGTGTGTTTTAACAGACTTTCCCGCTCAGGTTACTGTTTGATGATCTAGAGACCTGTGCTGAGACAGTTGGACAGACAGTAGCTGGGATTACTGAAGAAAGATCAATTAATATGATCATGCAGGTGCAAAGCTGCATGGTTAGATTGATGCCACAATATTTATTATTTCTTCTCTAGATAGAGAATGTGGCTCATGGCTATGACGCTTTAATACCAAATCAGATTCTTCAGGAAAACTAAATTGGGACTAGGATGAGAAGTAAATTTGAACCACCACAATAGCAAGGAGAACAAAACAAAGGATTTAAACCCCTTTCAGACAAAATAAGTGTGGGATGTATTAGTAAAATTTAAAGCTGGGTGGTGAGGAATGTAAATCCATTTCTATTCCTGCTACTTTTGAGTACCATCATCTCCACTAATTTGTGAAGGAAAACATTCCAGGACATCCAGTGGATGCCTACAACTGCACATAGACCAGAATTTCATGTGCACCATGATTTTCCAAAACATGTACACCTGTGGCAGAGCCTCATTTATAAATTAAGTGCTGTACAATATTAGTGTACAATAATACAACAGTGAAATATACTGTAATAAAAGCTATGTAACCTTAGTTTCTCTCTCTCTCTCTTTCTCTCTCTCTCTCTCTCTCTCTCTCTCTCTCTCTCTCCTCTCAATACCTTGATTCTTCATCATAGTATACTGGTATTTCAGGTCATGTTTAGCCATGAGGAGCTGAAACCATTCAAGAAATACTAGATTAGGGGTGATGATTTTTTATATAAGATTCATCATTATAACTGGTTTTAAAATAAGTCAACCCAGAGGCACATTCTTCCCTAAGAAGTTATAAAACATTAAAATATTGACAGATAACACCCATATTGGTAAAGGAAATCACATATATTATTGATAGGAGCATAAAAGATTAGCATTTTCTAGAATGCAATTTGATGGGATGGGTGTCTGTCTAATTGAATGTTTAAAAGTATTCACACATATTGGCCTGGCAATTCTGTTTATAGAAAGCTCACCTACAGGGGGCAAATGCACCCATTTGTATTACATCACAATGCAAATATTTATACTCTGTCTTTATTTGTAATAACAATATGAGGAGAGCTGAAGCCTAGGTATCTACTAAAATGGAACAGTTCTGTAAATGTGATGTATTCATAGCATGATTATTTCTAAATGTACTTGTTGCTAAAGTATTGACCAGAAAAGCTGTCAATAATATGCAGTACAAGGAGCAAACTGTCCATCATTCCCTTTTAATGGGCAGAAAAATGCTTATGTGTGCATCTCTGTGTACACAGACCAGCATCTGGAAGTCTAACAGCAAATGATGGTTACCTTAGAGGAGGAGGAAGGAGGATGCCTACTTTTGAGAGGATGTCCATCACTTTTGGCTTAATGCAATTTTGTACTAATGCATCTTGGGGTCGAGGTGACATGGCTCCAGCCAATGGGCATCTCTGGGAGAGCTCATTTAAGATTTGAGGAAGCTTCTCTGGGGTCAGATTTATGCTCTCTGCTCTTCTCCATGATTCTGTCTTGAATTGAGACATAACCCTGAAGATGGAGAAGTTGTTTGTAAGCTTTGAACTTAGGTCTCTTGATCAGAAATGGCATAAGGGAAAGGTTAAAGGCACCTGGCTCCTGACAGATGAGTAGACACACCACCTAGGTCCTGTACAGCTTTATTTCAGTCTTATTACTACAATTCAAATATGATAGTGCTGTTAAAATTTAATTCGATGTTTTCAATCTTCTCAAAACAGTTCTCAGACAAAAACACTACTTCAATGTCCAGTTGTCCAAGTACACCTAACATGGGTAGAGACAGGATAGATGTATTCATGCATGTAAGATACATGCATGCATATGGCACATATTTGTGAGATACATAACTGTGTATAACATGCATGTAAACATATAATAAGATAGATATGCATCATGAATAATATTCTCATGTTGTGCATATGTGTATATATGTACACATGGTAGGAGATGTGTAAAGAGCTACCTCATAGAACTTGTTCACATGTATTCCCAGTCTCAGCACAGTGCCTGGCACATACTTTAATGAAAGACTAAATGAACCTATGAAAGAGTAATGTACACAGTTATCTTTAGATTGTGGGATTATGGATGATTTTAATTTCCTTTTGTATATTTGCCTCTATTCTCTGAATATTTAGCACCAGAAGAAAAAAAAATGAATCTATTTTTTAAAAAAGCATTAAAACTGTATAAGAAAGCTGTATCTACAGCATGATAAAGTGGAATTGTGTCATGCCACAGATTCGAACACATTGCAAATCAACTCCCCCCTCACACACAGCACAATAGTAAACTACTTTTAAAAATAGAATAGAATCCTGATAAAACTCAATATACAAGATAAGTATTAGTCCAATCCCCCATCAGGATGATGAAGGGGGTTTACTCTACAATTATATTACATATTTATAAAGGAAAACTTGGAAAATGGTTTCTTTTACATTGATGGATGCATGAACACAAACCATATGAAATAATAAAAAATCAAGCGTCTTTGTTTTCTGCTGCTAAGACTGCATGCATGATGTACAATATTTCAATTCAGGGCATATGTTTATCATGTCTCTTGGGGAAGTATGCACACAAATCAACTGAAAAGCCTCCAGGTGCTGCAACATCACCTCTGCTTCAGCGACGTTCACAGCATTTAGAAAATGATTTGGCACAGATGTTTTCACGCTAATGGCCTCGACTGGGCCATGTGGCAATGTCTAAAGACATTTTGGTTTGTCATAAATGGGGCATTCCTACGTATCTATAGTCACAGGTAAAGATTCTACGAGGCAGCACCCAGAACACCTACAGGAAAAAGAACTATTTAGCTGAAATGTTGGGATGTTAAGACTTACATGTTGGCCACGGCGGTGCATATCTTTAATCTCAGCACTTGGGAGGCAGAGGCAGGTGAATCTCTGTGAGATCAAGGGCAGCCTGGCCTCCACAGTAAGTTCCAGACCATCTGTGGCTACAGAGAGACACCGTCTCAAAGACAAAAAAAACGAAAGAGAGAGAGAGAGAGAGAGAGAGAGAGAGAGAAAGAAAGAAATAAAGAAAGAAAGAAAGAAAGAAAGAAAGAAAGAAAGAAAGAAAGAAAGCACTAAGAAGCCATAAAGGATTCTCCCTTGTCTCCCTTGTCTGTCATCCGACTGTAGTTTCCCTTGCTAGTTGTTTGGCAACTTTACCCTCTGCTTTATTTATTGGTCTACTAAATTAGCAATTGGATAGTTGAATTTCAAACTAAGTTTTTTTTTTTCCTAGTCTTAGAATTTTAGCAGAATAACTATGACCATTTTTCATAAGAGATGCCTTCATTCAATTTCTTATTCACAGTCTAATAGTAGGTGCTAGCAGTTCCCCAGGTCCTAAGCTGACAGAACTGAGGGGGAAAATCCCAGGCTCAGGTACTTACTGTCTAGTGAGACAAAGGAAGCCCCATAGAGGAGTCACACTTGGGGGCAGTTCAAATTCCATTAACCACTCTCCACTATCTATTAGAGCGCAGTATACTCTGGTTGCTTCCTGTCTCTGAACTGTTTATTTTTCTAAGTGAAGTATCTTGATTCACATCTCTCCTCAGCTGGTGCTTTTGTGCCGCTCAGGTCTCTGCTCAAATGTCACCTCCTGAGAGGTAGCATTGGTGATCATCTGGCCATTGTCTCCGCTCAACTTTCTGCAGTCCTTTGTTGTTTCATATCCTTTATCAGAAATTATCTTGCTTTCCTGTTTAGTGTTTGTGTCACCAAAAGTGACTTTTAATGACTTTGGGGGGAAAGGACCCTAATCTCACAAGGCCTGGGATGATACGGTGGCCAAGGACACAAAGGTCTCACTTAAATAATCCTCTTCCTTTTTTTTTTCATTTCCAGCCACACTAGTCTAGTTTTGCTCCTTCACAAAACGCACTTACTGTGAGCATCTACAAGTTTCCCCTGTCTGCCTAAAACTCTTTTTCTTCTTACCACTCAGCTAACAACCACTCAACTTTCTCTACTAACCACCATGTTCTAATTTGCTTCTCCATTGCTGTCACAAAACACTCCGACCACTACCAACATGGGGAGGAAAGGGTTTAATCGGCTTACATCTCCCAGGTCATAGTTCATCACTGAGGGAGCCCAAGGTAGGAACTCAGGGCAGGAACCTGGAGGCGGGAGCTGAAGCACAGGCCACGGAGGAATGCTGCTTATTGGCCCTTGCTCAGACTGCTTTCTTATGCAACATAGGTCCACCTGTTCAGGGATGGCACCACCCACTGTGGGCTGGGCCCTCCCACATCACTCAACAATCAAGATGCCACACAGTCATGGCCGCAGGTTAGTCCTATGGAGTCAATTACCCATTTGAGGCTTTCTCAACCCAGGTGTGTCAAGTTGACACTAAAGCTATCCAGCACACATTCATTCATTCCTTCTCCAGTCACCAGCCACCAACAGCACCCTGTGTATTTCTCTCCAGTCTCACTTACCACATGGCAATTGCCTGCTCCCTTTGCTTGGCTTCTCTTTTCATTGCAAAGGAGAGCTTTCTAAAAACAGCCTTGAGTTCCAGTTCATGGCTGTCACACCCAAGCCTACCATGATTCCTTCCCCATTAGAGTGCAACGCCGATGAACTTACATATTGGCAGAACTGAGCCAGATATAAAAATAAAATCTAACTCAACATTTAATCAAACTTTACCTTGCATGTGTCTCTGAAGCCATCTTTATTGATCACACTTCCAACCTGCTTCTGTAGAGTGTGTGTTCTCTATATTAATTTTTCAGTAAAAATGATGCAAAAACCCCAGTCACAACCTTGAAAAACAGAAAGCCATAATGCACTTCTGATTAAGATTCGTTTCTCTCTCTCTCTCTCTCTCTCTCTCTCTCTCACACACACACACACACACACACACACATACACACACACATGCACACACAGATATATGTACACATACACACGTGTATGCACATACATATGTGCACATCACACATATACATGTACATTTACTTAAATTCATGCACATACCTTGCCTCATACAGAGTTACATGTGAAATGAAACATGCAGACAACATGATTCCACACCACCTTTTGAGACTTTGATATGATTTATGGACACTGTAACTATTTAGGATCTCAGATCCCTCTCCCTGGAAAGTGTCGCTTCCCACATCACCTTAGGCATGCTCTTCAAGTCGCCAGTGTGGGCCATATCTTGTCCTTGAGGATATTAGTTGCTGAATGATTTTTGCAAACCGCACTGTAAAGTGGGAATTGATTGCCTGAGTCTGATTCCGTGGATAGAAATGAACTTTGGCTTTTTCTTTAACGTACTGGCATCCCACGCTGTTTGGTTCTTCTATTAATTTACCATTTTCTCTGAACAACAGTAAGATAAATATTGGAGGCAGTTTGGAGAATTATCTCCTTCTAATCCCTCATTTAATAACACTTTCATTGTAGATATTTTAATGTTTTTCACTTCTCTATGAAAATTTCCAACCTAAATGCATAGGATAGAACTTCATATTTATAATCTGGGTTTATGAATTTTATAATCTGATTTTGGAATTGGGAATTCATTTGTGTACCAACTGATGGACTGGGATTTTGTTCATTTGTATTGAACTTTTGCAAATTTCATACAATGAATTTTGATCATATATGGACGTCTCTCCCCTATCTGTGCTCCCTTAATATTTCCACCCAACTTCATGTACTATCATATCATATCATATCATATCATATCATATCATATCTATCTATATATAGAGAGAGAAAGAGAAAGAGAGAGAAAGAGAGAGAGAGAGAGAGAGAGACCTATCAGCCTATTAAGTCCTTATGTCCCCAAAAGCTCTTCACTGTGGGTCTTTTCTGGGGAGCCTGGCTAACCTACCCATCATCACACCCTAAAAGACACTGACTCTCTCCCTACCAGCAGCTATCAGTTGGTCGCCAATAGTTCTTCAGGTAGGACTGGGGTTTGTACTCACTTCCCCACATCTATGCTGAGAATCTTCTGGCTTGAGCTTATGTGGGTCTCTGCATGCCGTCACCATTGCTGTGAGTTTTTATGAGTAACTTTCCAGCTGTCTGTAAAATTATGTTTCCTTATAGTCATCTACCACCTCTGGCTCTTACAATCTTTCTGCCCCGCTGGGCTGTTTTGAAGCCTTCAAAAAGTCTTGTCAGATAGAGAAGACTATGTATTTCAAGCCTAGCTAACTTCCACAGTTCTCAGTAAGACTTGCATTAATTCTCATTTCTTTGACTGCTAATCTCCTATGTCTCTACTTCAGAGTCTGGCTAGAAAGCTGCTCAGGGAAACTTGGGGAATCCTAGCAAACTCACATGTATTTAATGGCAGTCTAGTCTGGCTTAGCCACATTTATAAACTAGAACAAAGCATTGGTAGAGTTCTCACATAGTATGTTCTATTGCTCATGTCTGTCACAGACAGCAAAACTGAGTCCCAGTGATTGATTTCGATTTCTGAACAAGGAGAAAGGCAGAGTATTTCTTCCTTATCTTATAATATTACCACCTAGTTTATCCCTATGTCATATGCTCTCAGACTTCTCTGATTCCTAACTAGTATCCCTGCTTCCATCCCTATAGCCCCTGAACTGCTACCCCACTATATCAAGAGTCATTTCAAGCCATAATTTATATCACTCTAGTCCTATCCAATAGTGTCTCTGCATAGAGCACATGGCAAGCTCTTGACAACATATATAAGCCATTGTGGTATATTCCCTCCTTTCCCCAATATGTCATATCCCCTTCTCTCCATCACTCACCATATTTGTCCTTCAGCTCCTAAGCATACCCAACTTGTTTTTGCACCCAGGCCTTTCATGTTTGTCTTGCTCTGTTTACAGTACTTCACTTTCTCTTGCTTGCATGGCTACATGCTCTTATTTTGAGCTTAACTTATCTCGTTTTAGAAGTGATTTCTATATGAAATGAGGCTTCCCCTTTCGTAACACGCCTGCTTCCCTTGTTTCTTTTCACCTCCATAACATATAGTCCAATTTGTAACCAGGTATTTTTCTGTTACATATTTCAATTCCACTTCCTCAGTTAGAATTCAATTCCTGTGCATATCACTGAAGGCCGGAGCAGACCCTTAGTTCACTTATTCTTATAGGATGATAGACTGTGTGGGTTTTTAAATTCAAAGTTCTAACCACCTAACTCAATGCATATCTACCTCTATAAAGATGAAGGTATTCAAAGAAATGAAATGTATACCTTAGCCACTACTAAATCATTGCTTTGCCTGACTATAAAGTCAGGTTTGACTTGAAAATATGTAACACTTGTTTATAGTGCATGAAAAACTAGACCTACTGAAATGCTTTATTCAGAATCCTAGACCCTGTTTGCATCTTGGCTCAAATAAAAAATCTACAGTGTAGGCAGAAGAACAAACACAACTGTCACAAAATCACTTGTTCTAGTAATACCTAGCCTTTAAGAAGATTTAGGTTCTCAAAAAAAAAAAAAAAAAAGTAGAGTAATAGTGCTTGTCTAACTTGCTTTGAATAATAATATTCTGTTGAGGCTGAGACAGGAAAATCACAAATTTGAAGCCAGCCCACACTATAGAGTGAAGCCTTGTATCAAAAGAGCAAAAAAGAAGATTCTGTGTCCTGTATGCCCACACACTGAATGACCGTGGACTTCCTACAACCTCTTTTATGTGACTTTAGAATAAACCATTGTCATCAGATATGTTCTATGGATTTTATCTCATTTTGTCCTAACTCCACATGCTTCAGGAACTTTATCTTAGTTATTGAAAAGATGAGGAATCTGAAGTTGCGTGCATTAAGCAAGTAAGGACACCCAAGTAAGAAAAGGTGGGGCAGGAGGACACATGAGGGAAGACAGGTGCCATGGCTGTGTACCGGCTGCCACACTGACTGTCTAAACGGAGCTGCAGTGGCACACAAAAGCTAGCATGGTTGTTCAGGGTATTGTGCTTTATTACAAAAGAGCAGTTTTCACCACTGAGAATAAGGCTCTTTTATGTAAAGTGATTTTTATCTTTGGCAGAAAGAAACTGCAATTCAAAGTCATATTTCACTCTGCTTAGAGCTTGAATTTACACATACATCTCTATAAGTCAATAGGATTGGGGAAAGAGACTGTCCCCCTGAGCATCTACTTATGACTACATAGTGAAAATCACTGTATACTTGAAAATAACTTAACTGCATTTCAATCATATTAGTGTAACCCTCTGGCTGGCATCACATTCTTGTTTCCAAGATTAATAAACCTACTGCATATATTTAAGTATGAGAGAGAGAGAGACAGAGAGAGAGACAGAGAGAGAGAAACGAGAGAGAGAGAGAGAGAGAGAGAGAGAGAGAGAGAGAGATCTGATATGGAAAGTAACAAAGTTCAGATAGCTATTCTCTAAATAGTTCCCTACCTGCCTCCTCTGTTAACACTTTGACAACTAATGCATTTCCCAAGACACTTTTCTTGGAAGAGACATCAATAGATGCTCATAACTTCTTACAAATCATTGAACTCTCAAGTTTGTATCATTCACTCAAGTTTCTTAAAGAAATATATTACCTTTATTTATCTATTTCGTTCTTAAAAGTCAATCGCGTTAGCCACTGGGCATTCATTCATCCCTCTCCAGGGCACTGTCACCCAGTGTCACAAGGGTAGCAATTCTTGTGGTATTCTCAGGTGAGGGTAGTGCTGTTTTCCAGGATTGCCTAATTCAAGGAAGCCAATTCCGTTTCCTGGACCATATCATTGACTATTGGATGATGATAGTGTGGGAAAGCCAGAGTTATAAAACTGGGTCCCCAGGCTTCTGTGGGTACAGCTTAAGAAGCATCTCTGTGTATCACTGAGTTTTATTGCTTTGTGGCAAATAGATCTGAAGTACTGTAGTGGCTAGTGGTCATTCTTGCCACCTCCTGGGGACATTCTTCCTGAAATTGAAGCCAATAGAGAAGAAAGCAGCATTACAAGATGGGGCCAATGAGGGACGAGCTGAGATGGGGCTTGACATGCCAATCCTTTATATCCTCTTAGATATTTGTTTCTTAAACAATTTTGCTTGGGTTTCCATTATTTTCTAAGAGGACTCTTGATTACTGTATATTGAAAAATCAGTGTTCTTAAGTAGAAACAATACAATCAGTTATCATTTGATGATCTCTCATGAACTAAATTGATTAAACATTCATACATGCTAAATGGTCCCTATATGACATATGGATAGAAATGTTTGCCTGGATAGGACTTAACATATATGACAGAATACCCGGAGTCTAGTCGGGAGGGGGATGCTGTAGGTGGTAAGAAGGGGAGAGGGGTGTCTAAATTTGATTAAGATACATTACATGAAATATAGAAAAGCTCAATAAAATATTTTAAATGAAAAAAATAAATGGTCCCTACATGCTTTTCTCTTATGAATGTTAAACTTAGAGTTGACATTTCTCTCTTGCTTGGGCCATCCTCCTTCCCGTAGCTTCTGGGAGGGCTAACTTGCCATACTCTGGGAAGTGAAGTTATTTTTGTTCTTCTCTGTACCTCAGACCAGGGTGTTAGCTTCATTGGTGGAAGACTCATCCCGTGAGGAAGGGTATCCATGACCTTCCCAGGCCATGCTGTCATAATGAGACATGAATAGCCTGGTCCCCACAATAAAACCTTTACTTTTACAGTAACCAAATTCTAAAGGATTGTACTGATATGGAATAAATGTGCATATAAACACTGGTGAATAAGCTGAAAACTGACATATTTCGCTGCTCATAAAATATTTTCCAACTTTAAGTGTGAGCAGTATGGAAGGATTGGGACTATATTCTCTCCTCTTCGTACTGGATACAGGCATGCCAAATGGAATGAGAATCATCAAAAAGTACTTTCAGGTGATATTTCTAGCCCTCTGTATTCTGATACTTGCTAGCTCTTTCACTAAGGCCCCTTCATACCTCCATTAAGGAACTATGATTTCCTCTGTCATTTCTACAGGAGCTTAGAGAACTTAAGTAATGTACTAGAGAAAGTGGAGGGGAGGAGAGGAGACTGAACTGCGCTTTGGACTTAATCAACAGGTCCTATCCACTTCTACTCTGATATAACAAGAGGGAAGAATACCTGGATGAGCTTCTCTGCAGTCTGTTTTTCAGCAGGAAGGGAAAGGGGTATGGAATTCCTACCGTTATTTTGCCAAATGTGATTTTGAGTAACAGCTTCCAGTAAGGACTTTATGTTAAAATGGCTTTTTCCTAAGTGCACTAGAAATAAGTGGACTATGGCTGGAAACACTGGAAGTGCTGGCTCACACAACAGTAGCATCTTTCACTTGAACACTGTAGTAAGGCAAAACTCAGGTCCCACACTACATACCCTGAGTCAGAACACACACTTAAAAGGAACCCCAGATGACTCACAGGTACATTAAAGCTGGGGAGAGACTGATCTGGACTAGAGGTATCAAAGAGTGGTCCTTGGATGGACACCATCAGAATTAATGGGAGCAGCAGAAACAAGAGACAGAGGGAGGAAGGGAAAGGAAAGCATAGGTAGGGAAAGGAAGGAAGAAGAAAGGGAAGGGAATGGATATGACAGGGAAATGGAATAGAATGAATTAGATAAGTAAACAGATAAAGAAAAAGTATCCATATTAGTTGGAAATTCTTACATGGCAGGTGTGATGAGATATGGAAATTGATACTAGTTCAGTCAGGCAAGATGGCTTAGTGTAATGGGTTAATGTCAGCCACTTTGAAAGTTTACATCTTTTTAAAATTATCCTGATTACCCAACTGACTGATTCTCACAGCAAGAAAGAGCAGGAGATGCATGAGTTAAGCAACATCAGCAGCCGCCATGAGGCATATATAAGGAAAGGAGTGGAAATGTCAGTTGGGCAAAAGGTAGATATTTTTAGGTGCTTGAAAGAAACCCAAGGACTGAGTTTGGCCCCCTTCCCCGTGGGTCAAGGCATCTGGCCTCTCCTATTCATCCTTTCTGTCCTTTCTATCCCTTTCGCCTTCCGTTTTCCTTAGTTATATTGTCTCCCAGTGGGGGTAGGGGTGGGTCAAGTATTTGTCAGAGGAGGTCAACTATCACAGGAAGAAAATACCTCAAGGACTCTAATATTTATCTGACAATTGAACTTCCCACCCCCTCTGCTTTGCAAACCCACAATGAGTTGAATCATAGGGCCAGCCATTTCTGGTCTTTGGTTTGAATGTGCTAAGCACTTCCAAATGTCAAAGTTTGGATGGTATCCTAAAATAGATCTTTCTTCCTTTTACCTGAAAGGGTGTTCTCTGTGCTCCTATTTTATTATCTCATGAGATAACTGTTACTTTTCAGAATCCTCTTGTTCAGAACCAGAACTTTGACCACCTTCTCAATATAAGGATGACCCATAAAGGCAGCCAAAGACCTTGGAACTTTATTTGGGAAGCTGGTGTTGTAAAGGGAGCACCTCTTAAACAGATATTTTCAACAGAAAGAAGAAGTAAAGCCATTCTTTGCAGTGCCAGTGTCAGGGGACTGTCCTTCTAAGAAGGCATGATGAAAAGAGGCAACTGGACTTTCCACATGTACAGGTGTGCTTGTAGCCCTAATATTATCTGACAACTGTCTGGCAGAGATTTACCATGTGCTTCCCGATTTCCCATTGTGCTGTAAGTAGAGTCATGGAAAATACATTCAGAGCAGAACAAAAGTTTGAAAAGTTACAGTCTATAAACAGTAATATAAAACTAATATATATATATCTTAAGGAAATTCTTCAAATAACATGTTCAGGGTTGAACAAGTTATCTGAGAGTGGACAGTGAATTCTTAATATTCTAAATTATCTTTTCATGAAGAAAAAGTCTCTAAAAATTCTACACAAATTGTGTTAATTCAGGGTACCAAGGTTTCCTCTGCTTTGTGGGACTGACTGTACTTAGGATCTTGAATCTCCAAGTATGGGCCACCTAGAGCTGGCCCATCAACGTTTGGTTTGATATAATTGTGGAAATTACTTGAACTTGGTCCTCACTCTCCTTGGTCTGAAATCATGACAATATACCCACAGCAGACTGTACAAGACTTTTGGCTTAAGTGAAATTATATATGACAAGTGATTGGCATACATGAATGGGAGCAGAGAGTCTTTAATTTTTGTATTTTTTATTGAATAAATTAATTGACAAGTGAAAATGCATATATTTATAGAATACGATGTGATGACATGCATTCACAATGTGAACTGACAAAGCAGGCTCATTAACTCAGTAGGTCTTATCTGTGTCATACACGGACAAATTACAGAAATGGGTGGTAATAAACATGGCTTAGTGTGAGGAGAAAAGCAGCTTTTCTTTAATGCATCCCTTTGGGGAAAGGATCATTTGCATGCTGGAAGACCATCATTGAGAGATGTGTTTTTATGGGCACCCAAAGTCCCCTGGATCTTTGGCAAAATCTGCAGGAGAAACTGGTTTAATTTCCACAAACTTGTTTTGCCTCAGTCCAAGAGAGGATATGTCTCATTAAGGACAAGCCAGGCCAGACATGTAGCTTGAAATGATGGTAACAAGCCAATTAAAACTGCATGGGTATCCCCCTAGGGCAGGAGAGCAGGGCAGCACCCTCCCAAGAGATGGACACAGAAGCCAGAAAGCCACCGATGGAGGGCAGCAGCCGAACTCTTGTTCCTCTTCCCACACTCTCCAGGCCCCCAAGCCTGTGGACATTGTGCCTTTTTCTGCTCTTACCAAAGGCCCCTGAAACGCCCATTTCCTGGAATGTCCTATGTTTGTCATTCATATCAAATAGTTTGAAGCCCTACATTCCAGAAAGACGGACTTTCTGATCTGAAACAAGCATTGGTAAAGGAAGAATAAAAATACAGTGTACTCAGACAGACAAGCAGAAGCACTCAGGTTTCTGTTGTTAAAATTCTTTGTGGCAAGGAGATTGCTTAGTGGCCTCAGGACTGGGGTTTGAGTCTTGGGATGCACATTGTGGAGAGAACAGACTCCCACAAGTTGTCCTCTGACTGCCACATGATACCTTGATGTACACACACACACACACACACACACACACACACACACACACAGAGTAAATAAATAAATTTGAAAAACGAAAATTTCTGTGAACCATAAGCAATGAGTCTAACTTCAGAATGAAAAAGGAAGATCCTAGAAGTGAGTTCAAAAGTTATTTACTGACTTAGTGCAGGCCTGGTCAGGTTACACTTCTACAGAAAGACAGTAGTTACATTTCATATTATAAAACCTTTAACTTTGGGCTGTAGAGATGGCTCAGTTAAGAGCACTGACTGCTCTTGCAGAAGACCTGGGTTCGAATCCCAGCACCCACATGGCAGCTAACGACTGTCTATAACTCCAGTTCCAGGGGATCCAACAGCCTCTTCTGTCCTCTGCAGGCATTGCACAACGTGGGTGCACTTATCTATATGCAAGTAATACATGCATACACATAAAATAAAAATAAAATATTAAAAAAAACTTTATAATACCTGTGACATGGGTCAACACAATTATAGGTATTTCCTATCTCATTCTTTTAAACCAAATATCAAACTTCACTTTATACCAACTGTCTGGATACTTCTGTTACTGTCGTAAGGTATAAATGGACCTCTTGGCTGTAAATTGTACTACACAAGAAAGTTGGCAGTCCGCTTCTAACTCCTTTCAACCCAAACATTAGTCACTTTTCTTTGACAGCTTCCTTAGTACAGGTGCTTTCTTCGGCCTAGGAAGGAAACGTTTTATGTACTGAAGCCCAGCAGTGAACTATCAGCAGGAAAGTGCAAGAACTTGTTGCCACGTCCTCAGAGATCATCTAACCTTCCACATGGAAACTCAAGAGCTTAGCATTCCATGGAGCATAGAACTTTCTTCTACTTCTCTAGTTTTCCTTTTTTTATCTCATTGCTGGGAATTGAGCTCAGTGTCCTGTGCATACTAGACAATTTAGCTACATCCTAGCCCTTTTCTAACTTTTCATTTTGAGATAGGGTCTCAATGAGTTTCTCAGGCTGACCTTGAACTCACCCTAAAGCCCAAGCAGGCCTTGAACTTGTGAGTAGCTGAAATTATAGGCTTTTAAAAACTAACAGTATTGGCAATTTTTTTTTTCCATGACACTCAGAAATTTTCCTTCCAGGTATAAGATGAACTTTAAGATAATATATTAGTCACAAGTATCCCAGAGAAGCACAGACATGCCATTAAAGCCTGGCATATTATTTAGTTATATCAGAACCATTCAGTACAGATGTTGAAGACTGTTCTCTTTTGCAGCCCTCAATAGTACACAGGACAGAGGAGCAAAGAGATTTCAATGTCTTAGACTTATTCTGTCATGAGCCTCCTATAGAGAGGCACTTTGCAATCAGCTTTTCCTTCATGTGATTTTTCTCAGGCCTGGAGTTGAACCCTGATACTCAAGGCTTCCTAGCACATCCAAGCTGCAGAAAAGTCCCTCCTCCAAAAGGAATAATAGATCAAACATCTTTCTGAGGCTTTGGAATATAGAACAATTCCCACTGGGAATATAAAGTTTAATGGCTCCAAACTTTAACAAGAGTCAAAAGAAAAATGAAAGAAGAAAACAACAACAACAACAACAACAACAACAACAACAAAAAAAACCCTGGTCCTGGCAGGATGCTGGGACAGTGTGCTAAATTGTCTTTAATTAACAAACAAGTTGCCCTTGACAATGGTGAGTCACATTCACATGAAAGACCTCTCAAATTAGGTTCATGTTGAAAGCAGCAGGGCCAGGCCCCTTTGGAATACACAGCGAGCAGAGAAAATGCTCTGCTTAGACTCCTAGCAAGAAATGATTAAGACAAAGAAAATGAAATCAACATGTGTTAATAATGGCAGAGGGAAATCAAATAGGAAATTGAGCTCTAAGTGATGAGAGGTTTGGAATAGGTTTTGATGAAACTCTTTGAAAAGAACTTGCAAGTTAAATAGAACCATGATGAAGTGAAAATAAAATTAGAGATTATGGAAATCATGCTAAATTGAACACATATCTAGCTTTGCCAATAAAGCAACATGTGAGTTTCTAAATTCAATAATGTATTTAAATAGTCCCAGTCTTTTGCATACATTTTCATATAAGTATGCCAATTCTATATAGATATACAAAATCTTACTATCAATACAATTATTTTAACATGCCTTATTTATGCATGTATTTGTTATGAAAACTGATCACCTGTCTCTTCCCAAGACACAGCACTAAATTTATCATCTTTGGGTCTTGCTAAAACAATATATGATCAGTTGGTCACTATTAAAACAGGTTTTGAGTCATTTAATTAGACTTTCTCAAAAGTTTTTCTTTCAGGTAGATGGTTTCTTCTTTTAAAAAACAGATTTTTTTCTTATTTGTGTGTATGGGTATATGTCTGTATACTTATGCTGCAAGTACGTAGATGTCTCCAGAAGCCAGGAGAGGGTTTCAGTTCCCCTGTAACTGAAGTTGCCTGTGGTTGTAAGTTACCTGATGTGGGTGCTGGGAATTGAACTTGGGTCCACTGGAAGATCAGTAAGGGCTCTCTACCTTCTGAGCCATCATTCCAGCCCTTTTAGATGGAGTCTAGAAATATTTTATGGATTGTGTTAAGCTGTGAATAGGTAATGACTTTTTTAAAATTTATTTTAATTAAAAGAAGCATTTCATTACAACAGCATTAACCTATTCAATAACATTTTTCTGAGCTAGGGTACATCTCTTTCAAAATTGGCTGTACATTTCTAGGTTTACAGATGAATTATTATGCTTATATAATCTTTTACTCATTATAAACTCTATAAGACATAAAATTAAATGAGGTTCCAACGTTTAAAAAAGATCTCCACTTCGTTGTCAAAACATAGAGTTTCATACAGAAAAATTCATTTAAGGGCTCTTGACATTGAGCCATTTTCACATGCATTTCTAATCTCTATATACAAGACTATCATTGGTCACAGTCGCCCACCTTCTGAGCTCCTCAGCATCTGGGCATGAATACAAACTCGTCAGGTAGACAGCCTTCCTCTCCCACTAGAGCCTCCATACTCTGCTATCCCTACCACTGTCCACTGTGCCGTCAGCACCCCCATCCATTCCCCCCCATCCGCCCCTCTGGTAAATCCAGTCAGCCAGAGGTCCCTGTTCCAGGAGGATCAGCTGTCCCCGATCAATGGCAATCCATTGTCAGTATTCCTTTGGATAGAATTGGGGTCTGCTGTTAATGTTTCCAGTAGTATGTTGGGTTACTGTCTGGAAGAGCCTTTATCTATCCTGGCCAAGAACTCGACTGAAGGTATCGCCTGTCTGGCTTTGCTGTTTGTCAAGTAACTTTTAGTTATATATATGTGTGCTC
>NW_008331995.1:5800136-5807538 GCF_000622305.1 Nannospalax galili | reverse complement strand
GGTGGGAATAAGCCCCAAGATTTCCCAGGGAGTGGATTGAGTAGTTGGGTTGTACTGGATGCAAAGGATCAGGGAGAGGCAAGGTAAGCCTCAGAGCCCCAGAAAGAGGCTGTCAGCCCCAGAAAGAGGGTGGTGGGTGTTGCAGGATCAGGAAGCAGAGAGAGGTGGGGGCGGGGCCGGGTCTAGAGGCAGTGCTCCTGGGGCCCAAGGAAGGCACCAAGCCGGTGGGGGTGAACAGGGTCAGGAATTAGCAGTGGCTCCCCAGGTGTCTGGGGCCCCAAGACTAGGAATAGCACAGGGCCCAAGCTTGGAGTAGAGAACAGCGGGGGAGATGGAAGGGTGAGCGCTGAGGGCTGCATGGTAGACTTACCCCCAGAGAGGCCTGAGGGCGGGCCAAGAGAGATAGCCAGTGGTGCAGGTCCGGGAAGCAGGGAGAGGTGAGGGCAGGGCCAGGTCCCGTGGAAGCAGTGCTCCTGTGCCCTGCTTGTGTGTTTTACACTTAAAAAAGTACCCCAAGGATGTCATATGCCTAGACAAATGCAATTTCTTACTATGTGCTAATTATGGGTCCTTATATTTACAGAAAAATATGCCTTTCACCACTCATCAAAGAAGTTTCTTTTGCAACAGACAGACTATTACAGGATTCCACAACTGGCCACACACAGAGATTGTTTGTGAATTGCCCAACCCTAACGGACACATCTACCATGGAACCTCTAAAACTAAGGCTCACCGAACATAATAGAACAAAGGGTAGAGAGAATATTAACGCATCTCTCAACTCTCATCAATGAAGCTCCCTCATGCAACAGAGGGCCATGAACACAAAAGAACTCAAATAGCCAAAGTGTAGAGAATAAGAGTCTACAGAGTGTGGGTCCTTGGACAGGACTCCTATATTAACCTACACACACCCAGGGCTCAGGGAATATTTCCATAGAGGGGAAAGAACCAGGGGAAGAGGTGCATGGCCATATGGAAATAGTCTTATAGGCACCTGGGATCTTGTTCATCTGAACTTACAGCAATGGTGTCAGCGTGCACAAGACCCATGCAAACCCACACTGGCAAAAAAACAGCACAGAACTGTGGAAATGGGCAGCAGGCCCCAATCTTAGCCAAAAAACTACTGGCAGCTGGGTGAGGAAAAGCTGATCTTCTTAAAGGAGGGACTCTAACTGGGCTGACTCGACCTCAGTGGGTGAACTTGCACTGAGGGACATCTGGGGACACTAACTTGATTCAATAGGCCTTAACATAAATGACAAACTGCATGAAATTCGGTGCAAGGGTTTTGGGAGGGTGCCAGTGAGGAATGGGGGAAAAGATGATTAAATGTTCTGTTTGAAATACACAAAAATTCAATTAAAAAAATTTACAAAAATAAATAAAACCTAGAAAAAGGGACTCAAGTGCTCTACTTCAGTCCTTGCTTTGGTAAAATGAGGTCAGAGTATTAGATCTCCATTATGCTTCCTAGAGCCAAATTCCAATAATTTCATGAATATACAAAATCCCCAGGTCTCAGTGTCACCATAGGAAATGTCTTATTTTTATTAGCATCTTGTCTACCAACTACCAGGATTACAGTAAAATTTTGAGCAACATACATTAGTTTTGTATGATTATTGAAAATAATATGAGAGAATATAAAAATGGAAGGCATGAAACAGCATATTGTGGGTCAGACAGTGGCAAATCCCTGACCTAATGTCCACTGGTATGGAACACTGAAATTTGTCTTTGGCAATTATCAGGGGTTGAAATTCTGTTTGAGGAACATTTGTGTCCCTGATTGAAATTAAACTTCCATTTTCATATACAATACTTTGAGAATATTAATTATACTTTCTCACTTTTCCTTAACAAATCTGTTTGTTCTGCTCAAAATGTATTATTTTGAGCAATAGGAAATACTTTTATACTAAGTGATTGTTTTCCTAGATGGACATAACCCAGCATCATTTTTTTTATAATAAGTCTTTTCAATGAAGCTTCTGAACTTATTAAAACTTCATAAGGTTTAGAGATTTAAAATGCATACAATGTGTGATATCTGGCATCCTTTCAGCTCTGACACTTAGTTAGATCACATGCCCAAATGAGTTGGTTAAATTTCTGAACACAGAACTTAGGGTTTAGGAATACAAACCTGAGACATTTAACTAGCAAATGGAAAACAGTGTCTAAATGAGATTCTGTTTCGGCTACGTTGAGGACATATTTGATTCACCTGAAACTCGGGTGAAGCGATTTTCTCAGATTCAGTGAACATAGACCATAAATGATTTTGTTTTAAGGGGAAAATCATTCTAAAATAGTCAGACTTTGAGCAGGCAAGTAATCAAACTTTATTTTTCTATTAGTTCCTTGTAAAGAGAGAAGACCATGTTCCTTCAGATGTCTCAGGGAACTGTGCTTTAGAGCCAGGCTTCACACACTCATATTGAAACAGACTCTCCTGCACGAACTGAGAAATGAAAAGCTAAAATCCATACTTATCAGAGTATCTTGTCCTTTGATTCCCAAGCCTAATATCACACAATTACAAACTTTTCAATTAAAAAATGTATTGAATTTGAAATTTCTATATATTATAATTTGATGATATTTAGAGCTCCTCTGCTATCTACACCTCCTCTTACTGCTTTCTGCTCAATTTAATGTACAGGAATAGATAGATAGATGATAGATGATAGATAGATGATGATGATAGATAGATAGCTGATAGATAGCTGATAGATAGATTGATTGATAGATAGATGATAGATAGATAGATACACACACATATATGTGTATATATAATACTGCCTATAGAGTTTGATTTGTGTCCCCAAATGTCCTTCAGTGTGGGTGCTGGAGGCTGGTCAACCTATCAAGGGTTCCATCCCTGTAAGAGACTGTCCCTTCATCCCAGCAGTCATCAGTTGCCCCCCAAAAATGTTCCTTAGGTTTGGTTGGAAACTTCTCAATTTTTCTCACCATTTATAATAAGAAAAACAAACTCCTTCCAGCACTTTGCTATGTTAATCACACACGCCCATATTCATTTACTATCTTGGGTTGAGGGTAAAGAGGTGTCCTGAAGAATTAAGGTCTGGTGCCCAGGCCCCATTAAAGGTTCCCACATCACCACACTGAGGGGCTTGGGGAGAAGTAGGAGGTGGGACTCAAAGCCCTTAGGTGGTCCCTAGGAAGACAAACCACATCTAAACCACAGCAGGTAATCATTAAAGAAATCCCCAACACCTTTTCATTCAAAATGCAGTGGTGTTTTAGAAAGTAAAAGTGTCACCCCACACAGTCTGAGAAAAAAAATAGCTCATCATTATTCCCAGATGATCTGAAAATCCTTGCCTTAGAGCAGACTTTTATATAGAGGTAGACCTGAGTCCTGTCATGTTGGTCAAACTGTAAGTTCCTTTGAGTGGCTCAGAACCCACCAGAATCTGAGATTCCCGTGTTCAGAATGAGATTTCAAGGAACTTGAAGAATGGCATTGGTCAGGTTCTCCTTCTAGAGGGTGCTAAGAGAATAAAAGTTACCCATGTATCTCTGGTAAAAGCTTAGCTCTGTTGCCACCAAGAAAAAAAATAGACCTGGAAGTTTTGAAAAATCTGGTAAAAACACATTTATCCTTCTGATGCTTTTAACATACCCCAAATGCAGGAGCCCTGACTTCCAATAATATTCATAAATGTGTACAGACATCAGAAGGCACTGAGAAACACACAACCTTCAGCAGCCATTCTTTATTGTGCAGGGCCACTGTGCTATCATCGGGATTCTGATTTGTATTTTCAGATGGATAAATTAAATATTCTCTGAACACTTAGATTCAACATGGCAACTCCTCAGCTAAACAGGATAATCACAGTTACAATATAGTTTCTTATTCTGAAAAACAGACAATTTCAAATAAAATACTCCAGATTATACAGTGTTGGATACTGCGTTGTGCACTTAGCCCAGTGTTTATCCTGTTTGCAGTGCTCATTTGTTGAAGTATCCACTGGTTCAGCAACTATGCATCCAGTGGTAGCTTGAAGAGTTTCACCAGGAGTTAAGCTACAGCATCTGAACAAGACTAGACCCAGTTCCTGAGCCCATGGAGTTTATTATCTTTTGAGGAATACAAATGTTAATTAAACTCATAAATAACATAATATCAAATGTTGTAATAGACTATTCCAAGGGAACGATGATTATGCCACATTGGAAATTAGATGAGAAAGTATGCTTGTGGGTGGAATGGGTAAACCTCAAGTGCTAAGAAAATCAGCAGAGATCTAAAGGGTGAATGGTAGCAAAAGGCAGAAAGTGTGAAAAAAGCATGTGCAAATGCCCTGGGGCTGGAATGAACCTTATGTGTTCAGGGAACAGGGAAAAGAATGGCATACGCAGAGCAGTACAGACGGAGAAGTGAGATGAAGCAAGAGTGGGAAATAGGAGCTTGATGCCTTGCTGCATTCTCCTTATCCCTTGAGAGATGCTAGTCATGGGAGTGACATGGGGCAGCACAAAACTATAAGAAACTGCATAAACTGCATTGTGGAAAACACAGGATGGAGGCAGAAATGTGAGAAATTGACTACTTTGATCTGTACGAAGGTTCTGGAAAGAGATGGGGTGGCAGAGAGAGTAGGGTGGATGCACTGTTTTGACAAATGTATGAATACACCAAACTTCTTCTAAACTCCCCTGTAGCACCCAGCTTCTTTTATACTGTAACCAATCCTCCAGTCCTTTAACCCCAGAGTCATGCTTTCTTCTTTTTTATCCAGCGCTCAAATCACATTACACAATATCATGTCTGTGTACATTAGATTTTACACATGATAATATATTTTTAAAAATTTAATTACAGTTTACAGACACAGAATGCTTTCAACACACCTTTATCGCTGCATGAAGAGGACGGATATGTTAAGAAAAAGAATTACCGTTTACCTGAATGGAAAAAAATATTCTCCTGCGGACACTGTTGAAACCAAGCACAGATATAAATGACTTTGTACTACAGTGCAAGGAGTTAGGTATTATTTATTATTATTTATTATTATTATTATTACTACTACTACTTTACAGAGATGACAGCAGGACAGGCAACTTACTCAAAGTCTCATCTCACCACCCAATCTGTCTGCTCTAAAGCTTTATTTGCAAGACCACTGGCAGTGAAAATGTATCATTTCCCTGTGGCTAAAGGAAGATTTTTTCAGCTGAGAACATGTAGCTGGAAAACATAGAAATTCTTTTGCAAACGGTTAGTAGGGTCTCTTGTCAGGGTCATCTAAGACTGAGAGCAAAAATCGTTTTATTTTACTTACAACTTGAAAGAATTGTTGTTTAACATTATCTTGGAATAACTGTATGATCTGATGGTAAAGTCTACTATTTGGAAAAGATTGTGATGCGATTTCTGGCTTTGATAAATAGTTTAGCCCATATATGTTGAGGGAGGATTATGAAGCAGAACAATAATTAATAAAAATATTCATTAAGAAATTGATTCATCAGTAAATTATTAGTAAATGTAGCCTCCAATTTGCTTAGTTACACATACACGTTTATGTAAACAAGGTTTCAGGTTATTACAAATTTACCTTCCTGTCAGCCAGAGAACAAGGCCAATTGCCAACCACCCTTTCCTCAATCACAGACATCCTAGTCACTATGTCATAAAAAAGAGTAAATCCTAAGCAGCTCAGGGTCTTTTAAGCAAATAAGTCATTCTCCCTGTGAAACAGACAGGTGAAGAAACCATAAAAGCTATGAAAGTCAAGATTTAAACATGGGCTTTCGCTTTCTCTCTGGATCCCCTGACCCACAACCACTGACCCACCAAATGGACACAGACAGTAGTTAGCTCCAAATGCAAAAGAAAAGCCGATAGATGGATCTCGTCCCTGTGCCACATGTAAGGAAAAGTAGTGGTGATTGCTAGTGCTACACTGAGACATTATGTAAATCTTCAGTTTTCAAAACTTTCTTGGTACAAATTAGACTAAGTAGAATTATTTTTAGTATCTAGATTTAATGATTAATGCCATCCGAACCAAACCAATAAATGTAAATGGATAATGTTCTTTTAAAATTAGGGCATAAAGCAGATTTATAAAATATAAGTTCATAAGCCAAATTTAATAAAAGATAAAGAATCATATTGATAGAAGCTCATTTGAGAACTAAGGACCGCTCTTCATTCCATTTCATCCATTCACATTGCTCAGATTGGATCCTTCACTTTAATCTAATTGTCTCGGTCTGTAGAGGACGTGAGGATGAATGAAAACTCTTCATCTATTTTGCTATCACTTATTTGATTTATTTATTCACTTTTGGCAAAATGGTCACTCTTTGGAATGGTTTATCTCCTGTTGCAAACCAAATCTCTTTTGAGTGACAAGCAATTCATCACAAAATTCATTTCCTCCCTAAGTTTTCAAATGATGCCAAGTAGCTGCCACTTCCACAGCGGGTTGCAACCAGGGTATCAGCTTACCTTTTCCACTTATTTCATTATGGAAGCTGGCACTAGGGCTTGGCTTACTGCTGACAAGATTAATTTGACATGCTCTGATCAATCGCCTGACTTCACTGTCCCTTGGGAAAGCAGGACCAGACATAAGAATCCTAGGTCAACTTTCAGAATACTTGAGTCTTAACTGCTGGTATGATGCCTCCTGCAGAAAATTTGGGCTATTTGTAACACTCCTATATATCTTTAGCTTTCCTTCACAGATGTAATGACTATCTAACACAAGATCTCACTGCTTCCTATATGAATAAATTCCAGCACTATTATTTAGAAAGTGGCTTCTGTGCTTGTGGGTTTCCTCCCCATCATGAAAGGCATATAGAAAAGTATTTTATTTCAAAGGTACAAACGATACAAATATCAGGGACCTGGTGAGATGTCTCAGCAATTAAGAGCACTGTCTGTTTTTACAGAGGGCCCAGGTTCCATTCCCAGCACCCACATGGTGGCTAACAACCATCTGTAACACCAGTTCCAAGGAATCCGATGCCTTCTTCTGACCTCCGTGAGCATTACACTACATGGCTGTACTTACATACATGCAGACAATACATTCATACACATGAAATAAAAATAATGAATAAAAAGTGATACAAATATCTTCATTCTAGGTTAAAAAAGACCTGAGATTTACTGAATTTTAGGCATACATAAGTTGGTATTAGTACAGAATAATATTGGAATATTATACCTCTATTGACACATCTTCAGTGGTTCAATATTAATATATTTGATTTTCATACTTTCCCAGTTATTAGTTTCAATGTACCTATTCCATACACTAATACATATCAAATTCTCATGTCTTAACTTTTACCCATATTAAAGACCACTGCTTCATATGAACCATGCTATATA
>NW_008331995.1:5775985-5800083 GCF_000622305.1 Nannospalax galili | reverse complement strand
TTTTTTTTTGGTCTTTTTGAGACAGGGTCTCCCTATGGCCCCAGCTGTCCTAGAACTCACTATTTAGACCAGGCTGGCCTTGAACTTACAGAGATCCGCCTGCCTCTGCCTCCCAAGTGCTCTCTAGTCATTTTTACAAATTTCCCAGCTACGTTAACAGCTCTGCAGGCTGTTAGGATGGTACTAAGTCAACACACAGTTACACATAGTCAAGACCTTTTATCTACAACCAACGTCACATTGATCTGTATTGTGAGCATTTAGTAAGGTGTTTCAACTTCAGAACCCTGTTATTTTTAGCTATTTCAATATTCTACTGATTGAACAGAAATCCAACATTCTAGTTTAGTATCATTGACAAAAAAATGGTGCAATGATAAAATTTTCGCCATGAAATTTCAGAAAATAAGTATTGCACTCACTGCATAGCACTGGCGCCAAGTATCTGCCAGAAAGTTAAAACTTGATCCAATACTACCTTCCCTACATTTCATTAGATTTCTACAGTCTTGTTGGAGGGATAAAACCTCAGCATAGACAGTTAAAGAGAAATATGTGCAACATTCGCTCACGAGCAGAGCTGGAGGAACAGAGAGGAGAAAACTGATATTTAAAAGAGTGGCCAGTGATGAATTCACAAAGGGATGAAATGTAAAGTAGCTCTTAAGAGATGGATGTTAGTCAATGATCACAGAGGACTGGATAGGCTATTAGAGAAGGAAGATTAAGATAAATATGGGCTGAGAAATGGGATTGTAAAGGCATGTTCAATTTTATGAGTGTAATAAGTTATTCAATAGGTACACTCATCACTCAATAGGTAATTTCAAATATATATTCTCTTCTACTGAACACATAATTTCAAAAGGTAAACTTTACTGTGTAGTCTTAATGCCCAGTTATTGTTCTAAAGGATTTTGCATGTATTTATTCAGTCATGAGAATAATGATGCCAGGTAGTTCTGATCACTATCATCTTTTAAAAACTTTATTCGTTTTTTACTTTATATGTATGAGTGTTATGCCAGGATGTATGTAAGTGTACCTGTGTGATGTAGTGTCCTTAGAGGTCAGAAGAGGGTGTTGGATCCTCTGGAACTGGAGTTACAGATGTCTGTTAGTCACAATGTGGGTGCTGGGATTCGAACCTGGATCTCCTTAGAGAGAAGTCAGTGCTCTTAACCACTCCAGCCCCATCACCATCATTTTAAAAGCAGCCATAAAAGTGTTAAACAACTTGCCAAAATCATAGCTAAGTGTTAGAGCTGGAATTTGAACATACACAGTATTATAAGATCTGTTTTTTAAAGAGCGATACCAGGGCAGAGGAGATGGCTCAGTTGGTAAAGTGCTTGCTGCATAAGCATAAAGACCTGAGTGTAGGTAGATCCTCAGCACCCACATAAAATCCAAGCGTGGCAAAATGCACCTATAATTGGAGTGCTGAGGAGATAGAGACAGGAGGACCCTGCCTGGCCAGTCAGTGAGCTTCAGGTTCAGTGAGACTCAGTCTTAGACCTCTGTCCCCCACGACTTGCACAGATGTGCACCTTTGTTTTTGTCACTGCTATATCAAGAGCATCTAATATACTGCATTATCCAAAGCAGAGGATTCAGTGAATATTGAATATTCGCATAAAGGGATGAATGAATGGCATGAAATGACAAAGAAGAAAATAATAGAACCCTTAAGAATGTGAGGAGACGAAATGAGAAACTGTATCCTAACACTTAGCATATAGCCTTAGCAAATATATATTTCAATAGTCAAAAAGCATAAGCTATATCACCATGGGGCCAATGAGCTGGAATTCAGTGTCTGAAACCGAGAGCAGGCTTCAAGCATGTCACCACCCAACCTCTCATGTGTTTATTGTCTGAATTCTTGAAGAGACTTAAAAGTTGTCCAGTGAGAGACTGATTAGTCTCATTGGTATTGTAAGCTAATCATTTGTTCTCTTTGTTTTCTTGCTTAAACACCATCTACAAGCTGCCATTCATGATTGCTTTGCTGATAAATTGAAGATTTTGAAATGGTGTGGTATTAAACTAAAAGCAAGGAGAAGTTGAAAGAAAGCAACTGCCATTTCTATCATATGAATTGTAGTTATTTCAAAAATTACCATCACATTACCATAATAAGAGAAATGGGGTTCCTTTTATGATATTTTTATGTAATTATGCCATTTATGAATAGTAATTGACTTGAAAATAGATCCTTGTCCTGCAGGGTCAGGCTCCAGAGAATAAGGAAATTGCTAGAAAAAATGATCAAGGGATCACTTAGACTTCCCAACTTGCCTAGAAAATTCCTTTTCTTCTCTGAACTCCTGTCCAAGTCCCCATTCAAGCACTTTTTATGCTGCCTTAGAGACTGGTCATCTGAAAGAAATAATAGGTGAGAATTTTAAAGTATGTGAGATAAGTCGTTACTGAGTTTTTCAATGTGTTGGTACCAGAGCCAGGTTCTGGAAAACAGAAAGTATCATGAGTTATCTCTAGGATGTCTGCACAGACAGGGTAGGGCTGCCCTCAGGACAAATATAGATGGGAGAGAGGAGTCCTTCAAGGGTCTATATTGACCTGGAAGCAATATTACTCTTGGTTCCAGTTCCTAAATGTCCTCAAACCTAGAACCAGTGTATTATATCACAGACTACAATAAGCAAATATGTATGTGTCAACCTCTAAGTTCATATCCTGTGAGCTCATTCCTAAGGCCATCTTCAAATAAATTCAAAATGCCTCAGCAGTAATTACAGCCATGTGCTTACTTCTGTTCAGTATTAATTCTACCCACAGATACTATGATTCCCTTTAGACAGAGAAGCAAGCTGAGAACCTCAGGTTTGCAGTGAGTACACAGAGAAGTTTGTATTAGAATCAATGCATCAAACAATGAGGCAGGTGTCCAGCTACAGATAAAGAAGACTTGATTACCCACTGAAAATACTTTTTCCCCCAGAATGAGTTCATTATATGCTTGAACATTAATAAAACAATCTCTCATACACTAGGGAGATGGAGAACAGTGAAAGGAAAACAAATGCTCACAATGTTATTTGCTACTGTGGTATATTCCAGAGGTGCAGCCTTTAGAGCACTGTGACTGAAACATGCATCATACTAAAGTGGTCCACCCTAAAGTCCTGGAATCCATGCTCCACATCCAGCTCTGGAAGATACTCACAAAACGCTGAACAAAGCTTGCCAAGGCCCCTTGTCTACTCAACAACATGCCTTTGCCTCTGACAGTTTCAATTCAGTTCTACTCCTTTCTGTCTGTGTGGGTGAAATGGGCCTCAGGAGGGCTCTCAGGTTCCCCTTTCTTTCTTCTTGCCTTTAAACAATGCTTGTCTTTAGACTGTGCTTCTCCTCTCTGAGGCCTTCTAAATCTAGACTTGGCAGGTTAGCAGTAGAGGACAGCCAAGTTGGGTTTTCCTCCCTAGCAGCTATTCCTCTCTTTTGGATAGAAAAATCTAAGTTTTCTCTGAGATAGCATCATTCTTCTATTCTTAGGCCTTTCGGCAGAAGGGGCAAACAGCATATCTCAAGCTTTGGTAACTGATTCTTTCAAGGGTGACCTTGAGATACCAACCAGTCATTGTGGCTATCAGAAATACTGTGGGAAGAAGTTTTGTCCCAAGTGAAATTGCTAAGCTGCAGGGCTTCAGCCTGGAGCTCACAAAGGCATTTAGATTTGATACCATGAGCCTGACTAGGAGGGGCCAGGAGAAAGCACATCCTGATGACATCATCTGTGCTCTTCAGTCTGGTTATATCCTGGTTTATTTTTGTCACTTTAGCTAAAACATTTCCTTTGGTGCTTAAGACATTTGAGTTTGTTTTCTAAAGCCAGGTGATTTGTATTTTTTTTCTCTTCTGACTATGCTGATATTAATGTGTATTTCGTGTCAGTGACCAAAAACCTGACAGAAACAATTTGAAGGGTGAAAGGATTTATTCTGGTTATAGTTTTGGAGGACTTAGTTCATGACTGCTCAGCTCATGTACTTGAGCAGAAGCTCTTGTTGGGAACCTGTGACAGAGGAGTTTCTTACATCCTTCTTACCAGGAAGCAGAGAGCACTGCAGGAAGGCGCACAGCAGGAAGGGGCCAGGGACAAGATGCTCCCAAGAATCTGCCCTCAGAGACCCATTTCCTTCAACTTAATAGGTCTTAAAGTTTAAAGTTTGCAGAATCTTAAGAATTAATGTGTCCACCTGGGGCCTCAATTCTCAACACAGGAGCAGTCTCACAGGACATTTCATACACAAACCATAACACATTTGCCCTGGTGTTTGATTTGTTATAATACAAATTATTTAACTCTATATTATTTGTCTTATTTTTAATCTCCTCTTAATAATTTTATTTTACTTCTAGAAACATTAAGCCTAAGGCAAATTGAAGCCTTCTCCCCAATAACAGTCTGAAATTACATTGTTTTTTCAAGTATGTCCACTTAGTGGTTCTGTTTGAGGCTTTATGTTTGCCAAACCTTGGATTTCTCACAGTTATAAAATAAGGATCCTCAGCCTCTGAATTTGCAGATAAATTACTGCACAATGTAGTCGGTGTGAAATACTCTTTGGAAGTAAATGTGATGAATATGTTAGAGCTTTGTGATCATAGTAGGTGCTTTCTTTTTAACAAGCATATGCCATATTTTTAAAGTTCAAGTCCTAAAAGAAATCTTTAAGCAAGAGCCCCACTCCAACACCTTTGCCTCTCAGCACACCACATGATGTCATTCCTAAATCTGCCATTTAGGCCCCACATAGATTAATATTCAAATTATGTTCAGTATAAAAGCAATGTGAACCGTGGTCCGGAAACTTATGTTCCCTTTCTAAACTTATACTATAAGATGGAATTTCTAGAAACGAGGTAATCAAGCTGGTTCATGCCCAAGTAATGCTCATAATCCAAGATGCTACCACTGGATCTCCTTACTCAGTGGAAAGACTTGACCCTTCACATTCCGTAGTAGGTTCAAGAGTTGTATTGTTTTCAAAACAAAACAAAAAACACTCATAGGTTTGTATTATTTTCTCCTATGCAGAATTACACTCAAACCCTGCTTGAAAGGTGCTCACAAAAGTGGAAAGAAACCAGAAAACATAAATGAAATGGTGTGGGTAGTTTCAAGGGAGGGGCAGAACATGACTGCTCTTACATCCCTGTAGCATTCTAGGCCCCTGCTTGCACGGATGCTAAACAGCCTGTCAACTCAAGGTCCCTCAGCGTATCTGTGGCACCAGGGACTTGAGGTGGCTTCAGGCACAAAGCACCAGGAAACTGACCAGGTTCCTAATGCTGTCCATTTGAGGAGGTCTGCCAGAGTTTAGCAGAGCTCGAACTAGGGTTGTTAGTTCTGATGACATTTGGGCACAGGAAAAAAAGAAAAAAACTTTCACACATGATATTTTTTTCTTAAAGTGAGAGAAGAAAGAATTGGAAATTTCTAGCAAAAAGAGAATTTCCTCCAAAGAATGTAGACACAAGAAATTTTTAGTTTGTATCTGAAGGACTATTTCAGGTGTATTTAAATACAGCAACATTTCTTGGTTCTGATAATATTCTGGTTTTAAGAACCAGAGAAGAAAAAGGGAGGAGATAATCAGCTACCCTCAACAGGATGATTTAAGTTCTATTAATGATTAGATGATGGTTCATATTTATTGACGTTTACTGAAAGTCAGATGTACTGCTCATCATTTCTTGATTTTTTTTTTTTTTTTTTCATTTTCACAACTGCAGGAGATAATCAGGGCAGCTGAGATGGCTCAGCAGGTAAATGTGCTTGTTGCCAAGTCTAGTTACCTAAGTTTGGTCCCTGGAACCCACATAGCAGGAGAGAAATGATTCTCTCAACTTGTCCTGTGACATTCACATGCACATGTTCCATGCACACCATGACATGCCTGCACTTGCACGCAAATACAAACACACACACACACATACATGCATAATAAATAAATATAATAAAAACTATTTAAAAGTGAGTGTTTTTTTTTTCAAGTCATTATCAGGGCCTGGAAAGATGGCTCAGTGGTTAAGAACATTGGCTGCTCTTACAGAGGATCTGGCTTCAATTCTCATCACATGACAGCTAACAACCATCTGTAACTCCAGGTTCAAAAACCAGATACCCTCTTCTCACTTCCGAGGGCATTGCATGACACAGGTGCACTTACATATATTCAGGCAATACACTTATGCACATAAAAAATAAAACATTTTAATTATTAATAAAATAGTAAATTGTATTAATAATTAAATTATAAATTTTATTTATTAACAAAAATAATAAATAATTTTAATTATTAAAAATTAATAATTTTAAGTCATGAACATAGAGTACTTAAATGTCCATAAAACTGAGACACAAAGCATTTTTCCAAGTGGCAGGGACAGTCCAAGCTCTCCAATTCTACACTAAAGCCTTTATCAACTTTACAAATATTCAGATTATTTTGTCTTATCCCCATTTTACTTGTGGGAAAAATGAGGCCTTTTCTATTTTCAGAATGTTTTAATCTAGTTTTCATGTTAATGGTGTGAACTAGTCAGTCTGAGGATAAATGGAGCTGTGGCGTTGGCTGACTGCCAGGCAATGGGAGCAGCAGTGGACTAAGATTAGTGCTCTGCCATTCAGACAGTCCATTCACAATGTCATTTCACTTCAAATTTGCAACATACAATTCTTTACCTGCTTCCCACATTTCTTTAAAAGAAAAGCCTTAGAATATCGAACCCTGTTAAAAAAATTGAAGTCTGAATTATTTTAAGTTATGACAATGAAATAATATGCCAGCCAATCCAATATTCCAAACTAATAAACCACTAAAGTGAGGGGAAAAAAAAGTACTGGATCCCATTACTTTTCACAGCTGTAAAGGCTGAGCTGTCACACCAATGTTAGCACCATAAACAGGAACTGTAAAGTTTTGGGACTTACCTTGTGTCACTGTGAAGATAAAAAAACTGATGTGAAAGGGGAAAAATGTAACATATCAGTAAATTTTGAAATTATTTCCTCAATTTATAGAAAGAACATTGAGCCCAAAAGAGAGGAAAAGATTGTCCAAGATCATCCAAGATTCCTTGATCTTGTGTGTCTCACTATATTTGTGAGCATGAAAAAAGTTTGTTTGATCACAATGAAAGCAACAGATGAGTGAAGGGAGAGACCCTCTGTAAGGGTACATGGGTAGTTCTCTCTTACTTTTCCCACTATGTGACAAAATACCTGAGAGAAGCAATTTATAGGCTGGAGGACTTCTTTTGGTTCATGTTTTCGGAGGTTCTCAGTCGATCCTGGTAGGAAGGCATGGCAGTGTGAATGGCTCAGTCCATGTGACCACAGCTTGTGGCCACACCAGGAAGTAAAGAGCTGGAACTGGAATCAGGGGCAGGTATGACTTTCAAAGGCCCCATCTTGTCCCCTACTTCTGCCAGCCAGGCGCCACCCCTTAGTGGATTCAGTCTTAAAAACAGCACTTGGAGCTGCGGCCCAAGAGTTCAAAACATTAGCTCTTGGGGCCTATTTCAGATTTGAATTCTAGCAAGTACTAAGGCATACTTGGCAGATTTCATTGCACTACATGTTCTAGGTGGTGGTACAGAGCAGAGTCAAGTTGGCAAACAGGAGAATACTAGACATGGCTATCAATTCTTGAAACAAATAGGGAGAAAAGCAAGTAGATTCTCAGTCCTCAGAGAGTCTACATTACCAGAGACTGTTCTGTGTCACATTAACTTTTAGCAGTGCAACCTGTCCTGGTTGGGTTCTTTCTAAAGGCTCTTATAAAAGCTCAACATACTTTCTCTTGTTTCTAAAAAAACAGCCTATGCATTTCACAAAACAAGAAAACAATAAAAGCTAACCCTGAAGAGCAAAGCATTTATTTTCTCCATGATCCACACTCTGAGGATGGGCAGGTTTTGAATTGGAGGCTGCTCAAGGTCATCCAGGAAGTAATCATGAGAGGAAGCAAAGAAATTCATCTTCTGAGTTTTGCTCGATCCATGAGATTTTCTATTTGCACAAGGTGACCAAGTATCAAATGGTTATGAAAGAAAAAACTATGGTGAAAATAAAGCAAAACAAAGCAAGCCAACAATGCCCTTCTAAGCAGCATATGGTGCCAGGCAACCCTTTTGTTCATGTTGTTTAATATGCAATAGCCAAGCAGACCTCCATTAAATGTAAAGCAGGACATTAGGAATATATGTAAATTGTAGGTGAATATGTAAATCACAAAGAAAGCATTGCTACAAGTTAATGTCTAGCAAAATAGCCCATCAAGATGTTTAAAAGGAATTAGAGACTTGCTATATAGGGAAATTCATCCCTAACTGTGTGATCTTTGTTAAAAATCATGATAGCTCTGAAAAAAGATGGATTAAATACACACCCAGTAATGAGGAACAAGAGTTTTCTAGATGCTTTGGCTGTAAGTATTGGTGTGGCAAAGAAGATTCTCAAAAACTGACCCAGGGTGAAGGATGCTACTTCGTTTCCCAGAGTGGTCATGGATAATACGGCCTGCTGCTTGACTGAATATCATCATCAGTTTCCAAACCCTCCCTGGATTCTTGAGATGGAGGAACATACTTTTAAAGGCCTGAAAAGAGGTCATCTATCCTGACAAGGCGGCATAGTATGAGCTTGAAGATGAAATGCCTTGATTTTGAGCTTCAGTGAGGAAATATTTCCATGTTAAGCAAGCTATGGGCTTCCAGCACATGCACCCATGATTTCTGATTCTCTGTGTGCATCAGATTAGCTTTGTGATGCTGGGAAAGTCACCTATTTTCCAAATTATAGCTTTCATATCTCCAAAATTAAGACAATAATACTACCTATGTATATATTTTTTCCCTGCAAAATAATCAGAAATAACGAGGGCAAACTTTTGGGAATATACCTGGTACAGAATAGACTGATTCTCAAATATTCCCAAGTAGTATTATGCAGAAGATTTGATTTACATAAGAACCATATACTCTTTTAAAATCCTGATACTATTCAATGGAGGGATAATCATCTGTCAGTAACGATGCTGGATCAACTGGACATCTGGAGGCAACAGAAATAAGCCTAAACACAAACTTCACACTTTATTACAAATTTGACTGAGGGGCTGGCCAGATGGCTCAGGGGGTAAGAGCACTTTCTGTGCAAGCCTGAGGACATCAGTCCAGATCCCTACCATCCAGGTAAAAAGCTGAACATGGATGAGTATGCTTAGCATAAGTGAGGGTTAGAGACAGGCAGATACCCACAGCTCCTTGGCCAGTCAACCTAACTGAAAAGGTGAGCTTCTGTTTGGTATGAGGCCCCATATCAAGGAAAAAAGATGGAGAGAGATAGAGGAAGAAAACAGGCATCTGGCTCGGGCCTATACATGCACACGCGCACACACACACACACACATGCGCATTCACACACAGGCGCGCGCACACACACACACACACACACACACACACAAGAGCACATTCAAAGCACTGCACCACATATACAGCTGACTGAAAAGGGATCATGGACTTGGATCTAAAATATAAAAAAATATTCTAGAGATAGAGAAAATTCACATAATCTGCTAATCAAGGAATAATTAGTGATGAGACCAAAAGAATGAATAGAAAGAAGAACTGATAAAGTGGACCTTGTCAAAATTAAGATTATTGCTCAGAAAAACAATCCTTCAAGTGGAAGAAAATATTAACTAGAGACAGAAATACAGTATTTTAAAATCACGTGGCAATGGATTTGAATATAGAATAAAGTTCTCTCAAAATACTGCAATAATCTAAGTCTTGGGGAAGATAGAGGAAGAGTTACAGGGGAGGAATAGAGGGGTAGATTTGATTATAAATATATAGGAAATTGTCAGGCCTGGAGAGATAGCTCAACAATTAAGAGGACTGGCTACTCTTGCAGAGGAACCAAGTTTGATTCCCAGCATACACATGGTGGCTAACAACCTCTATAACTCCAGTTCCAGTGGATCAGATGCCCTCTTCTGACCTCTGCATGCCTTACACTACACAGGTACACCTACCTATGCAAGCAATACACTCATACACATAAAATAAAAGATAATAAATACAATACTAAAAAAGAAATTGTCAAACAAAAAATAGATATAAAATATTCAAAAACCTATGAACATGGGGCTGGAGTGATACAGCGGTTAAGAGCATTGGTTGTTCTTGCAGAAGACCTGGATTCAGTTTCCAGCATCCACATAGTGGCTAACAACCATCCATAACTCCAGTTTCAGGGACTCTGATGCTCTTCTGTCCTCCACAGGCACTGCATGACATGAGTGCACTTACACACAGGCAGGCATAACAGTGATACACATAAAACAAAAATAAATAAATTTAAAAACCTATGAACAGATGGTTTACTGGAAAATATACATTAATGGTAAATAAGCACATGAAAAGATACATATCATTAGCCACTAAGATTATACAAATTAATACAGCAGTGAGATTTCACTACACATCTATTAGTATGGTTAAAATAAAAAGCAGTCACCACGCTAAATGCTGGTAAGGATGCAGAGAAATTTGATCACTTTCACACTGGGACTTTGAAATGGTATAAAAATGGTACTACTGAAAAGTAGTCTTGTCTGGCAGTTCATTTAAATATTAAAAGTGGACATACCATATGACTCATAAATTGCACATTTGAGTATTTGCCCCAGAGATATGAAGATGTTTTCCTCAGTATATCCCTGGTATTATTATTATTATTATTATTCTTTTTTTAGTGCATAAAGAATCATTTAATTCATAACTTGGCATTTAGAATTTTGTTTGAGAAAAAGAAATCAAAGAATAAAATCTCCTTCCCCACAACCTTTAAGTGACTTCCTACAGAACAAATCTCAGAAAGTTTAGGGTCATTATAAATCCTATGGTTTTGAGAGAGAAAATGTGGACATTGCCAGAAGATTTTATTGCCATTTAGTAAAATGGATTTAGTGACTAGTCATATCTAATTCCTCTTGTACCAATAGTTAATGGATTTTTTTATTTTGTGTGATTTCTTTAAAAAAATAAGTTATTGAGAATTTCATACATGCATATAAGGTGTTTTGATCAATCCATGCCTACTCCCTCTCCTCCAGCTCCTTCCATAGCTCCCCATCACTTTTTTTTCTGATAACTTCCTGTAATCTTTCTTTTTTTAATGGGGCTTTTTGCTACTCTAACATTCCCCCTCTGAAGTGGTAACCCTAAAATCTTTTTAAGGATTAGATAAGAGCCCCCAAATACTTTCGACATTTTTGGCCTTTGGAACGGAGTATGTTGCTAAAAGGCCCAAGGACATTTTGACTTTTAGCCAAGAAACTGGCTACTTTTCTTTGGGGTCTCTTTACCCTAACTGCCTAGCCAATTCCTACCTCCTATTCTTATCACACCACCCTCTGAAGAGGTTACCCAATTTGCGGATAGGGAATCCAGACACAGACCACTTTGGCTTCTTCCATGCTGAAGAGGGACGCAGGATGAGGCAATTTGAGTTACTCCTTCAGTGGTTCTATCTAAAAGACTCCCAAATTTGCATAACTCTTATCTGTAGGGGGAAAAGAATATCCTTGACTGGTGAATAGAAGATGTGAAGGAGAAGAAAAAGCAAGAGTAATTTGCATTACAAGTTCTAGACAGGGAACTAAAAGTGAGAACAGGGCAAATTTCAAATGTTCACATGAACATTTGGTATTATTATTCTTAACCAGTACCTGGAAGGTATCACAATGTTTTTCAATGAGAGGATAGATAGGCTATGCTTATATCTGTAAGTATTGCTCAGCAACAAAAGAGAATGTTAGATACACAACTTAATGAGTACTAAGGAACTTATACTGCATGGATAAAAGCCTATCTCAACAGATTACATGCTGTATGATTCTACTTATATACTCATGGTGGAATAATACAATTTTATGGAGAAAAGATTAGTGTTTATTAGAGGCTGGGTAGGGAAGGATGGGTATAGCTTTGAAAGAATAGTACAAGGGAGAATTTGGGTCATGATATATTAAGTTTCTTCACTGTGGTGGGTGGCTAAGGAAATTGTACATATGATAAAGAATAAACTCACACGAAATACATCCAAAAAAATATATTCTGGTTTGCAACAATGTCAGTTCTGGTACTCATACTGAATCTATAATTATCCATGATGTTAAGTTTTGGAAAGAACTGTGGAGATTGTGGGAAACATCCCTCTGCACATTCTGGTAACTTCCTATGAGTGATAATTATTTTGAAAAAATTAAAGGAATTGTGCTTATTTCAGTTTTTAGGTAAGGTCTTTCAAAGCCCTTAATTTTACATCAAGTGTGAAATCTGAACATAACTAGTGTGTTCTGGGAATGAACTATAGGAACCAGTGCCAGCACCATCCCTCTCCCAGATCTTATCATTACCCAAAATCTAGGGAACCTAACAACCACAAAGTCACATAGTCCAATAGGGGTAAGTTGATTTTTCCCTCCTCTATATTTAGGAAGATAAATATCAACTCAAAATGCATCCTAGGAAATAGCAAATGGGAAAGAGAGATTATCTCCTCACTTCTGATAGCAGACTCACACATCTTACAGAATTACTTAAGACTCACCATATGCTAAGTGTTATAGGCAACATATATAGTGAGATATGCTATGTAGACTACATAAAAATTGCAGTTTATACAACAGTAGATATGTGCACTTAATTCTAACCAATAACACTGAAGTAGGAAACTAAATAAATAACATTTTTTCAGTCCTATGCTGTTTGTAATACTAAAGAAATCACTTTAACTCTTAAAATATTTTTTGATATGGGAGTTAAGCTAGGTGTTGTAAAGATGATATTAATAATTAAATAGCATGTAATTTCAAGGAGAAAAATTTGTCAAGCACAATGCTGGAAATGTATTTTACTTAATTTAAAACCTTACTAATGCACACATCATTAATTTGGCAGTTGTAACCATGTCGGATCATTGCTTTATATATATAACTCTTAAGGTTTTCAAAAGAAGGCTTTGCTATCTAAACAATCTGTGAAAATGTGAATAGACTCTAAGAATTTTTAAATGGCAAACTTTTTAAAGTTTCAGTGAATCCTCTAGAGGTTCTCAGATCTGTGCAAGAATAGAAAGGGTGATTACAGGCAGCACAGGAGCAGGGACTAAAGTATAACCAAAGAGCTCCTAAACTACGGCATTTCAAAGTAAACCCTTACAGGCATCAGGCTAGATCTGTGAACAGTGAACTTGCTAGTTTAGTACAATTTAATAACCTTGTCTGACACTATATTACTGCAGATTCAGGCAGGGTAAGGGGTTAAAAAGGACAAAGTCCAGGGCCAATAGGATTAGCAAAAAAGAAAATTAACATAATTAAAAGATGAAATTAAAATCTCCAAAATCAGATTCTTATGTTTCAAGAGTTCAATAATTTAAAAAACTGCAGGATTTTCCAGTTATGGATTTTAAAATGTCTTTCTCACATTTTATCTTTCCTGTTGATTTAGGGTTTGAGTCCAAAATCAAATGGAATCTTGTGACTTTTGTTTCTGAAGGATATACAAAAATCACACCTTTGATTTAATCCTTAAGTTAAATGTGATGCCACTGAGCCTGCCACACCCTGTCCTCTCCCCCTTCATAGGGTCACTAGTTGTTTCCTAATATAGAAGAAAAAAGATGGGACATGGACCTAAAAAGAGTCATTCTACAGAAAGATGTAAGAATGGCCCATCCATGCCAAGTGACACCTGTGATAGAGCACAGTGAATAGGAGCTCAGGGTTTGTATTCTTTCATTCTGAAGTGCCATTTCTGCCCCCTCCCCAGTTATTAATTTCAAAGCTAGAAAAGAAATTCTTTGAAAGTCACGAAAAGATGGACTTTTCCACATAGTTTCTCCTATTATGTATTGAATCCTGAGAGCCTTAAAACAAACCTATAGGCCCAATATTAGAAATACTGCATAAACATCCCCAGAAAATAATTAGCATCTGGGAAAAGAATCCAGATGACCAAGTAACATCCAAGATCTTTTTCTTCTATTTAAAATCTTTGATAAAAACAGACTTCACTTATTTTGTACCCTTTCCAGTAGGATAAGGTAAGGTCTTATATGAAATAAACTAATTGGTAACTTTATGATAAATAAAAGTGTTATTTTTGCAACCCCAACTCTCTCTACACCATCACAAAACTGAGCTATCCATTATAAAGACAAAAATATCATATACTACTTTTAAATAGGAAAAAGAAAATATGCCTGTATACAAAATAAGAGATTAGCAACAAAAGAACTGATTTGACAGCCTCAAATCTCCCTCTGACAGAGATAAGTATGGTCAGAACCTAGAGTTCACTAACGCTATTACCAGTGGAGGTTCATGACTATTGTTGATTTCCATCTCAGTGTAATACAGCTTAAAATGATAATAGACACACACCAACTTTTTACTGCAGCACCAATCAGCAAGAGAATGTGCATGAGTTCTTTGAAAACTGGTTTTGCAAAGCAGAAAGCAACTTCAGGGAAGGCTCTTGAGCCCCCAAAGAGCAGGAAGGAAGGAAGACTTTTTCTCTCCTGACTCCAGTGACCTAACAGTCCAGGTCTAGGACATAACTGTTTGACTTAGAGACTTCTATGTTCACTAGTAGGTGAGTCAGTGTATTATCAAATGTCATATAAATGGGACACAAATCTGAGCATGACACTCTTCCTTGTGTTGTTGGAGTGATTTGAAAAATAAGAAGGGCTGTGCCTTGTTCTGACTATCGCATCTGCTGGTACTCTCCTCTGGCTCTCTTGTGCTCTCATGAGGTTGACCAATGCTAGTAACTTGAGATTTGCCTTTGTGATTAAGAGAGGGAAAAACAGTCCATTTGGCTGGCTGGAACCCTTGGCACAGGATTTACTAGAATGTGGCTTGCTGTTTCTCACATATTTAGATGCCCATTCAGGACTAACGTGCTTTAGTAAGCAGCTTTCCTTGCTCATTAGTCTCTTAAGAAGACACCATGTGGGCTGAGATATTTGAGTAAAGATCATCATTCTCATAATGTCTCAATGTCTTTCCATTGTTTCTAAGGACACACTAGAGAGATCACCGACTGGCAGTCAAAAACTCAGAGATTGAGATCTCAGCTTAAATGTACACCTGGATAATCTCTTTACCTCTAAGAAACTCTGTTGCCTCATTTGTAAAATCACCTATAGTAAAAAGAGATGCTGTGAGCATCAGATTTCTGAATGCACGAGAAAACCCTTTAGTGCTAAAACACTATTTATTTATAAGGTGCTATTACATATTTAAAAGGCAAGTTCATTTTCAATGAAACCATCTGTCTCCTCATCTATAAATGTGTCAATGAGGTTGTTACAGGACATGGAGGCTGCAAATGGTTCTGACTAATTTTTTGAGGGTTTCAGTGGATTTGCTGGCTGTTTGCTCTAAACGGCACAAAAGAAGCAGATGGATTGCCTCCTTCCTCCTTACTAAACCTGCTAATTGTTTTGGCAACTAAGCATTTGAGAGATGAAAAGTTAAACTAAGCACTATTTCAAGTTGTCCAAATACACAGCTAAGAGGTATGGACCCATCTTGAAATGCTACGTATTTCACAATAGTAATGCTTTTCCGGAGTAGTAGGTGGGTGGTGGATTCACCCACAAATTCAGAGGCCTCTACTGGGAAAGGGTCAAAGATTGGGAAAAATTATCCTCTTATCAAACATTGTGGGTGAAAGCAAAGACTTCTGTCTCAACATAAATTGGAGTTCAATACAATTGAGAAATGGAAACTCAGATGCTTCAATTATAAATAAATGTCTGAGTTCAAATTTAAGACTTTTGAACTCCAATAACTTATTGATAGATTTCAAACATCAACTCCTACATGCCATCATAATTCCTGGTCCTTACTTTCTTCCTTGTTAGTTTGTTAATAATAAAACGTTGATAGGTAAAAAGTGAGGTGGAAACCCAAGAAAATCCCTTATTCTTTATTTAAATGATGTAAGTATAAAAGATAATTAGGTCCAAAAAATTCCAAATATATATCCCCACTTTTATTCAAGTTGTCCCTCACAAAATTGGTCTCCAGTAAAAAATTAACAAGCAATAGGCAATATTTAAATTTAATCCATCTGAAAAAAATATTGGAAATGAGGCTAAACATGTCTATAAATAAGAAAAAAGGTATATTTTAAAGCCTTAACCACATAAGAACATTAATTTCCATGTTTGAAGCTTAAATATTGATCTAAGGCATCCAATATTAACTACCAATTTCAATGTTCATTAATTTTCCTTAAATGTCAATTTTCTCTTACAAAATCAGGTATGCATTGATTTGGGCTATGGAGAAAAGAAAATAAATGAGAGAACCAATGTTACAAAGCCTGACAGGCCTTGTTTCTTTAAAAATGTTACAAAATGTTTCATCTTCAGCCATCAATTTGGCAAAGGAAGGGATTAACAAAAGTATATCCTTCCTGTGGAATTTAGTCACTTTCTGCCAGGTTTTAACTCAACAGTCTCATTTAACTTCCTACTGAGTTGTCATTAACACAAAAGGAAAAATGTGCAAAAAAAAAACTTGTTGAATTAACAGGCCACATAATATATTCTGTATGCAAAATTAAAGCTTCATTTCTGCACAGAAAACCTGTTCACTGGCAGTGGCCTCCAGTGGCCAGACTTGACATTTGTTATGACACTGTCAGTCCCTCTTTAGAAAAAATTATAAATGTGCTTTATCTAAGGCAAGTAATAAGGAAAATTAGGTGTTGAACTCAAAGGTTCAAAAGATCCATCAAAATACAGAACTCAGCCTGGAGAAGAAGGTGTCTGCTGCTACCACACTCCAGTAGAGGGTAGTGGACCTCATTTGGCTGGTCCAATACTAAACAAGGATCTCTAATTCTTATCAGTCAATCTTCTGATAATTCTATCTTCTGTTAATTCTTCATATTCAATGTTTTGCTCAGAACTACTGTGCACGTTTTCTATTTGGATCCTGACAAATTAAACATTTTTGCATAATTTATAACTTTTTATAATGACTACAGAGTAAATTCATAATTACATATACATTTAAAAAAAGAAAAATCATAAAGTTACATTTATTTTTATCAGATAATATGCTTTTCTGGTAAGTCATATCCTAGGAGATGATGAATTACTGTATTAGTGTTTTTCTGTTGCTGTGATAGAAACACTGACCAAAACTGACTCTTACAAAAGGAAGAGTTTATTTGAGCTTACTGTTCCAGGGGAATTACAGTCCATCAAGGCAGGGAGGCATGGTGGCTGGAGGTGGCTGGAGCAGGAGCAACAGAAGTTAAGCTCTCACATCATCAAGGAGGCACAGGAAGCATGAGAGCAAATGGAGATCTGCCAAGGCTTAAGAACTCTCTAAGCCCACCCCCAAGGGACATGCTTCCTCCAGGATAGCCACACCTAAGACCTCCCAAAATGGTGCCACCATCTGGGAACAAAATGTTCAAATACTTGGAGCCTTGGGGGACATTCCCATTCAAATCACCACATTCTACCCCCTGGCCCCCATAGGCTCATGACCATATAAAATGCAAAAAGCATTTAGTCCAACTTTAAAAGCCCACATAGTCATTACCAGTCTCAATACTATTCAAAAGTCCAGTCCAAAGTCTCTTCTGAGACTCAGGTAAATATCTTAACTGTAAGCCCTTATAAAATCAAAAGACAAATTACACACTCCCAAGTTACAGTGCAACCGAATGCACATTACCATTCCAAAAGGGAGAAATAGAGGCATAGGAGGAAATTCCAGACAAAAACAAGACCAAAAAACAGCAGGGCAAACACCTAATCCAGTAGTTCCATATCTGACTTCTTAGACTTTACTTTCAAAGGGCTTAGATGGCTCAGCCTCTCTAGCTTTGCTGCCTGCAACACACATCTCACTCTTGGACTGGTACCATTCCCTGTATACGGGTCTTCTTGGCAGATGCCTCATGCCTCTGGCATCACAAACGTCTTCTTGAGGTCTCCATTGCCAACAGGCTTTACCTTCACAGCTTTGTGAAATGGCCTATCAGGGCATTCTCTATGCAGCAGAACTCCTGCTGCCTGGCCTCTGAGGCTTTCTGAAACCTCAGGAGAAGGAAAAATTGATGACCCCTTCACTATTACATCTTTCATGTCTCTATCCATTTTAGAAACTCTTCACCTCAGTGGTCCCTGCAGCATTTTCCTTTCACAAGTTGGAGGCTTAACTGGGTGTGGGCTTGCCCTGGAGGCACTCTCTCCATTCTTTAAGTTTGAATCTCTAGGCCCTTACTTAAATACTTTCATTTCCTTATTAAAGGAATCTTCTCCAGCACATGCCAGGGCTCCAACATTCATCTTCCTAGCACTCTTTTCAATCCAAACTGTACATTCTGCATTTCTTTCAGCCTCATTTGCTCTTTTTCACTGTAGATCTGCATAATATTCACCAGTAATAGCCACACCATCATTTCTACATTAGACTGTCTTGAAATTAGCCCACTGCTTTCTAACTTAACCTCAGGGAAGCTTTTTGGCCTTGGGCAGACTCCAGCCAGACTCTTAGCCAAAATATCCCAAGTGCTGCTTAAGTCCTTATTTCACTCTGGAACTACATTGTTCTCAGCACTACTTTCTTCCAGGCACCTACTAGAATGGCTTGTTAAGCTCTGCTTACAGCAATCAACTGCTTTTCTAGCCCAAACTTCAAAATTCTTCCACATTCTTCCAAAACCCTACATGGTCAGATTCTTCACAGCCAATAACCCATTCTCCTGGTACCAATTACTATATGAGCCACTTTTCCATTACTGTGATAGAAACACTGACAAAAATAACTTACAAAAGGAAGAGTTTATTTGAGCTTACAGTTTCAGGGAAATTACGGTCCGTCATGGCAGAGGCATGGTGGCTGGAGGTGGCTGGAGCAGTAGCAGCAGAAGCCGCTCACATCATCATGCAGGTCCAGGAAGCAAGAGAACAACTGAAGATCTGGCAGGGCTTAAGAACTCTCTAAGCCCACCCCCAATGACATACCTCCTCTAGGATAGCCATACTTAAGACTTGTCAAAATAGTACCACCATCTGAGGACAAAATGTCCAAATACTTGGAGCCTATGGGGGACATTCTCATTCAAACCACCACAGTTACCTTCATGAAACAAGAATACAGGAATTCATATACACATGCTTAATTATCCCACTATCAATCATGTGGGTGACATTTAGAAAAGACTGAAAGTCTATCATCTACTTGAGGATTAATGGTCTGTGTTAATAATAGTCTATTGTTAATTAGTAGTCTAAGATTATGATTGGAATGTTTCTGTTCCTCCTCAATATTACAATCCTAAACTCCAACATGGCCACATTGAAAGACAAGGCCTCTGGAAATTGACTAGGTTGCTATGTGTGACTCCTCAAGAATGACATTATTATCCTTGTAAAAAGACCCCAGGAAGCGCTAGAGAGATTGCTCAGTGGTTAAGGGCACTGGCTGCTCTTGCAGAGGTCCATGGTTCATTTCAGTTCCCAGCACCCACATAGTGGCTAACAACTGTCAGTAACTCCAGTTCAAGAGAATCTGATGCACTCTTCTGGTCTTTGCAGGCATTGTATGCATGTGATCCACTTACATACATGCAGGCAAAGCACTCATATACATAAAATATAAATAATAAATAAATAATTTTGTCATCTTTTCTCTCTGGGATTAGGATGGTACCCATGGCTTATGAACCCTGGTAAGCTAGTTAGAACCCATCTCTTCCATAGCAATAGCCACACTCACGCAGTCATATAGAAGTATTCTACAGTGAGAACTATCCAGAGAAACACCAGGACACAGAAGTAAAAACAATTCACAAATATGATCAAAGAATTCAAGGACTTTAAAGGACACACAAAGAAACAACTCAAGGAACTCAAAACTCAAAGAAGATAGAAATAACTTCCTGACTGAAGCTCAAGAAAATACAAACCTAGTGCTGAATGAAATGACCAAGAGAGTTCAGAATTTGAAAAGTGAATCCACAAAAAAGGGAAATATTGGAGAAAACCCAAGCTGAGATGAAAGTGGATTTGAAAAACTCAGTAAGACAATTACAGAAGACAGGAGAAAGTCTTACCTGCAGAGTGAATAAAAATGGAAAGTAGAATATCAAAACGAAGATAAAATTGCAGAAATGAACTGCTCAAACAAAGAATATTAAAAAAATATTCAAACAAAAAAATGAAATGTGCAGGAGCTTTGGGAGATCATGAAAATGTCAAGTAGATAAATTTTGTGCATAGAAAAAGGAGAAAAACTTAGGCCAATGGTTTTGACAGATCCTCAACAGGATTACACAAGAAAAATCCCCTAAACTGAGGAAAGACATACCCATACAGACACAAGAAGCACACAGAACACCAAATGGATAGGACTAGAAAAGAAACTACCCATGGAATAACATAGTAAAAATACTAAATATACAGAACAAAGAGAGGGTGCTGAAAAGAAAAACAAGAAGTTACATGTAAAGGAAAAACTATCAGACTACCAGCTGACTTTACAATGCAAACTGTAAAAGTCAGAAGAGCCTAGGGCAAAGAATTCCAAGTTCTAAATAGCCACAGATGCCAATCTGGACTTCTTTACCCAGCAAAACTCTCAGTCGGAGTCAAAGGATAAAGAAAAAAAATCTTCCATGATATAAATAGGTTAAAAATGAATAATTCTGACCAAATCAGCCCTATAGAGAACATTTGAAGCAATACAAAAAACAAAGAAACAAAACCTGAAGAAAAGAGGCTATGGGAAGAAAACAAATGAACATATAACTATGGAAACACAAAATAGAACTAAAAATGCAAACAGAAAATAAAATGACGGTAACTAATACATATCTTTAAATAATAAATTTAAATAACCATGACCTCAATTCTCCAGTGAAAAGACACTGACTACTTGAATGGATTAAATAAGAAACAAAATCCATCTTTCTGTTTTCTACAAGAGACTCATTTTAACTTCAAGGACAGGCACCACCTTAGGGTAAAAGGATGGAAAAAAAATATTCCAAACAAATGGAACAAAGAAACAAGTACTCATTGCAATATTTTTTAACTTTTACAAAAACTAATTTCATACATGCATATAAGGTGTTTTGATCAAAGCCATGCCCACTCCCTCCCCTCCAACATTCCTCCTTTGAAGAGGTAATCCTAAAATCTTTTAAGGATTAGATACAGGCTTCCAAATATTTTTGACATTTTTGGCCTTTGGAACAGAGTATGTTGCTAACAGGCCCAAGGACATTTTAACTTTTAGCCAAGAAACTGGCTACATATTTTTGGAGTCTTTTTACTCTAACCGCCTAGCCAATTCCTACCTCCTATTTTTATCACACCATCCTCTCAAGGGGTCACCCAAATTGCCATTAGGGAATAGGGTCACAGACCACTCCGATCTTCCATGCTGAACAAGGATGCAGGGTGAGGCAATTGGAGTACTCCTTCAGTGGGTCTATCTTAATATCAGACAAAATAGATATCACATTAAAATTAATAGGAAGAGATAAAGAGGGTCATTTTTTTTCTTATCAAGGGAATGGTCAACCAAAAAGACATTACAATAGAAAAGTTATCTTAACAAAGAAAAAATAGAGAAACATCTGAATTAAATGGTTTCATACACCTAAAAAAACTATAAAAATCTATAGAATATTCTACCCAACCACCAAAGAATACACCTTATACTGAATTTCCCATAGAAATTTCTCTAAAATAAACTACATACTGGGGCACAAAACAAACCTCAACAAATACAAAATACTGAAATAATTCCATGTATTCTATTGGACCACAATGCAATAAAGTTTAAGATAAACAGCCTAAGAAACTCTAGTAATGACATGAACTCATAGAGATTAAACAATACACTCTTGAGTGATGAATGGGTCAAAGAGGAAATCAAGAAAGGAAGAAATGTATTCCTGTAACTAAATGTAAATTAAAGCACAACACAACAAAACCTCTGGGACACATTAAAAGCAGTCCTAGAGGGAAGTTTATAGCTCTGAGCACTATATCAGAAAGATCACTGGTAAATGACCAAATGATGCAACTCAAGAATCTGGAAAAACAATAAAACCAAACCAAAAACTAGCAGATGAGAAGAAATCATAAAATATCAAAGCAGAAATCAATGAAATAGAAACAAAGAAAACAATAGAAAAAGATAATGAAACTAAAAGCTGGTTATTTGGAAAGATAAGATCAACAGACCCTTAGCCCAGCTAATCAAAAGACAAAAAAGAAGAAATCTAAATCAACAAAATCAGAGATGAAAAGGGAAGCATTACATTCAACACCAATGTAATCCATAACATCATAAAAGAACACTTTAAAAACCTATAGTTGATTAAATTAGAAAATCAAAAAGAAATGATTGAATTTTTAGATTCAATCAAACTATGCAAGTTAAATCAAGAAACAATCAACAGCTTAAACCAACACATAACAAATAAAGAGATTAAAACCTCAATACAAATCCTCCTGAATAAAAAAATGCCCAGTCCCAGATGAATTCACAGTAGAATTTTACCAGACTTTCAAAGAAGAATTACAACCAACATTGCTTAAATTATTAAAAAAAGATAGAAACAGCAGGAGAATCCCAAACTACTTCTTCAAGACCAGTATTACTTAAATACCAAAACCAGGTAGACACAACAACAAAAACAAAACTACAGGTCAATATTCCTAATGACATAGATGCAATAATCCTCAATAAAATACTTGCAAACACATACAGAAACATATGAAAAGATCATCCACTATGATCAAGTTGGTGTTATTCCAGAGATACAGGGATGTTTCAATATGCATAAGTCAATAAATGTAATAAATAATATAAACAGACATAGATAAAAATCACATGATCATCTCAATAGACGCAGAAAAGAACTTTGACAATATCCAACATGGCTTCATCATTAAAAAGCCTAGAATAAATTGGACTAGAGGTGACATACCTCCATATATTTAAGGGTATATATAACAAACTCACAGCTAACATCAAAGAATTCCCACTAAAATTAATAATGAGACAAGGCTGTCCCCTATCCCCATTCCTTTTCAATACAGTGCTTGAAACCCTAGCTAGAACAATAAGACAAGAGAAGGAAATTAAACAGGTACTAATTGGAAAGAGAGAAGTCAAATTATCCCTATTTGCATATCATATGACACTCTACATAAGAGATCCCAAAAATTCCACCAGAAATGATCAATACTTCCAGCAAAGTGGTAGGATACAAAATTAATTTACAAATATCACTAGCCTTTTAATATGTCAACAATAAACTGTCAGAAAAAGAGATCACAGAAACACTTCCATTCACAATAGCACAAAAATGTCTAGGAATAAACTTAACCAAAGATGTTAAAGAACTTTATAATAAAATTTTTAAATCTTTGAAGAAAGAGATTGAGGAAGGCAAAAGAAGATTGAAAATTACTATCATACCAAAATCAGTTTACAAATTCAATGCAATCCCAATCAAAAAGTTCATGACATGTTTCACAGAAACAGAAAAAAAAAAACCCTAAAATCTATATGGAACCACAGAAGACCCTGGATAGCCAAAGATATCCTGAACTAACAGAAATGCTAAAGGGATTACCATACCCGATTTCAAACTATGTAACAGAACTATAGTAGTAAAAACAGCATGGTTTTGGCACAAAAACTGACATATGAATCAGTGGAACAAAGTAGAAGTTCCAAACAAGAGTGCACATAGTTACAATTATCTCATATTTGATAAAGATGTCAAGAATATACACTGGAAAAAAGACAGCATCTTCCCAAAGGATGATGGGAAAACTTTATCTCCACATGTAGAGGAATGATATTAGACTCACATCTGTTACCCTGTACAAAAGTAAACTTCAAGTGGTTCAAAGATCTCAATGTGAACCTGAAGCACTGAAACAGATGAAAACATAGACAGTTCCCCAGAAGATACAGAGGTAAAAA
>NW_008331995.1:5731865-5775788 GCF_000622305.1 Nannospalax galili | reverse complement strand
GTTGGACTTTGCTCAGAAGTTAAAATCAACAGTTGAAAACTGAGACCTCATTGAACTCATTAACTTCTATACATCAAAGGAATTAACCAATTGAGTGAAGAGGAAGCCCATAGAGTGGGAAAGAATTTTGTAAGTTATGCATTTGATAGATTATTAATTTCCAGAATATAGAAATAACACAAAAAACAAAGAAGGAAGAAAACATATGACATAATTGAAAATGGACTCCAGGTCTGAACAGACTTCTAAAAAGAAGAAATAAAGATGTCTAAGAAATACCCTAAAAACTGTTCAACATTCTTAGCAATTGAGTAAATTCAAATTAAATCTATTTTAAGATGTTATCTTACCCCAGTCAGAATGACTAAGATCAAGAAAACAAATGACAACTTATGCTGGTGATGTTGTAGGGAAAAGAGAACATTCACTCACTGCTGGTGAGACTGCAAACTTTTATTCACTGTGGAAATCAGTTAATTAGAAAATGAACAATAGATCTACCATATGACCCAGTTATACCACTCTTTGGCATAAAGGACTCAATATCCAACCACAGAGATCCTTGTTCAGCCTTCCTTGTTGTGGTTTTTTTTTTCAAAATAGCAAAGAAATGGAAACATCCAAAATGTCTTTTTACTGATGAATGGATAATGAAAGTGTGGTACATTTACACATCAGAGTTCCTCTCAGTGAAGAAAGATGAACCATGAAATTTTCAGGTAAATGGATGGAACTAAAAACTGTTATGCTAAGTGAAGTAACTATGACTCAGAAAAATAAAAGATGTGTTCTCTCTTATCTGTGAATCCTATCTCCAAATCCTTAGATGTGAGTGCATATCCTGATACAAATGCAGGAGTCAGGTAAGTGGAAAGTAACCCTGGGGGGAATGGGGAAAAAGGAGCTTAAGAAAGGGGAATAGTAGGAAACAGGAGTTATCAAAAGGGATATAGGGGAAATGGAGGTTACATTAACTAGGGAGGGAAAAGAGAGGGCTGTACAAAGGTAGAGGGTCAGGAAAGCAAGATAAATAATTCTTAATTGGTATGAAAACCCAAAGATAAATGTTGTATTTAATAAGCATATTGGAAAACACACAGATACTATAAATGTGAGTGCATGTATGGTATAGCTGAGGGTTATATAACAAAAACCACAGTGCCAGTGTGACACAGATATTCCTCTGACCCTGTGATGACCAGCCATGGTCCTGCCTCCTTCCCACACTCTGTGAAGGAGTCAGACCCATGACCTCTTCCAGCCAATTGGTTGACCTTAGCTGCTTGAAGGGGAGGGACTAGGATATAAAAGCTGAGAAAACCAAGAGGCTGCCCTCTCACCATTTTGTGTGGCTGTCAGGAACCACAGGATTTATGTTTGGGTGGAGGCTTTCCAACACAGCTGTGATTTGGGGTGGGGTAGAGCACTCACTCTTCTGTAAGTAAACCCACACTCCAAGCTCAGTTAGCCAGTCCAATAAACTCGTTAAGATTCTTCAAACCAGGGTTTGGAGAATACTTTCTTCAGGTTGTTGTAAGGACAGTGGGAGGAGGGGATTGGATGCCATGTGCACCTCCCAGCAGTGAATTCGACTTACAATTGGCATAGTCTGCAGGATACGATAAACCTAAGAACGAGTTTTGGAAGAGCGATGTGATGTCCCTGATATGGTGAAAGAGACCAACAACTGAAGTAAAGTGGGGTGAGGGCAGAGTGTGGGCCAAGGAAATGTTAACCTGGTGGGTCATTCCCATAGGCTTGGTGGGGGTGGCTGCAGTGGCATGGTTAGTTCAGTGGACAGTGAGATGTGTAAGCAGGATGAGGCCTTCTAAGCAGACAAGGTCAATGGGAGAAATCGGGGGGTGGCAGCTGTCTTGTTGATGGTATGGGGTGGCATGCCTGCTTGACAAGTGGGGGCTGTTATGTGAGTATAGAGATGTTTTGAAAATAGCAGGTCTAGAACAGATTCTGCAAGCTCTGGGAGTAGAACACCAGGGACAGAAATGTCAACTAGCAGCTGCAGAGGCCGCTTGGCCATTGCTATTGAAACTAAGGAATCTATCCCAAGAAGAGGCCTTAGCCCGAAAGGAAACTGAATGTGTTAGAGAGGAACTAGAGTGGAAGAGGCATATGAGGCTGGTATGGCCTCTGACCTTGCTGGTAAATTGGATAAGAGAGAAAAGGAGATGGAGGTGTTGGCCTGCCTATTTTTATATCTAGGAGGTCAAAAGGGAAAAAAAATCCCAGATCAGAAAGATAATACAAGGCCCATCTTGGGATCCTAAAACCTGGAACCCCTGGGAAGAGTCAGATCGTGAGGATGAATGAAGTGACCTAGAAATAGTGGGAGATGCTCTTCAGGTTTGACCTTTAATTCAAAGAAAGGGAAAATCTATGGTTCAAAATGTTGATGGAGCTCTTAACAATAGCCCAGTGCAGGAGCCCATGGTAATCAGAGAATACTCAGCACCAGAGCTATTAGGATGAGGAAAGGCATTTAAACAAGCTATGAAGGAGCCTTTGGCCACTGGCTTGTGAAACTATGGGACATGGGGGCAAATGGGATCATTTTAAGTTCTACAGAAGCAGAAAAGTTAAGCAACATAACCACTCATCGCTCTTTGAGACAAAGACTTCACAATTTAAGGCAACATGAGGAAAATCAGTCCATGATGGATTGGCTCATCTGAGCCATTAGGGACACATGGGTACCTCCAGCTGAGATTCCCATGAAAGCTAGAGACTGGAAAACCATTGAGGAAGGACAGGCCCTACTGAGGGAACTGTGTATTTGGGAAGCTGTATTTGATGCCCAGTTCACTGGCCCAGACAGGACTGTTTTTACAGGACACTAAAGAAAGAAACTGATTCAGAAAGGTCCACAAAATGGTAAGGAGCTTTGGTGGCTGTGCTAAGCCCCATGGGCATGGCCTTTATGAGGCTGGTGAGGCTCTGGTGGATTTAAATGATTTAGACCAACATGTAAACAGAGTTTGAAAGGTGCTAAACCAAATAGACAAAAGGGGAAAGGGCCAGAACTCAGCAAAGTGGCCCCTCTGTGTCTCCTGAGCACAGATGTGGGTGGATCTGCACAGAGCAGGAGTTGCTAGGGACAAAACTGATGGCCAACCAAATGCTATGCTGGTGAGCCTATGGAGGGCTTTAAGACCTGTCCAGCAATTCACCACAGAAGTAAGAGAAATTGGGGACGAGGAGGTGCAGGTAACTCCAAATGTGCCCCCTGCTCCAGAGGAAGGCAGCCTCATTGGATGGGACCATCCCCAGCTACTACCTTGAAGGGGTGGCCAAGGTTGCCCACTGGTGAGGGCAATACTGGGTGACTGGAGGCTACATGTCGAATTGAGGATTTATTGGTCCCCCACTAATACACAAAACATATGGACACTAGTGGAAACTGGAACAGAGTGTACATTAATTTATGGCAATCCCCCAAAATACCAGGGCTGATGGATATCAGTAGATGGGTATGGGGAAAAAAACCATACAATTAAAGCAGACTAGATTCATTCTGGGAGTGGGCAATTATCCCTTCCAGAAGTACAAGATGTGCATCTCTCCCCTGCAAGAGAACATTTTAGGGGTAGATGCCCAACTGAGTCACACCCTACATATTACTGTGGGAGAGTTTCAGCTGAGGGTGTAAACAGTAAAGGAAATTACTTGGGGGTGGGCAAGATGAGAATCAGTCAAATTGCCCACCCCATGGAGGGTGATGAATATCAAACAGTACCCGCTGACTGGGGTTTGAGATGAAATTACAGAAACAAATCAGGAACTAGAGTGGGTAGAGGTTATCCACCCAGCCCAGAGCCCTTTCAATAGCTCCATTTGGCCTATCAAGAACCAGATGGCTCCTGGAGAGTGACTGTAGATTTCCAGGAGTTAAATAAGGTGGTGCCTCCCATTCATGCAGCAGTCCACAAAATTGCACTGCTAACTGATCTGCTGGTGCAGGAAATGGGGTCCATCCATGCTGCAGTGGACCTTACTAATGCATTCTTTAGTGTTCCCCTAGCTGCTGAATCCCAAGATCAATTTTCATTCATGTGGAATGGATGACAATGGACTTTCAGAGTATTTCCCCAAGGTTACCTCCACAGCCCCACAGTTTGTCATGGGATGGTGGCCTGGGACCTGGCCCTGTTACCCTGCCCTCCTTCTGTAAGGAGGTTCCACTATGTAGATAATATAATGCTAACTTCTGAGTGCCTTACAGATTTGGAAGCTCATTTGGGGAACATGCAAGTGCTTCTGAAGGAGTGAGGATGGGAAATCAACCCACACAAGGTATAAGGGCTGGTACAGCGGTAAAATTCTTAGGAGTTTTATGGTCAGGCAGAACTCTCATGATACCCAGTGCAGCAGTTGAAAAAAATCTTACAATAACCCATACCAACAAATGCTAAGCAGTTACAGGTATTTGGGGGACTTCTAGGGTATTGTCTAACTTTGATACCTCACCATGCTCAGTCACTTGGCCCCAGTATAATCTAATAAAGAGAGGTGCTACATGGGATTGGGATGTAAAGACCCAAGAGGCTTTTGAGCAGGCCAAGGTACTGGTTGGGAAAGCTAAGCAGCTGTGTGCCCCAGTACCTTGATGTCCCTTCCTTTTTGAAGTCACCAGGAGCCCTGAGGGTTATGGGGGGGGGGGCTTGTGACAACAACCCGAACAGATGGTCCCAATCATGGAAAGGGGTGAAGTCCTGGTACACAGCTCTAGAACAGCAACTCCTGGCTGTGTACAAAGCACTGAAACAGGTGGAATCCATTAGGGGCTCCATCCCCATTACTGTAAAAACAGCATATCCCATAAAAGAATGGGTGAAGGGTCTGTCAGCCAAGCCCTTGTCAGGGGTGGCACAAAATCAAAACCTGCAAAGATGGCATGCATATTTGCAACAGCAAGGGGTGGTATCAGCAAATCCAATCACCAATGCCATGAAAGCAGTACTAGAACCAGTGTCATTTCAAGGCACAGAGCCTCTCCCTCCACCTCCTATAGTTGACCCTCCAGCAAGACCTGACTGAGTACTAGAAGGGGCTCCCCCAAATCTGGCTAATGCCTGGTATACTGATGGCACCAGCAGGGGTGCCAGACAAGAATGGGTAGCAGTGGCAATGCAGATGAACACTGACACTATATGGTTAGAAAGGGGAGAAGGAGAAAGCAGTCAATGGGCTGAATTGAGAACTGTACTGATAGTAAGAATGAGGGAGCCTTGATCAGTAACAATTTGTACTCACAGTTGGGTTTTGTTCAAAGGCTTAACCTTATGGATGGCCCAGTGAGAGAAAGAAAATTGGAAGGTGATGGGACAGCCACTATGGGGACAACAAATGTGGACAGACATATATAATAAAAACCAGCAGGAACTAGTGCCCCTGGTGGTTTACCATGTGCCCACCCATCACCTGATGAGTCCCATGGGAATCAGGAAGCTGATGCCCTTACCAAGGTGAAGGCTATCTGCCCTCAGGTTCCCCTAGAAGCTGCTCACTGGATTCATATCAAGTCTGGCCACAGGGGAGCTGACACAGGAAGGAGAATAGCCAAAGCCACCGGCACTCTGGTAAAATACGCTGGCAACCAACAGGCAGTCCAGGCTTGTGAGGTGTGTTCCCGGTTTGGCCCTGGAGGATGGATGCTCAGCTAGCAAGTCCAATAAACTAGTTAAGATTCTTCAAACGGGTTTGGAGAATTCTTTCCTCAGGTTGTTGTAAGGACAGTAGAAGGAGGAGATCGGATGCCACGTGTGCCTCCCAGCAGTGAATTTGACTTACAGCCATATATGCTAAACATCCCTTTGAGTTGCTGGTCAGGATAGTCGAAGAGACTCCCCAAATAATACATGCTACTGCCACAGCCCTTGATTACCTCCCAGGACTTGAAGGTAAGATCTTATTGCTGAAGATACGACAGACTTCAGATACAGGACTTGGAACAATTGATCTAGAACTGACCTGGAAGCCTCCTCCCTGAAGACTAGCTCTCATAGTGTCAGAAGATACTGTGCAAGCTGCCAAGGGAGAAAACAAATCAATAATCCTACCCAGCTGTAAAGTCTATGAACCACAACAAAGACTGGCCCAACAAATAATCTCTATTGGTACAATATTGACACTCTTATCTTTAGGGTAATCAACATCTGTCTAATTATACTTAAGGCCCACTCAGTGGGCAGGAAATCATATGTGGTAATGTAACATAGCCATGTACATACAAACGGAAATGTCACAGACCGTAGAGAAAAAACTACTTCTGTCACTTGCCTAGACCAATATAATATCTTACTGTAGTCTAAAGATGGTATCCTTATATTTACAGACAAGTGTACCTTTCCCCACTCATCAATGAAGTTTCTTTTTTCAATAGATGGAGATTATTTAAAAGTTCCACAACTGGTCAACTGTAGAGAATAAGTGACTGTGAAGAGCCCAGCTCTAAATGATACATCTCCAATGCAGCTGATGGACCAAAGCCTCGGGCATCATCTAGGGAGAGGGGGCAGAAAGAATGTAAGAACCAGAGGGACAATACATATACTGTAGCTAATGCATACTGGATATGGAAAGGAAGCTGCATCAATGACCAATGAAATCTCCACAGTGGTAATCTAAGGTGATCTGCATAATGACAAAAAGAGTTGACATGTCAAGGTGGATGGGTGAATATCTTGGGGTCCTACCTTAAAAATGAAGAGCTACAGGCAATCAATGGATACTGAGGGACAGACAATCAGTTCTTTCTAGGGACTAGCATCCTGAGAGGTTATTTAATCCAAAATGGACAGCCCTAAGCACAGGTACATTCCCTGTCCACTGCTAAATGGACTCAGTGCATTTTACATATATATTTATATTTATATATAAATAAATAAAATATGTATGTATATACAGCAATAATAAAGACAAGGACAGGAAATTAAGAAGGAGTGGGGGGTGTAAGTAAAATTCACTGCTGGGAGGTGCACATGGCATCCAATTCCCTCTTCCCAAGGTCCTTGCGACAGCCTGAGAAAAAAATTCTCCAAATCCAGGTTTGAAGAATCTTAAAGAGTTTATTGGACTTGCTAACTGAGCTTGGGGTGCGGGTTTACTTACAGACAAGAGGGCGCCCCCCATTCACAGCTGATGCTGAAAGTCCACACCCAGACATAAATCCTGTGGTTCTGGACAGCCTTACAAAATGGCGAGAGGCCAGCCTCGTGGTTTTCCCAGCTTTTATACCCTTAGCTCCTCCCCTGCAAGGGGCTATAGTCAACTGATTGGATGGAAAAGGGAAGGGGAGTGGCTTCTTTGCAGAGCGTGGGAAGGAGGTAGGTCCATGGCTTGTCCCACCATCCATGGCTTGAACATCTTCCAGGTCACAGGGGACACGGCAGGAGTTGGTGGGAGACTGGGAGGGATAGAAATAATGCATAGATTCTACTAGTGTATACAATTCTCAAAATAAATAATTTAACAATTAAGAACAAATAAATAAATAATAATATCTTTAAAAATGGGATTCCAGGGAGCTGCCTTGCCTTTTGTGCCATATAAAGACATAGGGATGAAGGTGTCACCTATGGGGCAGAAAGCAAGTCCTCTCTAAACATGTATTCAGTTGTGAACTGTGTCAAATACATTTCTATTCTTTATAAACTACTGACATTGTGACACATATTTTTCTTTTTATAGACACCAGGGCCAGATCAGACAGGTGTGTATTTGATTTCCTTACAATGTTAACATATGTTTATGGACATAGTCTACTTATGATTAGAGTAGTAATGCAAAGCTGAGATCTCTGCTGAGGCCACATTAACCCAGTACACTTCTCATGAACTCCCATTGACGTTCTGTCATTCACCTTCCACAGAGGATTCCCTGATCCTGAGTTGCATTGTGGAAAGCAAACTTCCTCCCTGATCCTGATCTTAGGAGGAAGCTTGATTTCCACAATGGAACTCAGTTGGGAAGTTCAAGTACATAGTTTCACTGATGTCATTCTCTGAAGGCATGTAGATGTTGCAAGACAGGGACAGTCAATGGACATGTAGTTTCAGGAACAATTAAAACATATTTTAAAATATACATTCTCTTGTGAAAAATAGTAACTTAGTCTGATATGCAAGACTGTAACTGAAATATTTGGAACAATAGGGAAATTTCCAACTTCATCCTATCATTTTTCCCCATCATGTGTTTGGTTATTATCTGTCTCCTTAGTTCTGTTAATAGTATCCTTACTTTAGAGCAGTAACTCTTTCACTAAATACATCAAATAATAATGAAAGGCAATAAGCTTTAATGATCTGAATCTAACATTTTACTCTATATGAAAATGCCATTTTCTGGGCTGGTGAGGGCTCGGTTTGTAGTGTACTTGCCTCGTATGCAGAGGCTGTGGCTTGGATCCCCATCACCACATACACCAAGCATGGTTTTACACCCCTGTCATCCCAGCAACTAAGAAATAGAGGCAGGAGGATCAGAAATGTCCTGATTTCATTAATGATAGTAACAGAGTCATACTGAATTAGCTGTTTTGTAGACACAAACTTTTAAAATATTTTATTCAATATTTTTTATTTTATGTGGGTGAATGTATTGCCTGAATGTGTTTAAGTTGTGCCCATGTTGTGCAATGCCCATGGAGGTCAGAAGAGTGTGCTGGATCCCCTGGAACTGGAGTTACAGATGGTTGTTAGCTGCCACGTGGGTGCTAGGAATAGAACCTGGGTCCTCTGAGAGAGCAGCTAATGCTCTTAACTGCTGAGCCATCTCTCTTGTCTCAACACAAACTTTCAAATAATACACATTATTGAAATCGAACTCTAACCACAGTAACATTTTATTAAATAGAATTGAATAAAATATTAGGATATTATCAAGGAATTGAAGATAGAAGTAATTGAACTGTTCCAAAATATCCATTTTTCTTGTAAAGTGGCCCTTTGGGTTCTACCTTATTTTACTGTGAGTTTGGGAGAGTATTCAGCATTTCCTGAACACCAATGTTGTGGAAAAATATGTAAGAATGGTACAGAAATGTAATGCTGTATTTTTACTCTTAATAATTACAGCACTAGGCTAATCAAGATTTCTAATTGAAAAAGCCAAAAAACAAAGTCAGATCAACTTAAATAAGGGAACTCATAGCATCTTTCAGTGGAAAAGTCCTGGCACATTTCTAGTTCTAAGTGTGGCTATAACATTCTCAACCCACATGAGAAAGTTCTCCTATTTTTCTTTCCTTTCTCTCAGCTTTGCTGTTATTTGTTTCACCTTCTGTGTGGACAGTGGTTCTCAAAAGATACAAGTTGATATCTTCCCAGATTTAAGTGTGGCTAACAGTTTCCCTTTACCAATGTATCAGGGTCCCGGGACTGAGTCCCACTGGCCTACTACTATTCACAGAAAGCTTTGAATGATCGGGCATGATTGATCTACAGAGCATGCAGTAAGATAGCACAACAGATCCTAATGACTCCATAGAGAAAAACTGCGATGAGAAGGAAAAGTCTATTAGGAAGAACAGAAATAGGAACTGGGTATTCATAAACACAGCTTCTGTGTTCCCATTAATTGTTATTTATTTAGCTTAATACAACCTGGAATGCAGTAGTTAATCCTAAACAAGAAATCTATTACTTAGAATCGTACAAGAAAGCTGGTGCTCAAAAATTATATGAACTTTCAGAAGATATCAGAAATGGTTAAGTAGTAAAACTGCTGTCAACACATAGTCATCCCTTAGTACTCGGGTGGGGAATAGAGGGAAATAAAAATATGTATATAATCAACACAAGGGCTCCATGTACTTGGAATGTAGTACACATAGCTATATACCTTATGTAATATAAGGCAAATTCTAGGTATGGTGTTTTAAATGAGACTGTCCCAATAGGCTCAAGTATTGGAACACTTGGTCCTCAGCTGGCAGCTCTATTTGGGGAAGTCATGAGATCCTTAGGAGGTGCAGTCTTGCTGGAGAAAGCACATCACTTAGGCAGGCTTTGTGAGTTCATAACCTGGCCCCACTTCTAATGCTCTCTCTTTTTATGTTTGCCACTGAAGTTGTGAGCTCTCAGTCTTCAGCCCCTGCTGCCATGCCTGCTGCTGGCTGCCAGGCCCCCCAGCCATTATGGATTCTTAGTCCTCTGGAACTGTAAGCCCAGATAAACTCTTCCATAAGTTGCCTTGGTCATGGTATTTTATCACAGCAACAGAAAAGTAGCTAATACACTAGGTAGCTAGTTATTATACTGTTATACTGTATTATTTAAAAAATAATGATAAGAAAAATTCTCAACCTGTTCACATAGATGTAATTTTTGGAACTCTTTTGATCCCTGATGGGTTGAATCCATGGATTCAAAAATTGTGATACCAGGAGCACACTGTACTTTATATGCTACCAATGTAACAGAAACAAAGTTACTTTTCTTAAAGATTCCCCAGTCTGTAAGGGCATTATCTCTAAGATGTTTTCCATTAGTAAGGGGGGGAGATGTGGCTGTTTGGAACACTGAGGTGTGTAGCAAAATGATTCATTGACTGAATACAACAAAATTCCTATTTAACTAGTCAAGTGTTCAAATATTTGAGCCTATTGGGGACAGTCTCCACCACAGCTTCTGAGTTTAAACCCTTCAAAACTCTACAGAAACTGTGCATGTGTGTGTGTGCATGCATGCGTGTGTGTGTGTGTACATACATGTATACACACAAGGTAGAATAAGGATCAAGAATGACTGAAATGTTTATTGAAGAAATCAGGGTTCGTTTCTGCCAGTCACTCACTTTTTCATGAAAAAGTAAAACTGGGTTCTTACTAAGCATGTATGTTATCCCAAGGAATCACAGGAAACTGCAAGCTACATTACTTGACTGAATGGTCATGTGCTCTGTCACTACACTTTAACTATGGGATTTTCAGGGACTGAGTCATCAGAGGAAGTTTAAGCGAATTTATTGTAAGTGGCAATTGTATATTGTGGGTTTTTTTTTTTCTTTTCTTTTCTGATTGTTGCCTTTATTAACATCCCAAGGCTGAGAATAAAATGCGTAAGAAAAATGTGGGCAAGGATGACTCCATCTTGGAAAGCCAAAACAAGCTTGATGTGCTAGGTGAAAAGTCATGAAAAGGGAACCAGGGTGCTGTCACTTGTGAATGAATCAGTAGCCAATCTTTCTGGAACTAGAAAAAGGGAACTGTGGTGGCACAGCATGCTAGAAGAGCTGGTGCTGTTCAAAACTTTAATCACACCCAGACTTGATGAGCCCTAAATGCCCTCTTTTGGGTTAGCACTGATGCTTTCATTTCCAGAAGAGAAAATGCTCAACATGGGAAGGTGGTATTTTTAGGCTCCCCCACTTTCTAATACCATATATGTCTTCAGGGGATTGAATGTGAAAGAAACCTAAATCTGTTTGCTTGGAAACCTGCCATAGAAGTAACTTCCCTCTGAGAATGCTGTTGACTTCTCTCATCACCCACGAAGTCAGTATCTAGCTGCTTTCTGTAGGAGGCCAATTCCAAATTCAGTTTCCAAACACCTGCCACTGGTGTTCTTTGATTTCATTCTCAAATGCCATAGTGAGGAATCTGTTCAAGAATCACCACCCCAGCTGAAAACCCAGAGAAACAGCAGCTGCTGTATAATCTGTACATTCCCCCATCCCAGTGACGTTTTGCAGAGTACTGAGATGCTCAGCTTACCAAGCGTCCATACTGATGAAAGGGGATTAACAGCAGAGACTTTCAGGCTTAAATCCCATGATATCACTTCTTCACACCCACTTGACTTTTGACCTCTTTCTTGCCTCATTTGTTCTCATCAGTAAAATGGGAATGATCTAATATTCCAGGCATAAAGAATTAGAGCAAGTGTAAGGATAGAGAAAGTTCGTTTCAAAGAGATGTATTTTCTGTGCCATAGAGCCTTTGCCCCATAAAAGCATAAGTTCTCTTGAGTCTGGACAACTTTTTTCATAACTTTATAATCCTGGAAATCCTAGTTTAGGGGCACCCTGTGAAGTCTTGTTATGTTGGTTCGAATGTATGGCTTTTTAAATCTATAGAGACAGAAAGTAGATTAGCTGCCCAGGGCTGAGGAGAAGGAGCACTGACTACAAATGGGCAAAGGAAATTTCTGGGATGATGGAAGTGTGCTAAAATTGGGTTGTGGTGAAGGATGCACATTCTGTAAGCAGTGGTAAAAATCATTGAATTTTATCTTTAAAATAAATATCTCCTGTAGAATATATACTGTACTTTAATTGATCTATTAACCAAAGATAAGATGGATTGAAGGATGTGTGGACTGATACACATGTGATAAAGCAACTCTAATAAAATGTTAATTGTGCAAGTTATTTAGCATAATTTTGGATTCTCTAATGTCAGATATTTCATCTTCCAACTCATCCATTTATCAGCATAAATAGCTGTGCAATGTTGGTAATTGATGTTCCTTACACAGCTTTTTCTACTTCTCTTAGTATTGGAAATGTTTATAAAATAAACATTAAATACCATAGAAAATTAAATAAAATACAATAGAAAGTAGACCTGTAAAAGATTGGCACCTGGAGGCTTTGTAGAAGAAATGATACCTTTCACTTTGTATATATCTGTTGGACTATACAAATACACATAGTTAAGTAAACAAAAATGGGAACAAACAAAAGTCTTCAGTTTTTGCAAAAGTATCTAAAATGTGCTAAACTTCTTGCAGTTAAAGATAGTACACACTAAATAGTAGATGAGTGATGATCAAATTTCTACATATCATGCCACCACTGTATGTCCTGTGCTAAATGACATTACATACACCATCACAGAAATAGTTGTTTGAGGCAAGCACTATAAATATCTCCATCTTGTGCATGAAGAATACAAGTCTTAAGCAAGTTAAAACACACATACAAATGGAGGAGCTGGAACATGAGCTATCTAGAAGTAAAGAGTCAACAACTAGCCTCTGGTCTAAGGAGCATACATTGGGAACTGCTCACATGCTCGCAATGGCAACTTGATTAGTCTAATACTTTCTTCCCTCAGTCCGAAAAGAATGAATGAATGTGAACACATCTCTCAACTGATGGAATTACAATTTGCTTGGTCATACTGTAGTCCCAGGCTACAGTCATAATATAAAAGCACTTTGCATCTTTTGGAAACAGAAAAAAAGTATCCTGTGCTACCTCTTTGGTTACTGAGACAAGAATGCCTATCAACCACCACTGGTGAGAATGCTTCCAGAATGACACTTTAGACAGTGGACAGCAGGCATTTTCCCCTTTATTTTAGGATCTGTAAGCTTAGCAACAATCTACATTTATTCGGCTAGCGTGTAAGAATATCATGTGTATGCTTAGTTCACAGAGGTAAAGCTACTGATGCTGAACACTAGAAAAACTCAGAAACAGCGGTAGGAAATCACACCTATCTGCCTGTCAATGTAGAAAGTCAGTGAGGAAATGTTCACCAGGACTTCTGGAAGTTGCCTCAGGACTGCACACTGCTAAGATTCCTGTGCCTACTTGGCCTCAAACTCTTAAGTCAGTTGCCAAGATTTCTTGACTTTGAAGGAAATCAAGCTGGTGCTTTTCAAAGGTTGAGTCAGATGCCATATTTAGAGGGGGCAGGCGGTGGGTGGCCACGGGGACAGAGGAGAAAGTGAGCAAGAAAACTTCTTGTTAAAACTTATTCAGGAGAACTTTCTCTTTAATACGCTCCCTCCTAGGGATCCTTTGTGCCTTCTGCTTTCCTCCAGTTCTCGTCCTTTAACCTTAAATCTTTGAACAGGGGTTTATATAGGTAGAAGTGGAGGGTGCCATTCTAGTCTATTTCCTCCTGAAATTCAACATCAGACCAAACAGTTTTACTCCAGTTTTAAGGGATTTTCCTAACCAAGGTCTACTAAGAAGGGAGAAAAAGGCTTCTTTCGAGGTCACAAAGCTTATTTACAGTGACAAGAAATAAGCCCACTTCTTGAAACAGAGAACTGAAGATGGGCATGTAATGAATTCATTACTCATGACTTAAGCAAGGAAAAGTGGAGTAATCAGAAGCATAGGGCCATATGGTACTGTTACACAGTGCAGAAAATATGCACTCATGATGCATTTTCAATAAATATTTTTGATTCTTATTATCAGTCGTGACAACATAGCTAACATTTGTCAAGAACCTCTGCCACTTTGAGTGATATGATACACTGCATTGTAACCATGATCTCATTTTATCTTCACAATAACCCACCAAATAACTACTTTTATTCTCAATTTTCCAAATGTGCAAACCCCAAATGTATCTGCTGAAATAGGTGTGTGCTAGCTTTCCATCCCAGAGGCCACGCTGTAAGCTGGACGCTTGTGCACTTGTCAGCCTGTCTCCAGCTTCAACCCTTAACTGTTTTCTCCACCAGACAGGACTCACAATTAAAGTAGGTGCTCAACCCAAAGTCACAGCCTGCGATAAAAGATTTCCTTCTGGGGAATCACTTTGCTCTGTGGAGCATCCGTGGTGGAGAAGAAAGGAAGCATTTCAATAAAATGAAAAGATCCCAGATGCTTCCAATATTGAGTGATAACTTCACACTCTGTTTGAGAAGTTAACAAAGATTTAAGCAGAGCTGTAGAGAAAGCATTTCTGACCAAAGCGAGATAAAGAAAAAAAGACCCAACGCTCTGCTAGGCTACACAGAACTGATCAGCACTAAGGTTTCCACCATAAATTCAGCCTTTTGCTTTTTTTTTTTTCCTCATCAGTTTGGTGGTGTTTATGATCAGATCTTCCTCCCCCGCCCCATTTCCATGGGGGGCCTTGCTGTGTGGGAGGTGACGTTTACTATTCGCTATATTCATTTTGCAGGTGTACCTGCACAAAGACTGTCTCCAACTTGGCAAGGCTTAAGAAGAACTGGCTGAATTCCAGCCCCTGTAATTACATCCTAATCTGTCTTTATTCCTTCTCCTCATTTTTCATGTAATGTTCTTAACACAGCTCAAACCACAATCTCATTGCTTTTTTTGTAGGAAAGGAAATTAATAGAAACAGTCTGAGAGTACCAAATGACATGTGCTTTATTTTAACTATATTCCTGTTACATGAAACTTAAAGAGAGATTGCTAGGATAGCATGCAACCTCTCTCTCTCTCCCTCTCTCTCTTTCTCTCTCTCTCTCTCTCTCTCCATATATACAAATGCCCATATATATTATATATGGGCATTTGTATATAAAAGGAAAAATAGAGGAGGAGGAGGAAGAGAAATAGAGAAGAAGGAAGAGAAGAGGAGAAAGAGGAGAAGGGCAAAGAGAATTAGGGGAGGAGAAGGGAGAAAGGAGGAGGAGGAGAAAAGAGGGGGAGGGGGAGGAGGAGGAGGAGGGCAGGGAAGAAGGGGAATTTTAAAATATGTAAAGCCTGGATGGAGCACTGGCTCAGCTATTAAAAACTCTTACTGCTCTGGCAGAGGACACAGGCTTGTTTCTCAGCACCTACATTAGGAGACTCACAATGGCTTGCAACTACAATTCCAAGGGATCCAAGGCACTCTTCTAACCTCTGTGGCCATTGCAAGCATGCGGTACACTTATATACATACAGCAGCAAAACACTCATACACATAAAATAAAAATAAATAAATTTAAATTTTTTAAATGTTTGCATATTATTTATTTACTTATTTTTTAATATAGGGTCTTTCATGTAGCCCAGGTTGGCCTCAGACTCATGTGATAACTACAGATGACCTTGAACGTCTAAAATTCCTGTCTCCAGCTCTTGCGTCCTAGGATTGCAGGTTAGCATCACCCCACTTGGTATATGTGGTACTAGGGATGAAACTCAGTTTGTCATGCATGCTAGGCAAGCACTCTAGCAACTGAACTATATCTCCAGCCCTACAAGTTTATTTTTATGACTCATGTTTTCTATATTAGATTCTCACAGGAAGGCATGACAGGAAAAGAGGTAAGTGGAGGTAGAAGAGGAGGAAGGCAGATAAACTCCCTGAAGGGATCAACCCCGTATGCATGTAAAATTATGCCCCTATGAAGCATGGTAATAATTCAATCGAACATGAGAGAGTTGTGGGAAGTCTGTGGTTTTGGACATCGGCAGTACCTCTCCATTTGTAAAAGGATATGAAAATATGTAAGACACTCAAAATGTGCACCTCCCTAGAGAAAACAGTTTTACAGGTGACACAGAACTTCATTCTTGTCTAATCGAGAAATTCTGAAGGACAGTGGGTGTAGTGGGGCACTTGAGAGTGAGAAGATCCAAACACTTCCCATTCATGAATCAGTCTCTGTTTGAACACAGGTAAGCTGAGCTAGGGAAATGGGAACTGGATTTCAGCTCTGCCCATGATTATGTGCTCTGGAAGCATTTTGATATAAGAATTCCTTTGTGGGAATCAGGACTTTTTTGTTTCTGCTTCAACTATATGCTTTCCACTTATATGTTACAACATCTTCTCTCTCCATACTGATGACCTTCTGTATGAATCATGTGGATTCAATGTTCACATCTATCCAGATGTGGACACACTGCATCATTGCTTCCTTTCTACAAGTAACTGTGGGACATTAAGATTTAGAGGCTTTGGCTGGAAGGAAGGCTTAGTCCAAAAAGCTCTTGCCTTGCAAGTGTGAGGACTTGAATTTTATCCCTAAAACCTATGCAAAAAGCCAGGCACTGTGGCATACATTTATAATCCCAATAATGGTGAAATAGGAAGCAAGATAGGTGGATCCTTGGCAGCTCTCTGGCCAGCTAGCCTGGCCAAGGTAGAGAGGGTACAGGACAATGACAGAGCCTGTCTCTCCAGAAAAAAGTATAAAGCACCCGGAAGAACAAAACCTGAAGTTATCCTTTGATCTCCACAAATGTGCATATACACATGCATGTACTTACTCAGGCATACACACAGACAGATGTGCATACACACACACACACACACACACACACACACACACACACACACACACACCCTTTCTGTACATACACAGAGATGTCCAGGCTTAGAGAAAATTAAATCAGTTTTGTAAGACTGCTTTGCTGTAAGTAATGAAGGAAGGAGTAGAATCCTAGGAACTGACTCTACATTCCACACTCTTACTCTCTGTTATCCACTCTACATAATGAAATCCTGATGTAGGACTTACTTGTTAAATAGTAGGTGCTCAGGAAATAGATATTTCAACATTCGTGAGTTGGAGTAGAGAGGGAAGACCTAACAAGAAAATATGACCTACCCAAGGTCAATAGCTGGCCCTCCTTCTGTATTACCATATTGCCAGTATTGCCATCACATGCAGGAACTATCAGGCAGTCTATTTCCCTTGCTGATCACTGGATTCTTTTGGTGTGGATTTATTTAAAGAGACAACCCTGTGTAAGGCACAGTGAACATAAAATCACAGATTCTGATTAACTTTATAGGTTGTTGAAAACTTTCTATTCATGTCTTCTCTTTTTGGGGGTATATATGTGCATCTGTGTGTGTACATTCACCATGTATACATGCACGCATGTGTATATGTGTGTGTGCATGTGCCTGTATGTGTGTGTGCTGAAAACGGAATGCAGGCCTCATGCATAGTAGATGAACACTTTCTCACTAGGCTACATTCTGGCCCTCAATGACTGAATCAATTCATGAAATATCATAATCCTAAGGTTTGGAAAAGTAAACTTCTATGGAGTGTAATCAGAGGCACACTCACTGCCTCCTTTTCATGGCCATGTGACTGTAAGTTTGCAGTCCCCTTTTTCTATTATTCACCCTATTAGTGTAAGTTCAATTGTCATTAGAGGTAGGGAAAATTCTTAACTGAAAAGATAGGCAAAGTGAGGCCCAGAGGCAAAGGAACTGCCCACAATGCAAGCCTGTGAGTCAACTAGAAGGGTGGCTGGATGTGAATCTCCCTGTTCACCTATCTACTATGTCTTATATTGAAAGCTTGAGGCAAGAAAATTTTTAGGAAGAAAACACCTATCTAAAAGTAATGGATTTCTAGACTGCCAAACACTGTACTAGCAAAATTAAAATTATTATCCTTTCAGCTAAGGGTTTAAAATATGTACAAACAGGAGGATTAAATGTTAATTTCCAGGCTGGATCCCACAGAGTACATAGATCAGTGTAATCACTTACTCTTGAAGTATAACTTAATCTACCATGGTGGGCATCATGGGGTAGGGCAGACAACAAGAAGGGAAGGGTTGATAGCCACTTGAAGGCATGTCAGTGTTTTAGTTTTAATTCCTTCTTACAAGCAGCCAGCCTTCAATTTGCCTACACCTACCTTTATTTATGGAAGGTTATTTGTACATGCATTTAAACCTTTCCAAAATATTTTAGGCTTTATGTTGACTGTGAGCAGCAAACTAGAGAACACAGGTGAATGTGGGACATATAAAACACCCCGATACTAGCAGCTTCCCAATACGTGCACAGTTGATGACTATAAAATCTGTGCTCAATAAATTTTATTCTCATTAACTGCATTCTGGTCAAAGAAAACAGTGAATTAAAGTTTACTAAACTCATGTATTTGGCGTTGAAGACTTCACACAATTGTGGCCACTAAACCATCCATTCGATTTTAAAAGCAGAAATAAAATCAAGTATGGCAATGTGCAGGAAAAAAAAATGTTTGATTGGTTACAGATTTCAGCCCAAGGTTGCTAATGATTTCTGGTGTGCCAGGAATTTCATTTTCCCTGACCCACATCTGTCCTGACCTTGGATAAATATCCCTTATTGTTAAGATTCTGGCATTTGTCCCAACAACCTCATGCTATCAATGGGCATGAAGAAAAATATTTCCTGGATAACTGTTTGAAATACTACTTCTGAAGCTTGGAGATTTCTCAAGAACTCTGTGATATCGAGCTCTTTGTTGGCAAAACTTTGTGAAGGCTTAGTTTTCAACCAGAAGTACAAACTGATGAGAACAAATGTGCCTGAAAGTTTCCTGTGTGTGTATGTCTGTATCCACAAATACATATAGTACATATATACTCCTGGAAGACTATTGGGAAAATTATATTAACTTTGCTTATTATTTCATGGCTTTGTTACCATGTTTGTAAACTTGAATAAGACATTTAGTATCTGGAACATACATAGTGAGAGTCCATTTATTTAAAAAATATTCTGAATGGGAGCTCCCACATACTTACTGGCAGAGATTTCCTTTCAAGCACAAGTGGAGAGGATCCATAAGCTATCTCAACCTTAAGTATCTTGAGAGTGCTTGAATAATTATTTAATAAGCCCTCAAGGAAATCACACTGATAGCTTTGGCAGGAAAGAGGGCTACCCACTGAGAGCCCCTACCATAGTCACCCAACTTGATTCTGAAACTTTTGCTTTTTTCCAAAAGAGGAAATTAAGCCTCAAAGGAAGGAAAAAAAAAATGCCATAATGAAGGGCATTCAATAGAAAGTGACTTGTATCTCCATGTTTATTGCAGAACTGTTTGTGGTAGCCAAGATACATAAGGATCCTAGAGGCCTATCAAGTGACAAAGAAAACGTGGTATGAGGTAAACACAATGGCATTCTATAAGCCACAAAGAAGAGAATTATGCCATTTTCAGGAAAATGACTGGAACTGGAGGTCATCATGTCAAGAGAAATAAGTTAGAATCGGAAAGAGAAATGTCATGGTTTCTCTCATAGGCAGAATCTAAATTTCAAATCTGCGTGTTATGTACATCTATACACAGTACATAAAATAGAATGAGGATTATGTGGGGGAGGAGTGGTTCTAGCAGGACAGTGGAGGGGGAACATGACAAGGTAGTGGGGCAAAGAAGAATGAAACACATGTATGACATTGTCATAATGAAAAGCATTATTCTGCATGCTAAAACAGTTAAAAATAAAACTATAAAAACAGTGTGTTCCACCTCTCAAAAATAGAATGATTAAAATATGCTTAAGAGCCTTGGAAAGAGTATTTCACATGCCATGTGGGGGGAGGGGATGAAGATCCTGTACAAATAACCTCTGGAAAATTAATCCATCCAAGTTAATTCATCAACTAAGTACTCAGTAGCTGCTAGATGGGGAAAAAAACTTATGGTGGAAATTAAGTAGGTAAGAGGGCTAAAAATGCAGAGAAAAGTGACTCTTATTTTTCATAGGAATTAGATATCAGCAAAGAAAACATTCAGGTAAGGGACTGACTCTAATTGTCTTACTTTCAGCATTATCAATAAAGATGTATTAGGAATGGAAGTAGGAAGAACAATACAGTATTTTCCTATCTGCCGTGACATTCATGTTGAGGAAAGAGCAGCTGCCTAAAGGTGGACTTCTTTCTCAATGACATCAGCTAGGTAGCTTGAAAGGGGGGGATAAAGCACGTCAGACCTGAGTCCGTGTGCTCCTTGCTGTCTTTAAAAACATGTGGCATTGCACTCTGTAACATTCAACGGACATATGAAAGCAACCAACTTCAATGTGCTGAGTTTTCTCTTCTGTTCCTCTCACCTTCAATAGAATCATGAAAGTCAAATGAGAAAGTTACAGGATTGGGGGCCTGCTCACCACCATGAGGTGTGCATCTTGTGGGAATAAGCTCTCTGCAACTGGCCCCAGGCACCTTCCTTGTGTATCCCCTTTTATATTTCTGTGTTCAACAAATACATTATGAATTTTTATTCTACTACAAGAGAAGTAAGTACCAATCGTATGTGTTCAAATTGCATTGAAAAAATTATGATTTTTAGTGGTATGTCTGCAGGGATAAAAGAATTCAAACAGCATAATCACCTTGTATTCACTGTAAGTCACACGGACAAGACACAGATGTACTTTTTCCTAGTTTCTGGATGTGCACTCCAGCTGTTCTATTGTATCCATCTGCTAAGGGATGGAAAGGGAACATGAGAACAAATACAGGAGAACAGTGTCTTTTGCTTCTGACATTTAAAGACATGATATTGCTGTAAAACACTTGCCATAAAAGTCAGCTTATTCTCTTAGGAAAATAACCTAAAGTATTCTATTTCTTATTTAACATATTAAAGGTAATTTAATTTTTAGCACTGTATTTGTATAAGGAAGATCCAGACAATAAGAAAAATAGGGGCAAATTCATTCAAACTCTACCTTAAGGTCCTACAATATAAGGGGGACGAAAAAGAAGGCAAGACAAACAAAATTGAGTCCCAGGCTTCCTTGCTATTCACCAAACTCCAATGAGTAAAGTTATTCATATGACCAAAGGTGATAGTCAAGACAAAAAAGTAGCATTTGTTGCTGGAAGGATATAGACCTTGGACGTTTTATGCAGCAGAGAAGTGATGCCACAGGGCAGCAGAGGAACAGGGAGAGGGGTGAGCTCAGGGTTCACATTCCTGAACTACCCCTCATTCCTGTGTGGTAAATAGAATGAGAAGCTGCTAAAGAATGGGCAGATTCTGGCAGGATGACTATAACAGGCTACGATGACCATAGATTTAGGTATTTCAGGTAAGCCAGCTTGTAGTCAATCTTCAGCAGCAGCTCCAGTGTCATGGCAGACCATCTAAGGCTGGTTCAACTGGAGCACAAGAAACACCAGCCAACAGGAAAGAGACCCTATTGAAAATACCACCATTCACCTGAGAGAAGCTGTGTAATCAAGAGAGGAACAAAGAAGGGACACTGCTCCATGGACAGAAGAGCCAGAGGACACGGACCCATGGACCACAATCCATCTTACACAGAGATTCAGCCAAACATACCCCTTCACGCAGACTCCTGCATGGCACTTGGAGGAATACCTTGGGTGACATCAGAGCAGGTTTTTTTCTTTTTTTTTTTTGGTCTATTAATACTCATCATTTTAGTCCAAAAGACTGAACTCCCCCTGAAAGGAATGAGCTAGCAGATTAGAACTATAAACTTGATTGAATCTTCTTCTTCAGTTATTTTTCTTTATTAATAATGGACTTGGAAATATTAAACTAATTACAGGAAAAGAATTACAAGTCTAAGTTTTAATGCATAATCAGTTTATCACCTTGCTTTACCCCCAGTCTCAGCTCAAATGTCCCCTTACCTTGAGATTTAGCTTTAATGAATCACAAGTCCTCAATTTGTTTTAGAATTGCCTTTATTTGGCACTACATGACAACCAATATTTATATATCTTAGTCACAAATGTATAAACCCTTTGAGGGTATCTGTCCCAATGATCAGAAAAAAATTATGTCTCACAGAGTTAATGAACTAACCAAATTTCGATGCTAAATGGCATTCTTTCCTAATTATGGTTTGTTTCAAAGACCTAATCGTGCTCTGTTACAAATATAGTTCATACTGTGACTTGAATAATTAAGTGGGGGCACATAAAGCTTATAAACCAATTTATCATATTAAATCTTCAAAGAATTAGAAAGGAGAAAAATCTTTATTTATGTGCTGATAATTGTTTTAGCTATAAATTTTGTTGCCCAATATGCACAGGGGCCACCTGTTTCTTTCTGTTAACAAGTAATAATTGTCATGAGCCAAACCTGGTACCCATCTGTGCTGGGAAGGTTTTCAGTTGAAACCCAGGGTTTCTGAACTGTGTTATATATAACCTACTTATTCCTGGTCAGTGTGGGCAGAAACAGTAAATATGCTGGACTATCATTCCCTTGATTAGGCTGCAAATCAGCTGAGTTTGACTTAATAGAAGAAGAGATTACTTTGAATGATCCTGACCTAATCAAGTGAGTTGCTCAAAATAGGAACACCGAGGACCATGTCTGCTAGAAGAAATGGAAGAGACCAAACTCTCTCCTATGGATGAGAAATGTGGCCACTTGGGGAGATAAGCATGGCCCCTGTCCTCCTGGTTATAGAGGCAGGAAGAAATGGCTGGAAGTTTGCAAAGGTATCTGAACTTCTACACAACTGCTGTTGGTAAAGTTGAAAAGTTAGAGTAATATGTGTGCTGCGATAGCATTACCTCCTCAATGTCATGTTTTCAAATCTTTATTTTGATATTCTATAATGTCCATATTAGTAAACCACAGACACAGGTGGACTGAACTCCTATGTGTTTTGTGTTACTATTTTACTAGTTCTTGTCAAATTAAAATACTTTTAAATAATGTCTTTGGTTTATAAAGAAACCTGTTCTGGAGGGGAATATAAATGCATTTCTTGCTGTCAAGCTATGCCTGAGATTTATTTTTTAAGATATAATAGCTACAGCCATATTTCCCTAGTGATAAAAAGAAATCCCCTTAGTAATCCGTACAAAATCCTAAAGGGCTAGAAAGCAATGAAGAGGATTTCTAATGGTAAGTTATAAATCCTTTTAGAGAACATCTTGGTTTAAAATAATTAAAAAAAAAAAAGAATTCTCAGGGATTGAGCAATACTATTTTAGAAATCCTTCAACAACATCAAGGATACATAAAAGGACTTCTCTTTCAAAGTTGTTTTTGTGGTGCTCGTGGGCAGCAAAGAACTGAACTCATAAGAGAAGCATAACTTTACACTCTCAGAGTTTCCTGGAAACTTGGTGGCCATGTCTAACCATGTCCCAGTCCTCTGCAACTGCTGGGACAGGAAAAGGCCTAATCACCTTAAAAGCCAATGCATTCCTCAGGCACATGAGGTGGAAACTTGACACATTATAAATATTCACATGTCATTCAAGTTTTGTTCCCTAGCATTCCATAGAAGTTACATCTTCATGGTTTATACTGATTGTCAATTGATAGGAACTAGAATCAGCTTGGACACAAATCCCTCAGCATGTCTGTGAGGAATTATTTAGATTAGGTTAATGGAGGTGGCAAGAGCTACTGTAAATGTGGACAGCACTATTTCACTGTTTGGGATCCCCGACTGCATAAAAGATAGAGCTCTTGGAACAGGCTGCTCTGTGTACTGACTGCAGGTTCAATATGACCATCAACCTCAGATTTCTCCCACCACACCTTCCCTGCCGTGATGGGACTTCCCCTCAAACTGGAAGCCAGAATAAACATTTCCTACCTTAAATTACTTCTTGCCAGATATTTGATGGAAGCAACCAGAAAAGTAACTTAGAAAACAATTTTCTTCTATTTGGATGTTTTTCTAGTATTAGAAGATAGCTGTTACTGTTATTAACTTTCAGACTGGATACCCATAGAGCCAAGCATGAAAAGTAAACAAAGACATAGTGATATGGACTATCTTTACATATAAAGATTCAAGACAGTGGACCAATGAGTACAGTGGCAACTGTTTACCCAAACCCTCCTCTGAATAGGAGGCACTGCTGCTCCCTGCCACCCACACAAGGCCACTGATGACTGAATCAGTACAGACTCCTAATCAATCTGGATTTTCAAGCCAAAAATGCTTTCTTTTAAAAAGTTGTAATTAGTTAACCTAAGTATTTTGAGAACCTTTTTCTTGGTGTTTTGAGACAGGGTCTCACTATGTGTTCCAGGCTAATCTCAAGCCTAACAATCCTCCTGCCTTAGTTCCCTGAGTGTTGGGATCATAAGCATATGCTACCACAGTTGACTTTAGAAGTTATGTTTGAACCTAATAACATCAGCAAATCAGAACATGCTGTACCTTGAGTTTGTAGACAATTATATCTTAAAGAAAATGTTGAGAAGATAATCTGAAATCTATATTTAAATATATGCAAATGCAAATCTTGAGACACTTCACTGAATTTCTACAATTTTGATCTGAAGAACTAAATTTTTACATAGAATTAATGCTGAAAATTGAGGTATAAATAATCTATGATGTCAAATATGCCTTCAGGAAGCGTTATCTATATTCTTTTGGCAATCAAGATGTGAAGACAAGGAGATGGGAGTGTAGCTCACTGCTAGAGTGCTTGACCAGCACTGAAGAGGCCCTGGGTTCAATCCCAATACCAAATCAAAGCAAAGCATTTGCACTTTTCCTGAAGGTGGAGGAGAGCTTTGAACAGCATCCCACGGAAAGAACATCCGTGCACAGGCATTTGGTGAAGAACCTCCCAGAAAAATCCCATCCTCTGTAGGGTACTCACGTTCTTCTCATTTAAATGTTCTTGAGTGACAAGATAATGATAATGAAAGCAAACACATTAGACACTAAAATGAGCTACAGTAAAGACTAAATGAGATAATAAGTGCACTTATTTCAGATAGTATTATAACAGCAAAAATACATTATCCAACCTTCCAATTAAAATTATTTTAATAACAGTTTTAGGCTTAAAGAAAAGATATGAAGATATTAGGTCCTATGTACCCCACACCCAGTGCCCTCTGCATTAATATTTTACATTAGTATGTACACCTGTAATATATTGAGTAATGACTCAATATTGATATATTATTAACTAAAGCCCATACTTTCCTCAGATTGTCTTACTTTTCACTTAATGCTTTCCTTTTTGTCCCAGGATCCCATCCACATTTATTCCATTACATTTAATCATCTGCCCTTGTAATACGTATTGGTAAATTGTCATGTGTTGCTTGAGATCCCCAAGACGCTGGTTCTGGAAGGGGCTTGTTCACCCACTTCAGATTCAAGAGTATTTGTCTCAAAATATTCTCCAAGGTCCCATTCCTGGGGTTATGCTGCCTCCCCCAACTTTGTGACAGGGACAGAAAAGAACTGCAAAATAATCCGAGTGAAATACTGTGTCTGTGAGAACAGCTAGAATCTAACATTTCCAACAGAGATTATTATTGTTTGTAATATAAAAGTGACTGCAGTGGGAAAGAGAGGGAGAAGTTCACCCTTGGGATGCTCATCTGCAGAGAGAAAACTCAATCTAGAACTCCAGATGACTGCCTCAGTTTCCCCCGGCAGTTTCTGCGAGATGTTCTAAGCACTCAATCTGATGGTGTTTTGCTGTCTGTCAATCAATCAATCAATCAATCCACTGATCTCTAGCTATTTATTCTTTTGACTTGCTATATTCTTAAACTCATTCTAAATTGAATACAGATGGAAGATCATTCACTGGACCATGCAGAAAATGTTCTTCGGGGTTCTTGACTGTGACAGTTTCTCAACATTTTTTTCCCTTTTTGAAGACTTTGACAAATAGTGTACAGAAAACTTCTCAGTTTTCATTGGTCTGATGGCTTTTGTTTTAGGATTATGCTGAGATTATTGGTGTTTAGGAAGAGAACTCCGGATAGTCATTTCATCTCATCCTATTAAGAGTACATCCGCTCAATATGACACACATTCATTTTATGTGAACCTTAGTTATCTGGCTGAGACAACATTTCCAGAAAGGCTCAGTGGATTTTGACAAAGAGAAAATGTCCTATGAGCACACTTACCAGATCAAACACAATAGCACTTGGGGAACATTGAATATTAAGGTGAACTTAATAAAAATCCTCTGTGCAAGGTCCACCTCTGATCAACATGTAGAGAATAAGAGACTGTGAAGTGCTGGGCTCTACATGGGTTTCCTATATCTATTCTCTCATCCCAAAGCCCAGGGACCACTGAGAAAGAGGGGCCAAAAAGATTGTAAGAGCCAGAGGTGCTGGATGACTACAATGAAACAGTGTTTACCAGACAGCAAGGCAGTTGCACTCATGGACTACAGTTACTGTGGCAATACGCATAAGACCTATGCAAGTTCAAAACAGAAAATCCCAGCACAGAAGGAGGTGGGTAAGAAATTCCAAATCTAGCTGAAGAACTATTGGAAACTGCTAGCTTCTGGGAGAGGGGCGATTTCTTTAAGGGTGTAATACTGGGCAGGTTGACTCAGCTCCAAAGGATGGACTCACAGCAAAGAATATTTGGAGATACAATTTCTACTTAAAATGCCTATTAATATAAATAGAGGACATGAAGTCATGGAGCTAAGGGATAGAGTCTGAATATGATCAAAATAGACTTTACGAGATTCTCAAAGAATCAATAAAAATATATATTTAAAATTCTCTGTGCTCTGCCTATTCAACTCTGCCTCCTGTTAAACTTTTGGTAAATAGTTATCGTTGTTACTATCGCTAAAGTTATACATTTTCAAAGATGTTTTATGTGTTAATTATTCAGAACATAGCCTTTTCACATTGGCTTCTCTTATTTAATAATTCGCACTTAAATTTCCTCATGTCATTTAATAGCTTGATAGCTCATTTCTTTTGTGGATGAATAATATTCCACTTTGCGTATCTGCTACAGTGTTTACCAATCACATACTGAAGGACATTTTTGTTGCTTCTGTCTATGGCAATTATGAATAAGGCCATTATAAACATACATCTGCAGATTTTTGTGTGGATATGGACTTCCAAAGAACTTAAGGAAATCCCTAAAAATGTGTCTGGAGGATATGAAGGTGAGATTGTGTTAAGATTTGTAATAAATAGCTAAATTGCTTTCCAAAGTAACTGTACCACTTTAACTAATTTCTATTCAAAGAATGTATTAGAGCGATTCCTACAGAGGGTGCAGTGCACCACCTTTGAATCCCGTCAGTAGTGGGATTGCCATTGCTCCACATTCTTCTGGCACTGGGTGTTGTCACTTTCCAAGATGTCAACAATTTTTGTGGTCTGCAGTCCTTTGTCAGAAATGTCCTAGACTATGGCTTTTCTTTTCATTCTAATAATGCCTTTCATAAAGCAGAAGTTTTGAGTTTCAACAAAGTCTAAGTTAATCATTTTTTTTGTTCATGGATCATGCTTTAGATATTCTATCTGCAAACCTTGTCAAACACAAGGTCAACTAAATCTTCATAAGCTCTCTGTTTTTATGTTTTCTTTAAATTACTAACTCTGTTTTTCAGATGGTATAACTGGAATGTGAAAAGTAACTGAGTCAAAGTCAGATAAATTGAATTTCAAGCAAGTTGCCTGACCACCATCCCCATACCCTTTTTAAGCCCTATACCCCATTTTTATACCTGGTGAGAACCATTGTGACAATTGTTTTAGTGTTAACCTGCTGAAATTTAGAATCATCTGAGTAGGTAGCCTTGTTTGAATAACTGTCTTGATTGCCCTAATGATGCAGGAAACCCACCCTAATGTGGGTAGCACCTTCTGAAAGCAGCCCAGATAAAAAAGGGCACACACTGAAGATAAAGGAAGATTATTCACTTTTAGCTGACTTGGCCTTCCCTCTTGTGACTGAGGTAATTTACCCTGTTGCTGCTGCTCCTGATTCCTTCACTGATATTGGAACCAGCATTTCCAGGCTTTCAGGATGGACTGAAGACCCTCAGCTCTCCAGAACCTCCCCCAAAGCTCTTCAGCACCAAATTGGGACTGCTGAGGCACCCTGCCTTGTGAACTGAGCAACTACCAGGTTCTCAGCTTCTCCATGTAAGAATGCTGTTGTTACTATTTCCACCATATTGTATAAGCAGATTTAATAAATTATATATATATATATGAATATATATGAATATATATATTCATTCCTTTGGTTCTGTTCCTCTAGAGAACCCTGAATAATGCAATCATATTGCTTAATGGCAGTTATGAGATAATGCATGAAAAGAGGTTGGATCTATTTAATATAATCTATTTACCATTACTCCTCTTAATATTACTATTATTATCAGGCATATATATTACCTCCCTTTTTTATATGAGTCTTAACTACACTAATTCATAGTAAACCCCCTAGTGAATTGGGCTAAAGATACTTCAATGAATTTAAGGCAGTATGATGGAACTTTATACTGTATGATTAAATAATGCAGAAATCCGAGAATCCTTCATTTCACTGATCATGCATGACCTATGTAACCTCTAAGCAAAACTGTGTGCTTCTTTCTTAATAAGAAACTTGAACTAAGATTGTAGAGAAGTTCTCACTTGTTCCCCGAGGTATCTCCTTCTAACCTTCAAAAGAAAACATCTGCAATTTATTATTTAAGATAGGGACAATATATTCTCTTATAGATGCAATAAATAACCAAAGGCAGTTTATATAAAAGAGGTTGGACATCAGTGGTACACACAACCTTGTAAGGCAAACTAGAGTTGCTACTGATAACTTCTAATATTTTATGAGCTTTTAATGAATGATGGACACAGGACCAAGCACTTGGTACCCACTTTCTTGCTTAATCTTGTTACTATTGCTGTAGTATTTGGAAAACCAGTATATAAAGGACCTAGCAACATTAAGGGATTTGCTCAAGGTTATACCCAAGAAAGAATGAGGATTTGAATTCTGGCCTCTCTAGAGCCAGTTTCACTGCTTCTACTTGCAGAGTCAAATCCTGACTGGCTTAATGATTACTTCAGGTATATGTGGAAGACTAAGAAAACGACCACATTCTATATAATCAGTAGAAAACGGACAAGGAAAAGCATTTGGATCACGTGTGCCAAACTATTCACGTACATCAATAAAAAGACCAATACTCAATCAATTGATTCCTCTTAACAAGCTAATCCAAGAAACCAATTCTCACATGTTTGACTGGGCCAGTCAGTATCAATTAAAAAAAGCAGCTTGTAAGGGGCTGGACAGATGGCTCAGATATTAAGAGCACTGCAGAGGACCTAGGTTCTGTGCTCAGCACCCACATGGTGGCTACCAACCAACAGTAACTCCAATTCCAGGGTATCAAAAGACACCTTCTTCTGGCTTCTGTGGGCATTGCATGCATGATCACACTTACATTCATGCAGGCAAAACACTAATACTTATAAAATCAAAACCAAGAAAGAGAAAAGAAACAGCTTTCAAATGTATACATACCAATGACATGAAGAATACCACCTGTTTTGAAATTAACTCTTTTTATGCAGTTTTTTCATTATTTGTTTATAAAAAGACTGACAAAATCAAGAAAGATGTGTTTTAATGAATGTCAAGGTTGAACTGATTCAATATTGAAAGAATCTGTGAAAGGCTCTATTGGCTTTAAGCAGAACCTTCTGTCAGGCTCAAGGAGTAAGATGGTTTCAGCTAGGCACACTTCCTCATCTCAAATATTTGCTGTAAGCCTGGTTTCTAACTGCGGATTGTGATTTTTAATGCAGAGCAATGTTGTATATGAGTTCTCACAGCTTATTGCTCAAATTACCCTGAACATGAAAGTTGGGCACCTTTCTGGGAAGTGTGAGATTGATGGAATCCATGGGCTTCTTATTCCCTCTAAGATTTTATAAATTTCACACACTGAATATCCTACTCTTTGACACTTTAGGGAGACTGGGAACAGAAAGGGGAAAGGAGTAGAAAGGTAAAATTTGTTAAAGCACCCACATTTCCTTCTGGAATATTTGATTCTCCTAACTGCACAGTAGCAAGCCAGATCAATGAGCTCTCTGTTGAGTTTTTTTAGACAGGCTTAGAATTCTCTATATAGCTTGAAGAGGATCTTCAACCCCTGGTTCTCCTGCCTCTGCCTCCCAAGAGTTGAGATTACAGGTGTGGCTATCATGCCCAATTTGTGTGGTGCTACAAATCTTGCTCGGGTTTTCCTCACAGATGTAACTATTTGAGGACATTATAAAACAATTGCTTCATCTTAACTCATGGACAGATACTGATTTACCTCCCTAAATATTGTTCATCTAAGATTCCTTTCAATTTCTTGAGTTTCATGACAGTTACCCAAAAACTCATTTTTTTTTTTTTGCTTACATTAGGGAAATTTCTTTTCTCATTAGGGACACCAAAGTGTTATAAGTGATATACCTACACACACACACACACACACACACACATGTGTGTGTGTGTGTGTGTGTGTGTATCCAACAGAAAAAGATTTCAATTTCTATTGATGTAAGCATGAGTTAACAACCTCAAAAGTATGGGATATGTTATGTACTTTCTCTCTGAAATTATTTCTTAAATATTTTATTATTTTTGTTTTATGTGTATGTGTGTATTGCCTGCATGTATGAGAGTGCACCCATGTCATGCAATGCCGCGGAGGTCAGAAGAGGGCTTTGGATTCCCCTGGAACTGGAGTTAAGGATGGTTCATAGCTGCCATGTGGGTGTTGGGAATTGAACCCGGGTCCTCTGCAAGAGCAGTCAGTGCTCTTAACCGCTGAGCCATCTCTCCAGTCCCTGAAATTATTTTTATAAATATCACCATATGTAAGTTAAGGTTGCTGATCCCAGAAGAGCATTAATCAATGAGGATGGAGAAGATTCTGTGACTTTCTTAAAAAGGCACATACTCCTTACCTGGACTGGTGTCCTGTAACGCCACCTCTCAGGTAAGCATGCTTAGTGGAGCCAAGGGTAGAGAAGCACAAGGGTAAGACGTGGATGATTTCATAGAAGCCAACCCCTGTCTTCAACTAAACTCAATGCTGCCTCAACTGCTCATATGGGCTGGTAACATTTATGCATATTTTAGAAAAGTGATTGACGTTATGGATAAGTTAAAAAAGAAAGTTCAAACAAACCATAATTCTGTCAAATATTCTTATGAGCTCACAATAATGATGACAGCATGCACAAGTCCCATGCAAGGTCAAACCAGAGAAAATCCCAGCATAGACATGGGGAATGAGTAAGAAATCCCAACCCAACTTAAGGAACTTTTGGCAACTGATGGCTGCTAGGAGGGGAGAGACAGTGTCTTCTAGGGATGGAAGTCTCGGTGGGCCCACATTTGGGGACACAAATCAAGACTATATAGGAGATTATATATATATGGAAAATTAGGGGAAGGGATCTAAATACTATCAAACTATATTGTATGGAACTCGCAAACACTCAATTTAAAGAAGGAAGTAAAAGCTAAAAAATTGCAAGAAAGGGGTGACTGTGCACCTTGTGCAAGAGATTCATGATTTTAATCCTCTACTAAGAGAAGTAAAGATAAGTGACTCCTCATTATAAGAAAAAGATGCCTTGTTTAGAAACAAAAGACATTTGAATCTATAAGAAGAAAAAGACAGCTGAGGTAAGAGCAGATGGAGATAAATACCTGTTTTCACCCTAGTAGCAAAACTGATCAGCTCAAAGTTTAAGGAATATGTTTAATTTCTACTAAAAGCTCCTTAATGTGTCCCACGGCATTTAGAAGCAGCTCAGAGTGGTCTAGTCTCGTTCTCTATTCCCACTCTCAGCTTGTTTTTTCTCCCCAATCAATCTGCTTCAGTCACATGGATCTTTTCTCAGCTCCCGAATAGATCAAAGAATATTTTTCCATAAACCCAGTGCTTCCTCTTTCCTCTGCCTGAGCTGTTCTTCCCCACACCAATAGTTTCCAATCTTTACAAAGGTTCTTCATCATGCTGTCAGTATTGAGTAAGTATCTTCTCTTCAGGACAGCCAATGCACCTGCCTTCTTCTACGTAATCTCAACTTCCTAGTTATTTCCTACCTAAGTGCTTCTGTTTCTTTGATGCTGATCACTACAGAGCCAAATGATACATGCTTGGAATTCTTCTCCTGTAGACAGAAGCTTGACCAAAGGCTGGTGTTCTTTCTACCTGAGTCACCCCAGTATCCTTGGTACTCAGAATAATGGTTGGCAGATAATAGAAGCTCAGTGATTTTTTTCAAATATTTATATTCAGTTGGATTCAAATGTAAGAATCATGAAAGTGAAGGCTTTAATCAGTGTGTCCACAATCTTCTCTCTTAAATATGTCTTCCACAACAGAAAATTATCTACTCAAGAATAGCATGCACAACTGGCCAAACATAGAGAATAAGTGTTGTAGCCCTAAATGACACATCCACAATGAAACCTCTATACATAAGGCTCATGGAACGTAGTGGAACATGGAGTAGAGAGAATACTAATGCATTCTCAACTCTCACCAGTGAAGCTTCCTCATCCAACAGAGGGCAATTAACATAGAAAGCCTCAAGTGGCAAAAATGCAGATAATAGGAGACTGCACAGTACCTGTCCCTGGACATGACTCCTATATTAAATCTTACCCATCAGGGCTCAGGGACCAGTGTGGAAGAGGGGGTGGGGCAGAAAGATTATAAGAGCTAGAGGTGGTGGATGACTATAAGGAAACAGAGTTTTCCAGATTTCTGGGAACTTGCTCATATGAACTTACAGCAATGGTGACAGCATGCACAGATCCAGGCAAACTCAAACTAGACAAAAACTCAGCATAGACCTGGGGAAACGGGCAAGAAGCCTCAACTTTTGCTGAGGAACTATTGGTAACTGATTATTGCTGTGTGAGGGAGAGTTGATCTTCTTTAAGGGAGTGACACTAGATAAGCTGACCAGTGGATAAACACTGAGGGACATCTGAGGACACAAACTTGACTTGATAGGCCGTGACATATATATGACAGAATACAAGAACGCATGAAATCGGATAGGAGGACTGTAGGGGGTACAGATAGGGGAAGGGTTTTAAATATGATTAAGAGTTATTGTGTGAAATGTCCCAAAAGTCAATAAAATATATATTTAAAAAAGCATATAGATGATGGCAGGAGAGAAATAACTCCCACAGTTTTTCCTCTGACCTCCACACACATGCCAAGGCACATGCACACCCCCACCTCTTAACTGTGTACCTCATATACCATAAATAAATCATTTTAAAGCAGAATTATAAGCATAGGATTTACTTTATAAGCACAAATTCTATGCTAATCCTGTATCTCATAGGTCATGAACAAGGCATGACCAAGATGGTCCTTGCATAGTTCTGTCTCATGCTGTATAGAACTAGCCTGCTTACAAAACCCATAATATATTGCAGAAATGGTAGTTTGTAATTTCCAAGGCTAATTCATAAAATATATGATCCCTAAGATGACTTGTCTAAAGAAAGCTAAGCTTCCAAATTGGAGAGAATCTACCAGTCTCTGGTACACAGAACTAATATCTCCTTTCAACACTTAGCGCTACATGCTTATTATCTTAATATGAAATACTTGGGCCTTCTTAAAAAATGTGAGATAAGTCTCATTCAACTGCTACATTATAAAGGTAAGCAATATACCAGCTCCTAGCACCCACAAATTTAGTAATTATTATTTATAAGGGACCTGTCTGCCTCTGCAGCAGCAGCAACGTAGAATAACTACCACAGTGAGACTGAGGAAACATGAGTTCGTGTATAAAGGAATAGGGCTGTGGGATATTTATAGTCCTTGGTCCTGAGAAATTGTGACAGTATGTATTGGACATCAAAACTGATTCCTTTCCTCTTGCTAGGCCAAAGGGTAAATGGAGCTGACAGGGTAGAAATTTAGGATGTTTCAATCTCTGTTAGTCAGGTAACCCTGCAGTATATAATCACAGGAGAACAAGTCCTAGGTCTTCACCCATCAGTCTTTACCTACTGTGCAAATAGCTCACAAAGTCCCTGATCACAGAAGGCCGAACTGATATGTATTTATGCTGGGAACCACGGTGAAGACACCTGGTCTCTCCGCATGGTCCCCCAAAGCTTTTGTGTGGTCAACCTTCATTTCAGAGAAAAGACCCTAAGAATCAGATCTTAAGACAGCTGAGTTTTCTCAAGATGAGATATTTGTTCTGAAGCCTTCTGAGTTGGATTTCATTTTCTTCATGTTCTGATAGTGGAATCACACTTCTAAGGTAAAACAAATCGAAGGTGTTAAATAATAGAAAAATCTTCAAAAATAGGAACCAATGGTAACAGAAGAGACAGTTCCAATTATTTTCTCCTTCTCTCAAAAACAAGCTCACTACAAATCCAGGCAGCAAGAAGGGGAAAAAAAAGAGATCCGTGATGAATTGTGATGCTTTCAAATAATCTTTAATCATGCTTAAGAAAAAAAAAAAGCTGGCATTGATATGATTAGAACAGACTCAAGTTTCAGCTATTGTGGGTTTCCCATGCATTGATTTAGACTACAAATTTCTGAACTCCAATCTCTGTGACAGTAAGTTAAATATAGGTTGTAGCGGGGTTTTGTGCTTCTTATTACGACTGCACCTGCATTATAAAATGGGAAAAAATTAAGTCCTTAAAGATAGGCAAACATGAATACGATAAAGTCTTAGGGATGTTATAGCATTTGTTGCTATAATAATTCGGAGAAATCAAAACTTACAACTGGAAATTTAAATCAATGTCTAAACACATTGGAAGCCAGAAAATCATGGGCTATAACTACAAAGAACAGACACACAATATAATAATGCATGTGGGAGACAGCAAAAAACTAAAGAGCAAAGAGGCATGATGGCAATATGATATGCCACCCTCTAAAATTAATTGTCTATGAGAATCACAATATTTCTATGTTGATTTCCATTTGCTATGAAGCCAAACTGTTTATTTATTTTTTTGTGTGTGTATCAGTTGTAGAAATAACCTACTGCATAATTTAACATTCTGAATGGAGGGTTAGGCATGTTCTAGGCTGTATTAGTTTTCTATTGCTGCATAACAAATTACCACAAATCTAACCACTTAAAATAGCATACATTTATCAGCTTCTATGAGTCAGGAGTCTGGTGTGTTACAGTTTGGTTTTCTGCTCAAAGTCTCTGAAGGGTGAAACCAAGTACCAGGTGGTTTTATCTTCATTTGGAAATCTGACTAGGCAAAGCTCTGCCCCCAAATGACCATGGGTTGCTGGCAGAACACATTTCTTCACATATTTATGAGTAAGATTCTTATTTTCTTACTACCTGTTGACTGGAGACACCTCTTATTAGCCAGAGGCCAGCCTCAGGCAGTTCTATGTGGTCCTATCCATGAGACGGCATTTGTTCTATCAGGGCAGGGAGCCGACAACGCAGCTTCGATTTCCTAACACTTTTGTCTATGACCCTTAGACTTCTTATCCTATTTTATAAGTGCTTACCTGAGTAGGCTACATCTATGCACATGCAAAGAAGAGATCACTACTCAGAGCATACCATAGAGTGGGATCTCAGAAATATAAAATCTGTAGTGAATTTTACAGATGGGCAGCCTGAGGTTTGTGCGTATGGCCAAAAATACATGAATGGGTCCTTTCTTCTATAGGAAAGAAACATGCTAGAAACAGTGACATTAGCATGGCATGTCAAGTCTCAGGGCACCATGCCAGATGGAAGTTAAAACATTGTTTGTACCAGTTGACATGACATTCCCCCCACATTAGAGTGAGGGCTTTGTTGGATCTATGTTTAGGTCACCAACTAGTGGAGATCTATATTAGGGTCAATTCTTTGAGGGAACAACTTAATCTGAGTAGCTTTGTCGCCATTACTGACTTAAACAACACTGTAAAAATGCATCCAAGGCCAGTAAGATGGGTCAAAGGGTAATGGTGTTTTCCTGATGACCTACATTCCATCTCTGGAACCCACATGGTGGAAAAGGAGCACCAGCTCCTGCAAGCTGTCCTCTGACCTCCACATGGGTGCCATGACATGTACATGCTTCTCTCCACTACTAAAATAAAATAATGTAAAAGATTTTCTTTAATACATCCATGCAAAAAGTAGCCAGGTTTTTGCTTGAACCTGTTTACAAAGCAAACAGACTCCAGTTGTTCAATGCCACAGGAAATGCTATGCCTAGACAGGTCACACCAACTCAGCTTGTAACACTGAAAGAAATGGAGTGGGACCTTTGCTAATCCAGTCAGAGTGATGAGCTCTGAGGCTAGGTGCACACTGGCTCTGCTACTGTGGCATGCTACTGAAATAAGTGCCTTGGTTTATGCTGTGAATGGATGATGGATAGAAAAGAAGTTAGCTCTTGAATTTCTGCATCTACTACACAGGCATATCTTGTCTTACCTGAGTAATATTGAGAGGGCTTCCTTTTTAAAATTATTCCATCACCTCTTATGTCCTACATCTAAAAATACAAAGGGACAATATTTACATTCAAGTAAATATAAACCAAACTAGTGAAAATTCTTCCTATTCCTGAAAGTCTCTGAGTCTGTTGTTGCTCAATTGCTACCTAAGGAGAGTATCTTTCTAAGCACCAAAATTACAGAATGAGGCACACAGTTAAAGGAATTATTATATTTGCTAGAAGTATGATATTGACTGAACACTTCAATTTTGCTCTCAATTTCCTCATTTTTCAAAAATGGGACTAACAAAATATCTTGTTTCTATAGGTGTGGTCATCAAGTAAGATCTGAAAAGTGTTGGCCATGTATAAAAGCTTAGTAAATATTACTAACCACTATATTATTATGGCTTCTAGTACTAGCAGAACAAAAATCTTAATGTTTTCATGGTTGTTTTTATGTCTTTATATACATCAGAATCACCTGGAGGCTTGATTAAATAGACGTCCCAGACCATCCCCAGAGGTATAAATTCAGTGGGTCTAGCATGGTGCCCTGAGAATTGACATGGCCTGCTTAGTGTACTGTGGACTGTGGAGTTTATCACGTCATTGAGTGACTAGAGTTTAAACAATCATCAATCCAAGAAGACATACAATATCCCACTGTATAGGTAACATATTCACATATTTTTCACTTATGAACTTTTCTAATGATCTATACAAACTGCTTCAATTTCAAAAAAGTTTATTTTGAAGATGCATGGAAAGTATAGTAAAAACAGAAGTTCTGGTTCAAAAAGGGAAAAATTTCAGATAATGGTAAATTTATGGCTATCAAGAGATCACTTGATACTAGTCAATAGAGAGAAGTACCATCGTAGTTGTTTGTTTATTTATTGCCAAATTGGGACTTAAAAATGTGTATTTTCTTAATATCAGTCATCACATAATTTGGAAACCCTCTGGGTAGTATTTCACTCTGAAATAAATTGGCATCAAAGTTTTCATTTACCACATTTATAAATTTTTAGGTGTTATTGATATTGAATTACTCCCTTCTTATTTGAACATCACCTTATTATTTTAGATGATCAGGTCATCTGTGTGTTTTATTATTGTGGATAGAATGTGATTAACTCTAGCTTCCTGCTTCTGTGGGTATCTTATAATTCAGTTTGGGACAATTAATACACTCATTCTCTCAACTATAGTAGCTGATTCATTCATGTAGTCCAAGTTAGTCCAGTGAGACCCAAGTCCAGAACCTTTTGCATTTACTTGGGAAAAGGTTCTTTAGGGGTTTGAGCAATGGAGACCATAGACCCTAGAACAGGAGCTGGAGGTAGTTCCTTTCCCTCTACACAACCAAGTCTGGTCAGAGAAGACCCAGCCAAAACAATGAGCTCAGCAGAGGGTCTTATGACTGGGACCCAGGGTGCTGCTGCACAGATGGCTCCAAGCATGCCCAAAACCAAGGCATTGCTGTTTCTGATTCTACTTTGTCAATCATTCCTTTGTGCTGAAGCTGGTTCCTACTGATGTTCGATTCATAAATTAAAGACCCCTGAATAATATTATTTGGAAATTACTAGGTTTTATAAGACACAAGTAACTATCAATACAAATTGACAATATATTATAATACTTTACAATAAATTAGATATACTAAGGAGAAAAAGAATTTCTAACAGCCATCTCATTTTAAAGTTGTTAACAGACTGTTAACTATCTGCCACCAACAGTCTTCTTTAAGGTTATGGTGATAATACCATATTCTCTGTATCAATATAGGTATAAAATTGAATCCACCATTATTTTATATTCTAACAAACATGTAGTATATATCTTTTCTGCTGTCATAATGTTAGACATAGTTAAAAACCCACCCCAAATTCGTTACTATTCACCAACAACTATTGGTTTATCAAGTATAAATAAATGTGTTTTTAAAATAAATAATACCATCAATTATCTAAAATTCATCTAAAAAGTATCTAAGAATATCTAAAATTATTCCAACACTCATGACGCACCCGGAATAATAAAGGAATTTCAAGCTGTGTCCTTGGGGAGGTGTGTATCAAGCGATGACATCCTTTCTATTGCAATGCATTCCAACACATTATATACCTCAGAATGTCTTCACATGTCTCCCTAGAACTCAACTCACTCAGGAGAATATCTGAACAGCAACTTACACTTTGGTATCTACTATATTTTCTTGTCAATACCATGAGTATCAAATCTGTGGTTGTTTTCTTTTTCCTTCATCTGTCCTGAGGTAAACGGCAATTTGGTTCTTATGTGACACCATCTGTGTAGTCATTTATACTTCACCTATAGTCTGTATGTACGGAAATTCTCATTAGATGCCAACAAATGTAGTAATCTGAAGAAACAAAATCAACAAGATATTATATTGTCTCTATGGATCTAAAATAGTGTCAAGTTTACCTCTGTACCATGGCATTAATAGCTATAAAATTTTCAAAACTCTTCTGCTTTTTGAGCTTTAAATATCTACATTTCACAAATGCAAAACATTGAGACTCAGAGTTGGACATAGTGATGCACTCCTTTAATCCCAGCACTTTGGAGGCAGAGGCAGGCGGGTCTCTGTGATATCTCAGTCGGTCTGGTCAATATAGTGAGTTCCAGAGCAGCTGGGGCTATAGGGAGACCCTGTCTCAAAAGAAAAAAACAAAATGAGACTCAGAAATGGCATGCCTTGCTTAGGGTCACAGAGTCCAGACAGACACCTGTCTAGCTCTGTGTTGTCTTCCTTCAGCTTCATAGCCATTTACCTCTTCAAGCATTCAGGACAAGGTCTCTAACAGTACAATGTACTCTATCTAGCTGGACAAGAGACCACTAAGACTGTGAGATGAACACAGCCAGACCATTTCCTTGCAATAATGTCCACTGGGTTTATGAACTAAGGGTTTCAGCTCATAAAACACAAACCCTGGTTATTGACCTGATTTAAATCATTTTCAAGAAAAGCGCAGTATCTAAAACTCACCTGTGTCTTACAGAATAAGTTAAAATCCTTTATATATTCTTTGTGCAGCAGTGTTAAGTCACGGTTCATTTTCTTGGGCTAACCCGAGTTACGGAATTCCAACGCATTACACACAAGGTCAGTTTTATGTTATATGTGGAACTACAACTGGCCACTCAACTTTATAATTCTGTAATAAGATGTGATTTACTAAATGGGAATCGTTATGCTTGAAGTGAAAAGGTGAAAAAAGGAAGTGGGTTTATAGGGCACTTGGGAGGCCAAATGTTACTATGGGAATGAGCACTAGACTAGGAAACTGTAGATTTTGGTTATCTCATGGAATAGTTGTTAACTCACTGGATGACCTTCAGCAGATCACATGTACCTTGAGAATTTCAGTTTCCTCATAAAGGATTTGGAAAAGTTGACTAACATAATCAATTTGAGGTCTTTATAGAAAGTTTGTTATGGAGGTCTATATAGAAAGCTTGTTATAGAGATTGTGATGAATGTGTGAATCTTTGATGGTGATTTGGAAGGGGCAGTGGAGGCAGGGTATCACTATGCAGTGCTAGCTGGCCTTGAACTAACTCATAGAGCGCCACCTGCCTCTGCCTTCCAAGCTGGAAGAAGAAAGGTGTGCACCACTATGCTCAGTCTTGTGATCGTGGTTTTTTTTTTTTTTTTTTTTTGTCCTTTTGAGAAAGGTCCCCCTATAGGTACAGCTGGCCCGGAACTTACTATGTAGACCGTGCTGGCTTTGATCTCATAGAAATCTGCCTGCCTCTGCCTCTTAAGTGCTGGGATTAATGGTATGTACAACCACACCTGACTGTGGTTGTGATTTGAATACATCTGGCAATTAGTACTTCATGTGAATGCATCATTGTTGGCTGCCATGTGGGTGCTGGGAATCAAACCCAGGTCTTTTGCAAGTTTGATATTTATATCCACTCCCCTATCTGAACCTCCCCCAATTGTCTCTCACCCAATTTAATGTACTCTCAAATGTGTATATATATGGATATATGTATATATGCCTATAGAGTCTAATTTGTATACCCAAATGTGGGTTCAACCACTGGATCCTGCTCAACCTACCAAGATTCACACCCATGAAAGAGACTGACCCGCCTTCCAGTAGATGTCAGTTGCCAATACAAAAGTGGAGAAAAGAAAAAAAATCAAGTATATGAGAATAGTCTGTTTTTAACAAGTCTACCTTTAAAAGAAGCTCACTAATATAGAGTCCAATCTGGTATAGACAGAGCCTGACTGACCTTCAAGAATGGAAATTCCTAACTCCAGCCATCCCTAGGTTTTCATGGGAAAGAATAGAAATACAAGCCCAGCCACTCGAGTCACCTAGAGTAGGACAATAACATGAGCATCAATTCAGAGGCTCAGTGTCCAGAGTCCTAATCTCATAGAAATACTAATACTTATCACCTATAGAATGCCTCTTCTCCCTACATCATACCATCTCAGTATTAAAGGCAGGTGATCACAGAATGCAGGGGAATGAGGGAAAGGAGTGGAGAATCAACAGAAAACAAAGTATGTGTGAAAATTCAATAATGAAATCCACTATTGTGTATGATAATATAAAAAAAGTAATGATAATAAAACAGAAGTCATCAGAGATCATAAAAATTGCCCAACTACATATTGTCCATAAATAACTTGGTTTAATATAAAGACATATATAGCTGAGAACTGGGTAGAATAGAGGATGGCTAATATGTAGGCTGTGCTGGGTAAAAAGAATACCTTGTAATGTCTTAAAAATACACTCGCATATTAGCTACTCTTCTCACTGCTGAGGCAAAATGCCTGACAAAGCAATTTAAGGAGGGTGTACTTTGGTTCACAGTTTGAGGGTGCAACACATCAGGACAGAGAAAGCATGGTGGCAGGAGCATGAAGTTACTGGGCACATTGTGTCTATAGTCAGGAAGTGGAGGCAGATGAATGCTGGTACTCGGCTTTCTCCTTATTCAGTCTGGTACCCTGGCCTATGGAATGGTGCTGCCCACATTTCTGGTAGATCTTCCCCTTCAGGTAAACCTCCTTTGAAACTCTGTCATAGACACATCCAGAAGTTTGTTTCCTAAGTGATTCTAAATCCAATCAAATTAACGATGAAGATTAACCCTCAAAGGCATGATAACGATGATTGGCAACAATTAACTGTATTTGAAAATAGCTAGTAGAAAGTATTGTGGATGTTTCTCTCACAAAGAGATCATAAATATTTTAAGTAAGAAATATACCAATCATCTTGATCTGATGACTACAAATATACTGTACCTCATAAATTCATCAAATTATTAGATATTAATAATCTGGCAGCACATGGGAAAGAAGCAAATAATATGGCAATACTGTATCCAAAACAAGAGGGTGAGCAATATTAATCTGAGATAGAGTAGACATCAAGCAGAGGATAAAAGGAGATAAAGTGGGACACCATACAGTGATAGAGGAGTGTAATAACCCTTGTCATATAAGTGCCTACTCGAGCAGCAATATATCTCAGGAAAAAAGTGAAAACTTATAGGCTGAGGCCTTAGCACTTCTTCACTGGGAATAGAAAGGGTCAGTAGGCAGAAAATCTGTAAGGATGTAGTTGCATTCAAGAGCATCACTGGTTTTATTAGTCACTTTTCTGTTGCTGTGATAGAAACACTGACCCAAGAAATTTATAGAAAGTAGAGTTTATTTGAGCTTACGGTTCCAGGGGAATTACAGTCCCTCATGGCAGGGAGGCATGGTGGCTGGAGGTGGCTGGAGCAGAAGCAGCAGAAGCTAAGCTCTCACATCATCATGCAGGCACAGGAAGCAAGAGAGCGACTGGAGATCTGGCAAGGCTTAAGAACTCTTTAAGCCCACCCCCAGTGATATGCTTCCTTCCGGATAGCCATACCTTCTAAAACCTCCCAAAACAGCACCACCATGTAGGGACAAAATGTCCAAATACTTGGAGCCTATGGAACATTTTCATTCAAACCATCTCATTCCACCCCCTGGTCCCCATAGGCTCATGACCATATAAAATGCAAAATGCATTTAGTCCAACTTTAAAAGTTCCCATAGTCATTATCAGTCTCAATACTATTCAAAAGTCCACAGTCCAAAGTCTATTCTGAGACTCAGGTAAATATAGACTGTAAGCCTCTATAAAATCAAAAGACAATTTACATACGCCCAACACACAGTGGAACCAAATACACATTGCCATTCCAAAAGGGAGGACTGGAAGGATAGTAAGGAAATACTGGACCAAAACAAGACCGAAAACCAGCAGGGAAAACACCAAATCAAATAGCTCCATGTCCAACTTCTGGGACTTTACTTCCACAGGGCTTAGATGGCTCAGCCTCTCTAGCTTTGCTGTGTGCAACACATCTCTCACTCTCTCTCTCTCTCATGCTGGTTCAATTCCCTGTATGCAGGTCTTCTTGGCAGATGCTTCACAACTCTGGCTTCAAGAACATCTTCTTGGGGGTCTCCATTTTCAACCAGGCTTCACCTTCACAGCTTCATGCAATGGCCTATCAGGGCCTTCTCTAGGCAGGTGAACCCCTGCTGCATGCTGTCTGGCCTCAGTGGCTCTCTGAAACCTCAGAAGAACTGATGACGCCTTCACTCTTGCGTCTTTCATGCCTCTAAAGCCAGCATCAGGTGAACAACACTGCCAAGTTTGACTGCAAGTTTGGGATGGACTCCAGCCTGCTTCATCCATTTTAGAAGCTTTTCTCTTCAGTGGTCCCTGCAGCATTTTCCTTTCACAAGTTGGAGGCTTAACTGGGTGTGGTCTTGCCCTGAAGGCACTCTCTCATTATTTAAGTTTGAATTTCTAGGCCCCGCCTTAATCACTTTAATCTCCTTAGTCACTTTAATCTCCTTATCAATGGGATCCTATCCATCACATGCTGGGGCTCCAACATTTATCTTCCTAGTGCTCTTTTTCAATCCAAACTGTATTTCTTTCTGCTCCATTTTCTCTCATGTAGATCTGCACAATATTCACCATTAATAGCCACACCACCATTTCTACATTTGGCCGTCTTGAAATTTCTTCCACCAGAGAAATTAGTCCATTGCTTTTCAACTTAGCCTCAGGCAAGCTTTTACATGGAGGGCAGACTCCATCCAGACTCCTTGCCAAATTATCCCAAGTGCTGCTTAAGTCCTGATTTCCCTCTGGAACTACATTGTTCTCAGCACTGCTT
>NW_008331995.1:5688608-5731785 GCF_000622305.1 Nannospalax galili | reverse complement strand
CCACATTTCTTCAAAACCCCACATGGTCAGGTTCTTCACAGCCAACAGCCCACTCACTGGTACCAATTATTGTATTAGTCACTTTTCTGTTGCTGTGATAGAAACACTGACCCAAGAAATTTATAGAAGGAAGAGTTTATTTGAGCTTGCAGTTCCAGGGGAATTGCAGTCCATCATGGCAGGCAGGCATAGTGGCTGGAGGTGGATGGAGCAGGAGCAGCAGAAGCTAAGCTCTCACATCATCATGCAGACACGGGAAGCAAGAAAGCGACTGGAGATCTGGCAAGGCTTAAGAACTCTTTAAGTCCACTCTCAGTGATATGCTTCCTCCAGGAAAGCCACACCTTCTAAAACCTCCCAAAACAGCGCCATCATGCAGGGACAAAATGTCCAAATACTTGAAGCCTATGGGGGACATTTTCATTCAAACCATCACATCAGTGTACTGGATAACATCAATATTTACAGACCATGACACCCAACAATAGATGTACATACAGGGACTGGAGAGATGGCTCAGTGGTTAAGAGCACTGACTGCTCTTGCAGAGGGCCCAGGTTCGATTCCCAGCACCCATATGGCAGCTACAAACTGTCCTTAACTCCAGTTCCAAGGGAATCCAAAGCCCTCTTGTGACCTCTGAGGCATTGCATGATCCAGGTGCACTCACATACATGTAGGCAATACACTCAAACACATAAAATAAAAATAATAAAGAAAATATTTTTTAAAAAAAGAAGTATATACATATATTCTTCTCAAGCTCACTTGAAATAATACTCACTAAGATATATCACATAATGATAGTCATAAACCTTAACAAATTTTAAATAATAGAAAGCATAAAATTTCTGACAAATAGCAATCAAATTAAACAAGAAATAAGATAAAAATAATTGTACGGGCTCCGGCGGGGGGGCAGGGGGTGGCTGTCGGAGGGTACCAGTGGCGACAGGGGTATAAAGATGATTAAGACTTTTTGAGATGTTCTGTGTGAAATATACAAAAAAGTCAATAAAAAATATTTTAAAAATTGTAAAAATTTCAAAATAAATTCAGATTAAAGAACTTATTTCTAAATAATGCATGTGTCAGAGAAGTCTTAAGTTATTTTCATTTAAACAGAGAAGAAATTTAGAAATGTCTGAACTAAATGAAATGAATAAATTGAAATGCACTTTATAAAATTGGTAGGATAGAACTGAGGCAGTGATAAAATGAGAATTTATACAATTGGATGTGTACATTATAAAAGATTTGATAGTCAATCATTTAGGGTTCTAGGATATAAGAAATAGAAGAGTAAACTAAAATGAGAGGAAAATAGATTTTATAAAGCAAAAATTAATGGAGAAAAATCAATGGAACCAGTAAGTATTTGAAAAAAAAAAATCAATAAGCTTCTAGCTACAAGTAGGAAAAGAGGAAAATGGAAAGGAGGAAGAAACAAAGAGAAAATGAACAGAACACAAACACCTTACCTCATTAATAAGAGAAGACCTTATTACAGGTGCCATGTAAACTGGACAGATAATAAAGGAAAACTAGGAAGAGCTCTATTCTCCCAAATTTAATTTCTCAAATGGAATGAGTCAATTCCTTGAGATAAACAACTAGCCAAAAGCCACATGGGGATTCACAAATCTGAATAGGCCTGTAGCTACTAAATCATTAATAACCTTTCAAACTAAGAAAACAACAGGTCCAAATGTGCTCACTGGCAGAATCTAGAAAATAATTTATGAAATTTGGGAGACAGATGTGAGGATGTGTTTTAATTTATGCTATAAAACCTGTAATACTCTAATCCCAAAGCTAGACAAAGAGGCTGCAAGACAAGAAAATTACAAACTACCACCTTTCATAAATACAAAGTTTGTAAGAGCCAGGGAGAAAGTACATGCCCATATGGAAACAGAATCCTACAAGCTCATGAGAACCTGCTCATATGATTCTATGGCAATGGTGTCAGCATACACAAGTCCCATGAAAACTCAGGCAGACAAAAACCCAGTATAGAACTGGGAAAATTAACTGCAGACCCAAATCTTATCTGAAGAAATATTGGCAACTGATTGCTGCTAGGTGAAGAAGAGATGATCTTCCTAAAACAAGGGGCTCTAAACAGGCTGACTAGACCTCAGTGGATGAACTTGCACTGGGGAACAGCTGGGAACACTAACAACACAGTGCAGTTTAACAAGGATGACAGAGTGTATGGGTTCCAGTGGGGGGGCTATGGGAATGTGCTAGTGGGGACAGGGATATAAAGATGATCAAGATAGTTTGAGATATTCTGTATGAAATACACAAAAAATTCAATAAAAACAAATTTTTAAAAAATTTCTCTCAACAAAATTCTAATCAGGATTAATCCAGAGGAATAAAAAAAGTATGAGCAAGTTGGATTTGCCTACAGAATTAGTGTAAACATGGTTCAACATTTGAAAACAATATAATCCACCACATCAAGAAAGCAAATAAAAATCACATGATCACATCACAGATACAGAAAAAAGAGTTGACAAAAGTCTAATACCCATTAGCAACAAATGTTCCTCAAGAGGGGTACATCTTCAACTCGGTAAGAAATACCCATAAAACCCTACAACTAGCATGATCTTTAACGTTGCAAAAGTAAAAACCTTCCCACTAGAACCAAGATGCTGTGAAGCTGCCCCTTATGAGTGACTCTAAGCCTTATACTTGAAGGCCTAGCAAATGGAAAAGACAATAAAAGAAAATGTAAATTGATTGGGACACTGTCAAATGCAGATAGCGTGATCATCTACGTAAAAAATGTAAGGGAAACTATTACAACAAAAGATTTTCTTGGAAATAATAAATCATTGCAGCAAAATTTCAGAATATAAAACATACAATTAACATAAAATTTAATTGCTTACATGCATACTATCAATGAAAACCACAATACCATTTTAAATGAAAAATACCAATTTTAAATGAAAACCACAATACCATTTATAGTAGCATTGTACAAAATAAAACGCTTAGTTATAAATTAAACTAAATGTACAGAATACCTTTATAAAGTTAACCACAAAATTTGAATGAAAAATCAGAAAACTAAATATGAAGAGAAATTCCGTATTCACGTGTCTGAAGACTCAACGTTATCAAGATTCGTTTTCCCAAAATTATGTATATTCTCAGTTCAGATTCAATCAAAATTTCAGTAAACTGTTTTGTACATATTGACAAGTTGTTTAATGCTTATTCAGACAAGCAAAAGAGCTAATATAGCTGGCAAAAAACTGAACGAGGAAAAGTAAAGCTAAGAGTGTGACACTAGCTACTTCCAAGACTTCCTGTAAAGATCCAATAAAAAAAGAGTGTAGTTCTGGTGAAAGAATAGACAAATAGATTAGTGGAAGTGAATGAAGTCCTAGCTTGTTTCTCCATTGCTGTGACAAAACACTCTGACCACTACCAACTTGGGGAGGAAAGGGTTTATTCAGCTTGCATATTCTGGGTCACCATTCATCTGGGAGCCCAAGGTAGGAACTCAGGGCAGGAACCTGGAGGCAGGAACTGGAGCATAGACCATGGAGGAACACTGCTTACTGGCTTGCTCCCCTGGCCCCTGCTCAGCCTGCTTTCTAATGCAACATAGGCCCACCTGCTCAGGGGTGGCACCACCCGCAGTGGGCTGGGCCCTCCCACATCACACAACAATCAAGAAGATACCCCACAGACATGGCCACAAGCCAGTTCAATGGAGGCAGTTCCCCAACTGAGGCTCCCTCAAACCAGGTGTGTCAAGTTGACACTAAAGATATCCAGCACAAATGGAGAATCCAGAAAGAGCAACATAACTATAGTCAACTAGTGTTTCATAAAAGACAAAAGCAATACCATAGGAAACAACATGGTCTTTTCAATAAATGATGATCCAACAACTAGACCTCCAGTTGGGAAAAAAAATAATAAGGGGAAGGAAAAAAGTCTATACATACATGTTATACCCATCACAAAGATGAAATAAATATGGATCAGAGGGAAAAATTTAAAATGCATATCCATAAAACACCAGAAGATAACGTAAGAGAGAATCTAGGTAAGATTGGATTTGTCAGTGACATTTTACTTAACATAAAAGGCATATTCCATGAAAAAGATAATCACTAATAATCACTAAGGTACACTTCATTAAAATAAAAAAATAAATAAAACTCCTAATAATTAAAAGGCACCTAGAGTGGGCCAGGAAGATTGGTCAGCTGTTAAGAGCATTGGCTGCTCTTGCAGAGAACCCAAGTTCAGTTCTCAAGTCAGGTGACCCACAACTGCCTGTAACTTTAGCTCCAGGGGATCTGACTTCCTTTTCTGGCCTTTGTGAGCACCTTCAGAGAGAGAGAGAGAGAGAGAGAGAGAGAGAGAGAGAGAGAGACAGAGAGACAGAGAGAGACAGACAGAGACAGAGAGAGAAACAGAGAGACAGAAAGAGAAAGACAGATGTAGAGAATAATCTTAGTAAGGTTGGCGAATGACTGTTACTCAAAATTCAAAAAAGAAAAAAAGCTCCTAAAATCAACAATAAAAATCTACCAGTCTGTTTTAAAAACAGGCTAAAGATCTTAACATACACCTCACCAGAGAAGATATATAGATGGCAAATAAACATATGGAGAGATGTTTCCTAGAATATGTCCTCAGAAGAATTCAAATTGAAGCAAGACTGTGAAATTACTATGCATCCATCAGGGTGGCCAAATCCAGAGCTCAAGTCCATGTGGTAGCAAGAATGGGAAAAAACAGAAACCCTCATTCATTGTTGGTGAGAATGGAAAATGATGCAGCTACTTTGGAAAAAGAGTTTGATTTCCTATAAAGCTATGTTTTTACCATAAGACCCAACAATTGTACTCTTTAGTGTTGACCCAAAGGAGTTGAAAAACCTGTTCATGCAAAGAAATTACACAGAGATGTTTATAGAAGCTTTAGGAATGAAACCAGAACTTTGAAAGTATCAGGATGTCCTCCAGGCAACTAAGTTTTTCAGATGCATCTGTACAGTAGCATAGCATTTCATGATGAAAAATAAGTTAGTACAGAGGCAAGAAAAAACATGGAGGAAACAAGTTAAGAAAAACAATCTGCTTTGAAAAGGCTGTGACTCCAAATACAAGGCATTCTGGAGGCTGGAGGGATAGCACTTGCAAAGGACCCAGGTTTGCTTCCCAGCACCCACATGGCAGCTCACCTGCCTTTAACTCCAGCTTCAGGGTTTGCACCACTGTCTTCTGTCCTCCATGAGCACTGCATGCACATGGCACACACCCATGCCTTCACGTGTGCACACATAATTCATAAAATGAAAATAAATAAATCTTTTAAAAATAATATTCTAGAAAAGGTAAGTTTGAGAATAAAGATTTTCATTATTAACAGGTAATATAGAAAATCATATATTCATTCAATGAATACTGATTAAACAATGTTTACATACTGGGTTCTGCAAGGGAAGTAGCGAACAAACACAAAGTGCCCTGTAACTATGGAGCTTACATTCTAGCAGAATCAGAATTACAGTATATTTAATTACATATAATTCAGTTTCAGAAACATTCAGTCCTCCCATACTCGGGAATAATTAAATCCAGAATGAAAAATGATACCATGTAACTTACAGATCTCCAATTTCCCAGTGACTTTTTTCTAATGGTAAATTTGGAAACAACTTTATCACAAAAGCCTGAAGGTGTAATATTTTATGTTTTTTTTTTCTTCAATAAGGACTCTTTCTTGCTGGTTTGACAAAGATATATTCATGCCTTGCTTGATGGTACTGTTCTGTAGGAAATAACTTTGAGTAGTCCCTGTCCACTAAAGTGAGATTTAATAATACAACCACCTACCAGGAACAAAAGCAAAAAAGGTATTGGAATTTCAGCTTCTTTATGATTAGATGTTGCAACTAATTAGGAGAATGAATAGGCCGTGGTCCTGCACAAATGCTCCCTGATAGAATGCTCACTACGTTTCTCAAACCTCAAAGGAGTTGGTCCCGATTCAACTGTCATAAAACCTGCAGGAAAAAAATTAGATAACCACAAAAGATACATATGATCCAGTGAAGGCATATACTCTATACCAGGGCCACTTACATCTCTTAAATTTTACCATTTTATTATGAAAAGCAATACAGTAAGCTCAAGGAATGCATATTTCAGCAGAGTATAAATGTTCTATTTATTGTTGAGGAAGTTTCTCATACACTATGCTGGCAAATCATTCTGAATAAACCAGTATGCTGACAATATGTAACAGAGTAAATTATGACGCTTTTCCTTTGGTTGGTTCCTATATATATTTCTCAATTCAGGCTGCAGTATAAAGCATGATACTAGGCCTTGCAGAAGACAGTAGCATCATTTAATCTGTGATAGATTTTCTAATATATTACACATCCCATAATGTTTTCTTGTTCTGGTGCTCTTTCCACACATTCTACCAGTCAAAAATGTCCTTTTCTTCTCTGAAATATATTCCATGTTGTTGAATCACTTAAAGCTGCCTATCCATACCAGTTTAACACTCATCGAATTGCCCAATCTCCTTGGCCAAAGTGATTGATTCTGTTGTTGGTAAATGATTCATGCTGGACCAAGTGAAGTCGTTCTTATGACTGATCTAGAGGAATTATAGGGAATGGTCACTCAACAGAGACTGATAGTGGCCATCTTATTCACCATGTTGAGAGAGCCATGTGAACTGGACAAAGGCAGGAATATTAGTTACAATCACACCTGAGATTGAGAACAGAGAACCGAGCAGAAGGCAGCAGACTCGAAAGTGTAATACAATGTTCTCCCTATATTCATCTACAGACACCTCCCATTATTTCATTACACCAATTTCAACTGCATACTTTATAGAACACCTATATAAAATTAACTAAGAGAATGCTGAATGCATGTCAGACAACAGGTAAGTCAGAATTAGTTCAGATCTCATGTAAGTATCCAAACCAAGTTTACAACTTGACTTCTAGACTCACTTAACCATTCAAATGTGTATTGTGTACCTATCATGTGTCAAGGAGTGAGGGAAGAAAATATTCGACATTCCCTGAAGGAGTTCAGTGTGTAGAAGGAAAGCCAAGCATACCCAGAAGCTGTTAAAATACAGTGTCACCAGAACCTAATCTCAGTATGCAGAATGCCTCTTGGACTCTGAGAGTAGTCCTGGAAACTAAGGCAATGAGGAGACACCTCAAGGATGAAAGGGGCACAGAACAAGGCACCAGAGAAAAACGGAAGTTGTCCATTGGTGTGAAAACATCCTCACTACATTTGAGGGCTCAGAGGAAAGTTACAGGCTTTATGGAAGGGGGCCTATTGGCACCTTATGAAAGTGCTTATTTACAGGTGGGAAAAGAACCAGACACCTGATATTTTTATTGAGTTCCCGTTTACTGCATAGCTGTCTTTGCATGAAGACCATTTTTTTTTCTAAAATCTCTGTGACAAATGGCCTTTCTCCTAAGAGCCCATCATTGTTAGAAGCTTCATTCATTTATGATTGAACTTAGGAAAGGCAGATGATTTTTGAGATCTGTGAATGGTGACTGACTTAGGCTCACATTTTTCATATCCATAGACTGCATCCACAAATGTTCATCAAGCACTCTCTACTAGGATTCATCCTAGAAGCTAACAGGGAATGCAAAACACATACAAGACGAGGAAGAAAGACACAGAACAAAGCCTAGTATTACATGAAAAGAACCTTAATGAAAAGTGGGCATCTCTGTGGCCTGGTGCAGTCAGTCACACATTACTTGATTAGGCTAGTCATGGCTGACAGGAGGGTTTTAGCTTTGGCAGTATTGATAAATATACTGGATGATTATAGGTGGTGGGGGATTTTCCTTTGCACTGTAAGACATAAAGCAGCATTTCTGCATGCTAATTGAGCCCATCTGGGTGGTAGGAGTACCTTCTAAGTGTGACAACCCAAAGTGCTTCCAGATCATTCTAAATGTCTCTATCTAGTGTGGTGAATCCCCCAAAACATACTTGTGATGCTGAGGCATTGATACATAGAAACAGATTGTTACACTCTGAATTTTCAGCTAGGACATGGTCATAACTGCCTATATCCAGGAAGTTCTGAAGTGCTACTATTAAAATAGAATGTTGTTAACTTCAGAAATTTGTGGCATCTCCTGAGAACAAGGGCCATGTACAGGCACCGGGACCTTGCAGTTTACCTTCCCAGGACATGGACCATCTCTTTTGGAATTGTGAAGGAAGTTATAAACAGTGTGACTCGCATAATTAAGAACTCCTATTTTTATATCTTAAAAACTGTGCCTATATCAGAGTAACTCAAAATTATTGTAAGGCTTGAAAGATCATTTCCAAATGTTAAAAGATATTTAAGACTGCAGTGACAACTCTTTCAGAAGTACATTTATCCTTTTCTGATATGAAGAATATGTGGAAGTACATGAGAACCTTGACATATACTGAGGATTGAGGGGCACATCTGCTTTAAACAAGATTGTGGGGACTTAAAGGGCTGCATTTACAGACTGACAACTGGAGAACAATGTCTGTCCAGACAGCCACTGTGACAATGGTAAAGCTGGCACTCATTTACCTACAACAAATGTTTTCTATACGCTATCTGGATAGTGAACACTTTACACACAAAAACCCATGCCAACCCTACGTGAGGGATACTGGTGTCACTGCCATTCTTTGAGGATGAGGAAACAAAGGCTTTATACATTCCAAGTCCGTTGTGCCAAGCAGCGCAGCTAAAGGACCAGTTTGCTATGGCTTCTGTAATGTTAACTGCAATGACTCAAAATGACATAGATTTATACTGTCTAAATTGTGGAAGTGAAAAATATGACACTACATCCTTTTTTATATGAATGTTATGTGTCTTGTCCTACCACTATACCTCCAAAGAAAAACAACACATTTCTTGATCATATAATTTGGTTCCATTTCTTTATTTTCTAAATATTTTATTCATTCTATTTTAATATATTTGCTATTGATTTTATGCATTTCATACAACAGCTCTTAATAAAATTTAAACCCCCTCCCCCATCCGTACTCCTCCATATCACCCATACCAGACCGCAGGCATTCTGTCACGTATGTTAAGTTCTATCTGGTCATACACTTGTACCCAGATGTCCTTACATGCACGCTCGTCCACTGGAATCTCGTCAGTCTATCTAGAGATTTTTAAGGAAGATCTACTCTCCCTCAATTTCTATTAGCATAATTGTGAAGAAAATTCATGGTTATGCTTATATTTTTCAGCTGCTCCAGGTGGCTATAGAATTAGAATACAACGCATTGAGCAAATCCAAATGGGGATAGAAACAAAGAATTCTGCTTAGTAATACATCATCCACAAAGGTAGACTAGGTTGTCCCAGCAACTTACTTTCTCCCTAACACTTTTGTCCTATGTCCTGTCACCTGGTAGTGATTTCCCTTATGGGAAAAAGCATGCATCCTTTCCCCACTGACTTTGAAACTGGGCATTTTGCATGCTTAACCAGTGATCAGAAATGATGGTGTTCCAGAAACCAATAACTGGCCAGTGTGCAGAGAACAAGAGGCTGTAGAATGCTTACCCCTGAAAAGGACACATATATCAAACATCTGCCTCCCAGGGCTTAGGTATCATTGCAGAAGAGGGGACACAAAGACTGTAAAGAGCCAGAGGTGGTGGATGACCCCAAGAAAACAAAGTTTTCCAGACAGCTGGTCAGTTACTCATTTGAACTCACAGTAATGGTGACAGCATGCTTAAGTTCCATGCAAACGCAAACTAGACAAAATCCCAGCATAAACATAGATAAGTGGGAGAATTTAAAAACATAAACACACACAAACCTTTTTAGTATAAAAATAATACTTAAATGAATAATATGAAATTTCTAAAATAAAATATCTATCTCCTACGGGTCTTAGCACGTAAACACCACAGGTTTTAACTGGAGTTTGTGGTTTCTTGGGAGGAAGAGGCAGGTTCTGTGACAAATTCCTCACACTTAAAGCATTTTGAGGACTCCGAATTCTCATAAGATGAAGTGCTTCATCTTAATAAAGCTTCAGAAGACTTTCCAAAGGGGTTAAGAGTATATAGCAATAGCAATAGCACAATGCACAACAGGCCTGAGGCCCCTGGGTTTTGTCCTCATCACGGAAGATATGTAGTGCATCACTTGAGCTGTCTAGTGAGATTGTGTCTCAAGAAGAGAAGAAAACAAAATAAGGAAATAGATATAAATAAACAGCGCCACAAGCCCCTCCTGCCTACAGTCCATTATCATTTCTGTTTACGTCAAGAGACTCCGTGTTTATCCATGTTTCTTTGAACTCTGCTTTTTCAGTGACCCGGGCTTCTTTTGTTGAACTGACTCACCATGCCTTCCATCTGGGAGAAAATTCCTGATCAAGCTTCTGGTCCCAGATGGCCCCTCATGCCTTTGTCCCCTTCCAGCTGCTGCAAGGGCCCCCTGTGTTTCGCTACCAAACTACTTAACATCATTTGAATCCCATTTCTTTCCTTGTGGTTTCCATGACAGCAAGAGTTGTAATCACTTGCTTTCTTACAGCCCTAGAGACTTGCACATGAGTACTCAATTAAAAAATATCACTGGGCTACAGGGGACAGAACAAAAGACAAGAAGCATTTAGGAACCGATGCTAATGTCACATATGGACAAAACTTTGGGAAGGAAAGGCGGGAACCAAGGAAAGGTTGAAAATGAACCTAGAAAAAGTCTGCTAATTGACACATTCAAAAACTATTCTAACATCAAGGAGATTAATGAATCACCATCAAATCAATCATGTCCTGGATGATGACTACATCAATTAGACCTTCTAAATGACCCAAGGTGAAAATTAGATCACAAGGGCCATGTGGTATATGGGTTCACAGATATTTGTAGCAAAACCATATAAGATAAAGTTGACTAGTCATGTTATCAATAGTAGCCCTATTTTTAAGTCTTGTTTCCCTTGAGTCATTCTTTATTAATAACAATGAAATAATATATTAACTATGTAATTAGGGTAAAGTGATGAAGTCTAACTTACTAGTTTGAAACTTGGCCTATCTATAAGCATTTTCTAAAATACCTTACTCATCAATTCTACAGGTAACTATGCTAAAGCCATAACAAAAGAGCTATAAAGAAAAACAAAACTAGCTGGACACAGTCTTTAACTTTGCTTCTTTAGGGTACTGTGAGTTTTATTCCAGTTTGCCATAAAGGCAATTGTCTTCATGTCTTGGTTTTCTACAGCTTCAGCAAGCTTAATAGACCCTGCCATGACAATAATCCCTCATGTCCTGTAGCAGTGCTGGAACCTGTGACTCAGTGATACCCTCTCTGCTTGGCATGTTCCTGAGGATTCCATAGTAGGGATATTACAAGACTAGAGAGAAAAATGGAGAAAAACAATGTTATGTGTTTAACATTGAACATTAGAATCAAACCACAGAAAACAAACCCAAATTAAGATAAACACAGAGTAGTCTTGTGGTAAACCAGCATTTCATGCTTCTTTCTTACACAGGATTTCCTGTAGGGATCCTGCCAAGTCTCTATCCAGACCACCTGAAGCAGAATCTGTAGACTAACTAACTGTGGCAGATGAGATTTTAAGTTTCTTGAAGCATGAGCACTACAATAGAGGTGGTATCAACATGAGGTGAGGGGTGCTTATTAAAACCGTACTCAGGGGTATTTGCTTATTAGATTTACAGTCCACTGTCATTGGGTGTTCACACTGTTTTGTTAAGGGAAGCCTGAGAAACACATTTAATTAGGAATAAGTAAAAAGTTTATTTTTCCATGGTGCATAAGGTGCCATTAGAAAAAGAATGAAGAGTCCCTGAGGAGAGTCTCCTGTTCTGCTCCCACATTCTCATCCCACAACACACACATATATTTAACATAGTCAGAGACTAAGGCTTTGGATCCCAAACTTAGCATGCAGCAGGGTCTAATGATGCAGATACAGTAAGATGGGTCCTGCAGAAATTCACTTTTTGCCCTGTCCATAAATGACCCAAGGCAACTGGTGTGAAGAACAGAACTTGGAAAACACAGAGCAATAGAACAATGCTGTTGGGCTCAAAAAATGACACCCCAACATACAGTGCTTTGGCACACAGGATACTTGGAACTGAAAGATATCAGGCCTTAAAAACAAAGTTTCTTCTTGATGGTCTCCAGCTTTCCTTTACTTGCTCCTTTATCTCGTGTCCAAGGCAGGTCACAGAAACAAAGAATTCCTCTTCCCAAGGTCGAGCACTCCTCCAGTTAGTTGAGTTTCTGTTGCTGTAATAAACACCATGACCAAGACCAACTAAGAGGAAAGGGTCCAATACTACCCACATCAAGAACAGCCAAGGAAGAAGCTCAGTAAGGACTGAAGCAGCAATCATGGATGGGCATTGCTTACTGGTTTGTTCCCAGACTCATGTTCAACTAGCTTTCTTACATGTCAGGCCCATTCACTTAGGGATGGTACTGCCGCAGCAGGCTAAGTGCTCCTACGTCAATTAGCAATTAAGACAGTAGCCCCCAGGAAAATCTGATGGAGGTAATTCTTCAATTGATGTCTCCACTTCCTAGGTGTATCAAGTTAACAATCAAGATTACCATCATAGTTAGATAAGCCACCACCCTTTCCTCTCCAAATCAGCACAAAGCCTAAAAACATTGTTATATCCTTCCCAGCTTTTCCTGGCTTAAAGGTAGCCATAGAGAAATTCTCTAAGGTACCTTGTTCTAGGATTATAAAAACTTTATTCAGCTATGTCTTGACCCATACCTGGGAGGAAGAAATACTATTCAGAAAGGTCAGGAGACAGTGGACAGACAGAGCTTGCTGGGTTCCCCCTCCTCAGTTGACTAGTATTAATCACACTTTTTTTTTTTTTAACATAGCTGTCCATTCTTCCTCAAGCCTCAACATATCAATGCCAAGTTCATCCTGAGCCTCTGGGTCTTTACTCCTGAAATACCCTGTCTCATATAAAGCTTGGATTTAATAAATCAATCTTATTCCTCCCTTGTTAACACATATCTTTTACGTAAGTGCATGTTGTAACTCATGATGGAAGAAAGGTGTCAGGCATTTCTGCCCCTACAACAGAGTCTTGGAGGGCATTTTTCTCAAGTTAGTATTTTGACTTTAGAAAACAAAGCTCATGGCAATCAAGTCCAAGTGGATCAGTGGAAATATCATTAGGAAGGGCTTGGAAACGTCTTTCCAGACACATGTTGTTACCATCTAGAATGCACTCAGAAATATTGCTGGTAACAGAGAGGCTGCCAAGCAGTTCTATAGTGATGCAAGATAAGCTGTGATCTAATTAATCATGTCTTTCACTACAGGATAATGTAGACATAAAAGAAACCTTTGGTGACTGACAATGAATTCTGAATGGAAAGCAGAATGATAAAATGTTAGAATCCATTCATATCTCTTTCTGACACCATTCAAGGTGGGGAGCAGACTGATTCCACATGACTAATCACAGTTCTTTTGACAGATACTCCCTCACGTAGAGCAAGGCAATTCATTTCAGCCACAGTAGCTTGATATAAATATCTTTGAAGTTCACCAGCTTTCTTTGTTCTAATTTATTCTCATCAAGCAACCTGTTTCTAACTGGGGCTTCAAAGTTCAGTCATATACTAGGAGAAAGTCCCCTGTGCCAATGACTAATAATGCCAGTGGTGCCACTCAGAATTACAGCAAGTTACAACAATGATATTAACAGCAACCCCTTTTGTGCTTGGTGCCATGCCAGCTCCTCATCCTGTAACATCTCATTTTAAATTCAAAACATACTAAGAGAAGGTGCAAACATTATTCTCAGTTTAGAGCTGGAGAAACTCACACATCTCCTCCCAGATCCACTCAACCTCACCTTCCTGCTCCCCCAATTTTGTGTCCTCTTATATTTTTTTAAAGCCCACTGAGTCCAATTTTTGTAGCCAAAATACTCTTTGATGGCGATCCATCTTTAGAGCATGGTCAACCTACCAGGGGTTAGACCCTTGAAGAAAACAGTCTTCCTCTCCCAGCAGCTATCAGTTGCCAATAGATCCTAACTAGGGGTGAGACTTCAAGCCCATCTCTTTCTTTCATACTGGGATTTTGTCTTGCTTTATCTTGCCAAGGTCTTGTGTATGCCATTATAACTGTTGTGAGTTCATATGTGCAACTGCCCTGTTGTATCTGGTAGACAGTTTTGTTGTAGCCATCCACCTCCTCTCTTCCTTATAATCAATCCAACCCATTTTCTTCTATGAGCCTTAAGGGTAGGAGTGAGATGTAGGTGTCCCACTTAGGGTTGAACACTCTGTGATCTCTTTTTATCTGTACCTTGAACAGTTGTGAGTCTGTGTTAAGTATCATCTACTGCAAAAAGAAGTTTCTCTGATAAGGGTTGAGAGATGTGCTAATCTCTGGGTATAGTAATAAGTCATTAGGAGTTAGTTCAATACTAAGCTCATTTAGCAACGGGCTATCACCTAGGGGCTATGACCTATCTAACCACAGGTCCAAGGCACTGATAATGGTGCCAGGTATGGGTTCCATCTTGTGGAGCAGGCCTTAAAGTCAATCAATAAGTGTTTGGTTACCCAAATAACATTCATTCTACTATGCACCAGTAAACATGTCTTGTCAGGACAGTCATTGTAGCTCACAGAGTTCACAGTTCGGTAAGATTGATGATCACATTTCTTTTATGGTAGTGCATATAGTACCTTCCAGCACTATGAAAGCCATCCCATAAAAATGAAGCTTCATGATCAATGCAAGTTTGAGTTCACCATATTCTATGACTCAAGTATGTAGTATCTTCAGCTGTAGGGTCTTAGTGTCAAGTTCTAGAGGATAACCAAGAGCAATGACAATAGTCTGTAATGTTGGGGGATCTATGGGACCCCACCAGCCAACAACTCAAAAAAAAGCAACCCATTACTGTCACTGTGCTTTTCTTTAGCTAGACTTTAGTGGTATCCCCTCCCCCCTACACGTTTATAGGGTAACTCCACTTAAAACCTACTATATTTTTACTTTTTGTCTTGTTAACCCTTCCTTGACAGAATTCTAGTTGCTGACTCACAGGTGAACTATGAAAGGGCTAGTGCTGGAATGGAACCTTCTCATGAGGACCTATAATCCAGATGAGGCAGAGTTTGGTGAACAACCATATCTGATGCAGGCAGGCACACACGTGAGTCTGTGTGTGTATATGTGTGTGTGTGTGTATGTGCATGTGTATGTCCATGTGTGTGTGTGCATGTGTATGTGTTCTGTGTATGCAAGTACACTTGAGTGAGTGTGCATGCATGTGTGCACATGCATGTGCAGGCCAGAGGTCAACCTTGAGTTGCTGTCTACTTGGTTGTTTTGTTTGTTTTTCTTTTAAGATAGCATCTCTCACTAACATGGAGGTTGCCCTGTAGGCTAGCCTGGCTAACCAACAAGCTCCTAGGATCAGCTTGTCCTCAACATTGGAATTATAAGTGCATGCCACCATGCTCAGCTTTTTTTTTTTTTCTTTCTATTTTTACTTGGGTGCTAGGGAAGGAACTCAGATGTTCACACTTGCAAACAAGCACTTTGTCAGTTGAGCTATTTCTCCAGTCAAGAATTGATATTTAAACCAGCATTTCAGAACTAGGAATTTATGAAAAATATTTTTAGAAAAGAAGAGGTTCAAACATCATTAAAGATTAGTTTAAAGGAAAATTTTAAACAAGCTTTTCCCTGAGGCTATACATCTTATGCCAGGAAAGAGTAGCATATGGGTAGGCATGCTGGAGTGTAAAGGCCAAGGAGAGGAAAAGAGGGTGCTAATTACAATACTTTCTGCATGGTGTGCTAATCACAATGCTCACTGAATCATTATCTTTCTTTTATTAACCCAACATTTATTGATCATTTATATATGTAGTTATTGTGAATATGATAGTGATCATCACATGGTCTCCACTTTCACAGAACTTCCATTCTGTAATTTTATATTCTGAGATTTGATTCTACTCTCTAAGGTTTTATTTAGTAAAAATCAGCCCTGGAGAACATAATAAATAACAGATATCCAATCTGAATCTCACTGTGTGGAAACGATGGCCAGATCCAGGGCCTAGAGAGGAACAAGATGGCCGCAGAGCCCTTCACCCCATGGCAAAACCTACCTGCTCATCCACTAAGGAAGCAGAATGGCAGGCCATGACAGCGTTCTTGACCAATACCCTGGATGCTACAACGCCAAAGTCCCACTTCAAATGTTGGCTGGCATCACAAAGTCACCTGCCATACCTCAGTGCAAAAGAGTGAGGAATTCAGAGTTAAGAAATGTACTGCCGCTTTGGTGTCAGCCTGTTAATTTTTAATGGAGAACAGAATGCTCTTTGAATAAATGCAGGTTGCTTTAGGAAACACAAACAGATAGAGCAGATGCCAGCTTCAAGTGACTATGTGAAAACAAGAAAGAGAATTGGGAAATACCTTAGAATGATCTTACATTACATATGTTTATATTGCATATAGTTATTATACATAAGAGGTAGAATAATTTCAGATTCCTTATACAAAATAAGATATAATTTTTTTAAGAATCTGTAGGATAGGTAAAAAGCAGAAAAATCCACTTAAAACTTTAGCACCAAATGACAAATTTAAATACTTAAACTAACAAGTGATATGGAGGAAATCAACTAATTTTTCCTCCCATTGTTGAAGTGTATTAGGCAGCATGTAATTTAATGTTCCTTAATTTAGTTTCCCCCAAAACAAGATACAAAAACACTTAGAAAACTGATTCTAGTAAAATTAAAAATTTTCTATTCATTTTAAAAGTAAACAAAAAATATTAAAATGAAAGCCATAAAACAACATATGCAACACAGATAGCAAAGGTCTTATATTCAGAATATAAAAAGAAGTTCTACCCATCAATAAGACAAAACAAGTGTTAAGAGATGGTTTAGTGTGTAAGGCTCTTGTCCCCAAGCCTGATGACCCAAGTATGATTCCCAGGACCCATGTGGTTGGAGGAGAAAACCAACTCTTAAAAGCAGTCCTCTGACCTCCACATGCTTGCCAGGTCACTCATAAATCCACACACATCCACACACCCACACACGATAAGGAAGTGTAATTAAAAGCAGGACAGATCGAAACAATCCGGTAGAAAAATGGACAAGATTTAAACAGAAACCATAGAACAGAATATTCCAGCACAGATAATTATGAATAATCACATGAGTAAGTGTTCAATCTTATTACTTAACAAAACACAAATTAAACCACAATAGCCAGGACAATGGTGAAAATTAACAAGATTGACACCCAAGTGCTTGGAAGAAGGTGTAAGCCGAAGATCATTTGACACTCTTTCCAGCCAGAGCGCAAACTTGTATGGGTAGGAAATTTGCATGGCATTTTCTTCTAAAGCTAAGCAATGTGTTGTTCATAAGGACCCCACACCCTTCTCCGTCTGTACTTAATAAGCCTATATTCCTGAAACAGGGTCATAAAGTTCACAACATTGCTATTTGTAATAGCTCCAAATGGAAGAACAGTGTTACAGAGGCCCTCTAAACTTTTCAAGCATTCCTATCATACAGAGATGAGTTACATTACCCAATGCAATAAATTTCACAAACATACTATTGAACTACTGAAGCCACAATATATTAATTCATCATATAAAGTTAAAAAACAAAAACAAAAGAAAACCAAAAAAAAAAAAAAAAAGAAAGAAAAAAAAACCAGACAAAGCGAATGTGTAAAGCCAAAAGGGTAACTTCTGAACTTCTGATGGGGCGTGGGAGGGATCAGAAAGGACATATGGACGTATAAAAGCCTGCTGGGTAGCCTTTTATTTCTTTATCTCTTTGAGATCCTTTTCTCATAATCCATTAAACTGTGTCCATTAGACACAGGACTTTGGTGTACTCCTTTGGTAATTAATTTCCAAAAAGCTTGGTGTGGAGTAAAGACCAACACAGAGGATGAGCATCTAGGAAAAGCAAACTGGTTTGACTCACTGTTTTCACAGTTTCACATGTTTTAAAAAATCTGCTAATTATCTGCAGAGAGAGGAAGGACAAGTGATTTCCAGGAGTATCATCTGTGGGCTAGCCTCTGGTATGCTTTGATATATAAACTGGTAGTGAAGGGAGAAATTAACACACCATTATGAAAAGCTAGAGGGTTCTTAGGAGCTGGGAGCCATGTAAACATCCTGATTATCTAGTACAGAACCTGGCTCACACTAATGTTGGTAGAGTGAATGAGAGGGAGGTAGGCAGGAAGGGAAGGAGATGGTCCAGGCAGGTCAGGTACCTGGAGGAAGAAGTGAAGGAGTGCCATAAGATGCTCACAAAAGAATCCGTAAGGATTTCCAGGTCCATGTGAGGATAAGATAGGGATTCTTTGCAGCAAAGTAAATGACTCTGACCCCAAACCAAAATCAAGAAGCAAGCAAAAGCTGAGTTACTTTGTTAAACCAAGCAGTGAAGGCCTGAAGCTGGAGTACCTTAGTTATTGATACTGCTGCAGATTTCTGAGAAGCAGACAATAAAGAAAGATGAGTCTATGGGCCATGCAAAAGCACATATCCTTTCAAAACAAAAGAGAATTAAATGCACTGCATCTATGATTTTCAAAACCAAAGAACCATGGTAGAGGTCCTTAAATGAACATCATAAACACAGGGAATGTGTCAGCTTACTAATAGTCACCACATTCATTGAGCACCTATCATGTGTCTGTCTTTATACAGGAAACTTTGCTGCAAAAGCAGAGAAAGTCTTCATTTTATCCTTCAGTTCTTAGTAAAGCAGGTTTTTTTCCCCATAGTGTTACTGGATTCAATTGTTATTTCAATGCGAAGGAGTTCAGTTAAGCTTCAGAGGATAGACTACCTGGGTGTGCAAAACTTACATGTGAGCTGAAAGGCATATTCGGCTTCCTAAGAGCACTTCAGGCCATTCTGGGAATGTCCAGGCAAGAATTAGAGTACACCAGGAACTGTCTAAATTCTAAACAGTTTCTAATGACCCCAAGAACAAAATTGAAAATCATTATAAGGTATAATAATTATTCTGAATATGGTAGTTTCTCCTGTATATTAGGATAAACTCAAGATAATATCGGATGGAAAAGGCACCAAATGAGGTGAATTGATCGGGGTGTGGGCTGCAGGTCAGATTTATTTCAAAGGAGAAAAGCTCCTGTTGGTGGCCCTCTTCTAACATGTGTTGGCCTTCCTTTTTGACAAAGAACAGCTTCGGATTCAGCAACTCCTGCTGGCAACGAATCCGAGTTAGAACTTTATTTTGTCTTGATTTAGTTTTAAAAGTGGTCTTCTAGCATGAATAAGACTTGTTCAAAACCAAGCTAGGCAGGGTCCCAACATGGATGGGGGCCGTGGGCAGGAAGCGCTAACCTTAGCTGAGGATCTACTAGCAAATGATGAATTCTGGGAGAGGGAGAGTCAGTTTTCCTCACTGGTGTGATACCTGGTAGGTTGACTAGGAGCACTTTGGAGGCATGGATATAATCAATAGGCCTTTAAAAAACAAAAGTTAAATGAATAAATAAGTAAATAAATAGACAATAATGGAAGACAGGAAATCAGAGAGGGGAGTTCAATAAGGAAGGACTGGACAGGGGGGAAGAGCTTTAAATGTGATCAAAATACATTGTATGAAATTCTGGAATCAATAAAAATATTATGCAATTTAAGAAAAAATTTTATTTTATGTGTATGTGTGTATTGCCTTCATGTAGGTAAGTGTACCCATGTTGTGCAATGCCATGGAGGTCAGAAGAGGCTGTGGGATCCTCTGGGACTGGAGTTACAGACAGCTGTTAGCTGCCATGTGGGTGCTGGGATTTGAACCTGGGTCTTCTGCAAGAACAACCACTGTTCTTAACCGCTGAGCCACCTCGCCAGCCCTCTTTTATGCAAATTTTTAAAGCTGTCCTCTCTATTAGATATTAGGTGCTGGTAATACATACATGCAAAGATTCATTCAAGATAAATAAATTTGAAATTAAGGAAGTAACAATACAAGTGATCCCCAGGGGAACAAGACAGGAAGGTATCATGAAAATTTTAAAGACTAAAAAGCACAGGCTTATAATTTCCCCTGGTTTCCAGCTCTTCCTATCCCTTCGGATTCTGGCAAATTCTACTTTCTTCGGTAGCCATTAAGGCTTTCTGTATGTTACAGCTTCTGAACCCATAAACATGAGTAGTTCCATTTGGAAATGTCTTTCATCCTTCTCTGCTCCCTTTGTCTTTTGAGGAGGACCTACTGGCTCTTCAAGAGAGCCTTCAAATGCTACTTCTTCAGGTATGCCTCTCTACCCCTCATGAAGGTCTGCTCCCCCAGCTACATGCCTGCAGATTGCTCCCTCAGAGTTCTGTCTTCCCTAACAGCCTGCCAGCTTCATGAGAAGAGGGACTTTCAGAAGATCATATAGACAGAGTTCCTGTCACACAGCAGGAGGAAATATTTATCAATTTGAACCAAAGAGATAAAAATAGCATTTAACACACAACTTAGCAACTCAAATGAGAACAATATGTTGATATGTCTTCTTCTAGCTATGATATTTCTAAAATATGGACTCGATGATTTCGAAGCCTTCAACACTGTATGTTTCAACAAACTGATTATCTGCTTTCAGGTAAGATTTAGGGGCTTTGAGATTGCTGTCATATAACATCTGGATGTGGACTATTTCATCACCACATGTCTCCTGTCAGTCACCTGAATTGCTATAAGTCAGTGTCAACTCAATCATTTAATTCATTATTCGTGGCAAACTTCAGGGAGAATCAGCACAGAGGGCACTTTTCAATATCCAGTTCCTTTCTCAAGCTCAGGAATGTAGACTATCATACTGACATCACGGAGAAAAACAGCTTCATGGGAGTATTCCGATAGGAGGTTTGAGGTGATTGCTTGGGTTACAGATTCAGAGCAATTGCATTCAATTGTAATGAAGGCCAATATCATTTTGAGTATATTAGCTTCGTGCTACAGAAGACCAAGTTTAGCTCTTTATCCCCAACTGTGGTTATCTCAGAAGCACATGGCATTACAGTACCCATTGGTGCATTTGTTTTCCCTGACATATTAATGACAGTTATATTGTTTAGTATGTATGGATTTCTTTCCTCTGAGCTAAACAAGAGCTGTAGAATGGACTCTGATCTAAATAGAAACTTAGTTGCAAATATATTATCTTCATTGCTTGCATTACCAAAGTGGGCTGGGAATGGCCAACAAAAGAAATGAAGGAGCAGACAGTCCCTAAATTCAAAGGCGATGCATGAACAGGAAGCTGTTTGGTGTAGACTGCACAGGCTGGGGAATGATCAAATAACCTTGCCTCTCATGGCTGAGGGCAGCTAATAAACAATAATAAAGACAAGCAGCATCCAATCATCTTCTAAATCCTAACAGTTCCAATCAGAAAGCTTTATTTTATTTTATTCTCTCTCTCTCTCTCTTCTCTCTCTCTCTCTCTCTCTCTTTCTCTCTCTCTCTCTCTCTCTCTCTCTGCTGGTACATTTGTGATGAAAGCCTGTAATTTTAGTGAATTTGGGATGTGGAGCAAGATAATTGGGAGTTCAAGGTCATCCTCGACTCAGTAGCCCGTTAGAGGCCAGCATGAGCTACAAGAGACCCTCCCTGAACAAACCAAAAACCAACAAGCAAGCTTCCTGGTCCTTCCCTAGCTTCTGCCATGTGAACACAGTTTTCCCTTTTTACCATGTGAGGAATTAGCCGCAGGTGCCATCTTGGAGGCAGAGAAACTCCCCCACCACCAGACACTGAATTTCTCTCTTGATCTTGGACTTCTCAGTGCCTAGAATTGGTATATATTTGTATTATTTATAAATTATTCAGCCTGGGGTACTTTATTACACTAATGAAATCATGATGTCAATGCTGAGAGAGAGAGAGAGACAGAGAGAGAGAGAGAGAGAGAGAGTGTTTTTTTTTCTTTTTTTTACTTACCCTAAAAGCCATTCAGCAAAATTTCTACCTCATTCTGGTTATAAAAGTCTAGGTTCAAGTAGAGGAAATCTAATTTCCAGCTCTGATGGGCAAATATAACATTTTATTTTATTTTTTTATTTTATGTATTTTATATGTATGAGTGATTTACCTACATGTAAGTGAAGCCATGTCATGTAATGCCTGCAGAGGCCAGAAGAGGGCATTTGATTCTCTGGAACTGAGGTTATGGATGATTGTTAGCTGCCATGTGGCTGCTGTGAACCCATGGTCCTCTCCAAGAACAGCCAGTGCTCTTAGCCGCTGAGCCATCTCTCCAGTCCCAGGTATAAAATTTATATCATGGGAAGAACATGCAGGGAGAAATGGAAATACATTTACAGCTATACATACAGTTTGGGAAACAGAATGGCATCACAGCTCTTATCAGCAACTCAAGGGGCTGAAAGAAAATGGAACAATGACTTTTCTGAAAGAAATCAACTTTCACCTAGAATCTTTTTTTTTAAAGCTTTTATCATACAAAAATACAGTTCATCTCAAAACTAAAACTTGACCAAGCTATTAATATGCATCTCACTTTATACCTCACTGGAGATAATATATCTGAAACATAGTAAGTTGCTGAAGTGTTCCAATGCTTGATAATGCATGGCTTCTAGTTCATTATTTCTTGATATTATGACATTGCTGTCCAATCCTGGGGTATAATGAGGAGCTCCAGATCTTATATTATCACTTAATGAAGTCCAATTAAGTATCATTAACCTTTGATCTATTTTCCACACTTGATGTACAATGAGTGGTCCAGGGGAAACTTTAAAAGGTGAACGTGGACAAGATTAGTCAGTGAATTTTTCTGAACAGTTAAAACCCTCCCAAACCACCATTTTTTACCTGATGCAATGTGGCAGGTGACGCCACTGACTGATGATAAAACTATACACACATACCTCAGGTCAAGCGCATTAAATATTGCAAGGATTTCAAGATGGAATAATTATTTGGGAGGACTGAACCAACTGTTAATAAAAGTGGCTTTAGAGATTTATTGTTCCAACATTTTAACGGTGAAACCCTGAACCCAGACATAAATTATGTTTCTTTCCATTTTCAATTCAGTATAACCCATACTTATTGGCATCATATGCATAAAGTATAAACAACATCCATAAAACATGACACTACAACTAAAAAAGAAACTGAACTGGCTAAAATGATTAATAATGGTATACAATGTATAAAGCAGTCTGCTTCAGAGCTTCGACTTGTCACACCTGGAGCAAACGTCATTTGGGAACTTTCCTCTATCAAATTGGCCTGTGAGCATGTCCGTGAGGCAATTTCTTGAGTGTTGAACAATGTGGAAGGGCCCAGCTCACTGAGGTGGTCCTGGGTTGTATAAGAAAGCAGACTGAGCACAGGCCAGAGAACAAGCCACTAAGCAGCACTCCTCCTTGGTCTCTGCTTCAGCTTCTGCCTCCAGGTTCCTGCCCTGAGTTCCTGCCCTAGCTTCCCCCAATGATGAGCTGTGATTGGGACATGTAAGTCATATAAATTCTTTCCTTTCCACATTGGTTTTGGTCAGAGTGCTTTCTCACAGCAATAGAAAGCTAATTAGAACAAGCAGTATGCTTTCCTGAGGCTTCCCAAGAATGCAAGGTTTATATAAAGGAGTATTTTAAGAGCTTTAAGACATTCCATGAAAGTAAATATGATGGTGCATGCCTTAAATCCAAGCATTTGGGAGACAGAGGTAAGCAGGTCTTTTTGACACTGAGGTCAGACTGGTCTGCATAGCAAGTTCCAGGCCAGCTGGGGCTGTAGGGAGACAAAAATTGTGTATGTGGTTATCATTAAGAATATTAAAGAGTTGGGGGTACAATTCCAGACAGAGCACTTGCCTAGCATGTATAAGGCTCAGGGTTTGACTCCCAGCACTGCACAAATCAATCAAAATGAGGAGCTGGAGATGACTCAGGAGTTGAGAGTGTATACTGCTCTTGCAGACGACCCCAGTTTATTCTCAGCACAAACATCAGCTGGGTTACAACCACCTGTAACTCCAGCTCAGGGGGACCTGAAATCCTCTTCTGGATTCTGAGGGTGCTTGCACTCACATGTGCACACATAAGCACACACATATGTGTACTCATAATAAAACATTTAAAAAGCCAATATGACACAAATATTTGCCAAATGAGGTAGTGCATGCCCATAATCCCAGCACTCTGGGAACTGAAGCAAGAGGAAATCAAATAATAACAAAACTACCAGTTGAAGCAAGAACCTAGCACTAATAGTCCCTAATTCCCATTTCTGATATTTGAATATGTTAAGCTGTTCAAGCAGTTTTGAACAAAATACTAGTGCATTGTGTGTTGCATTTAAAACTTGAATGTCACAACCTCAGGAACTAAAGACACCCCACAGCCCTCTAATCACATTCATTTTCATCTCCATACCCAGCACAATAACATGAAGGCATTTACAAAGCTCACTGTAAAGAAATGAATAGGACCTATTTTCCAGCTGAGAGAGTGATATTGAGTAAGGCACTCAAGGCTGTACAGCTTCTCAGGAAAGAATCGTTTTCACATCTCTTGTGATCTTGACTGTAATATAGCCCTGCTTGGCTTTCTGCATAGCAAACACTCTCCTCTGTGTTACAAATGAAAGAGTTGCTTCTCTAGCTTCTAACCTGTGGGAAGACGAACCGATTTTTTTATGTCTGCTGCTTTTCTAGTTAGTCTCCTTTTAGAACTTGGCATTCTGGGAACTTGTCTTGGTCAATAATATTCTAATGTCTGTGTACCTGCGGCATGTGTTTGATAATTAGATTATTATCATATATATATACACACACACAATCAAATATTCAAACTCTTCTGTGTCTGAAGCCACTTAAAAATTAAGATAGTGTGGGTGTGCATCATTTAATAACAGGGACATATTCTGAGAATCGTGGTGTTAGGTGAACATCATATGCACACACACATATGCCCAGCTAGTACAGGCTAATATCTCAATGTTGATTCTAGATGCAGCAGTTAAGACATGGTAATCACAGGTCCATGAATATGATGCATTTGCTGATAACAAGGCATGCTAGGTTAGAGGAAACATTGTACAAGTTCAAGGAATTCACTTAAAATGATAAAAAGTACATAAAATATTAACATAGCATTTCATCATCACTATCAAAAAGTTTGCATTGTATCTAGCTGCATGAAGCATGTTTCCCTATAACTGGCATTGCACTGGGCTTATTTACACCACCATCACCCCAAAAACAGGAGTAATGTCTGGTGCTGCAGCATGTCACTGAGTCACAGGAACATTTTAGTTCCGTTATAACCCAAAATGCTAGTATGTGGCATGTGACTGAACTTTAAAAATAATAATTACCATGTAAGCAACATATTAGTAGAGCAGATTCCCACAAAAGTAAGTCACCCTTAAATCATTTCAGTTTTTCACTCTAAAAACTAGGCATGGGACCAGGAGCGTTCGTTGTTTTGACATAGAATTCTTAGGAAAATTCCTTGTGTGTTCTACTTTTTCTGGAGTAAGGTATACTTTTTATCTACTGCTATGTAACAATGTACTCTAAAATTTAATAGCATAAAACAATATGTTGTTTCTATGAACAAGGAATATAGGCAAAATTTAGGTAGCTCCTCTGCTTTCTAGTATCTAGTAGGACTGCAGTCAAGCTATGAACCAGGACTATGGACTTTTCTCCAAACTCACCAGGAGGAAGGAAAGATCAGCTCACTCTTGTGCTTTTCACTGGAATCAGTCTCTAGTAAGTTACTGTATGTAGAAACTCAACACCCCACTGGCTGTTGATCAGAGGGAGCTCAGGGCCCTTCACTCTGTGGGTCTCTTCCATCTCATAGTTTACATCATGAAAGCAAGTAGGCAAAATACCAACAACGGGAAGCCACAGCTCAGAAGTGGACTCCTATCACTTCTGCCTTACTTGGTTAGTTTTAGAAGGAGCACCCTAGACCCAGTGCATGCACTAGGATGGGATTGTACAAGGGCAGAAGAACTAGCAGATGATGATTAGGAAGACCAATTTAGAAGCTGCCTCCTACATAGGCGATGTCACTGTCCTGGGATTGATCTCACATTTTAGGTTACAGAAAGCAGACAAGTACTAGACATGACTCACATCAGATGTCAAGAAACCTGGGGAGTGACAGGCAGGAAGGCATGTACCTCCCCAAACGGGTCGAAAGTACTGGCTCCTGTTGATTTTGGCCAACAAAGTGATTTTTCAAAAGAAGATATACAATAAGTTTCTGTAGTAAGTCAGTAAACATGTTGGTCAAACATGAGCTGGCCAAACAAGCCCTGCCTGCAGATGTGGTCCTGCCCTTGTGCAGGATCCTTTATCTCTTATTACTATAAGATATTCAGTTCTCTCTTTTCAGTTGATAATTCAAACCTAACCCAGGTGAGTTTGGAATTAAAATACAGTATGTTGGCTGGGCACAGCGGCACATGCCTTTAGTCCCAGCACGCAGGAGGCAGAGGCAGGTGGATCTCTGTGAGACTGAGGCCAGCCTGGTCTCCATAGGGAGTTCCAGGCCAGCTGGGGCTACAAGGAGACACTGCCTCAAAGAATGAAAACAGTATGTTTTAGGCAGGAACAAATCTCATGCAGGTGTACGAATTTGGTGTGCACTGGATGAATTCCTTATGATATTTAGCCATGTTTAAGTGACATCTTCACATTCACACAAACATGCAAGTAAAGAAACTGGGTTTGGTGAAAGAATCACAGGTGAAAGGAGTGCCTTTCAGATTCAAGGAGCATCATTTCAAGATCTTGTTAAACCTCAAATCCAATCCAAGGGAAGCTATGTCTTACTTCCCTGAAGCATATCACCCAACTCTGTCCATTAGCAACTAATAAACAGAAAATTCTAGCATTGTGAGGGTCAATCAAGATTGAAGAACAGCCAACATTACTTTGGAAACTTCATAGAGAACAGATTTCCAGTGTTCTCTAAGGGTAGGGTTGTAAACAAGAAGCCCTTGAACAAAACACTAGATAAGTGCTCATTATTACATTATTATTTAATAATTTAACAACACATAGAGAGAAAGAAGAAAAGAAAAGGCTCAGTGCAGTTTTAACAATGAATGAATAATGAACACACTAAGCTAGAGCAACATGCTACCAACTGAATGCATTCTAGTGAGGATTTGACTTCCATGTTCACCCTGTAATACTAAAGCACTCAAATTAAACTCTGAAGGTCATTTAGTAAGATGGTTTGTAACAGGCCCCCAAATATATTTTTTATCTAGGGTGGAGAAAACCAGGAAAATATGCCGATCTTATACATATACTTGAATTAAACATTTTAAAAGCACTAAAAGTGATAATTTGTACAGAGGAGGTAGGGACATATAAATACAGTTTTCTTGGAAGCAAGTAGGTTACAACCTAATGAGATTATGACTGATACATGTTTTAAAATAGCAACACTGAAGTCTTGAGAGGTACACAGAGAACAAGAGAGAGCGAAAGAGACAGAGAAAGACAGAGACAGAGAGAGAACAGAGAAAGGGGCCAGGAACAATAAGCCCTCAAGCACCCATCCTCAGGGACCTAGTTTTTCCAATTCTTAAAGGCTCCACAACTTCCCACCCACTGATAACCAAATATATAATAACACTTAAGAGGGAGCCTGTGAGGGACCTTTCTTATTTCAGCCCTACAACTCATGTCTTCTCTACTGGGCTGCTCATCACACCTCAAATGGGATGGAAACTCCCTCCCTTCATGAATTAAAAGCCTTTGTACCTTGCCACCTCTTTCCCGTCTTTAAGCTATTTGTAATATTTCACTGCCACCAGCATGAACCCCTAAATTACTGTTAGCCTATTGCCCTTGTCAGTCAGGTGACTCTTGGTTGCAAAAGTTAAAACCTGGATGCTTCAAACCACATGATCCTGGCTTCTAACTATTGAGGTATCACCTATACCTATCCCACTGTCTAGAAGGACTCTAAATAGGATTGATTTGGTCTAGATATCATTTTAAAAGGCAGACTAAGTGGGATTATAATAACCTCATAGCCATGATAAAACATATCCATGAGTCCTAGACAGGTACAACTTTGTCTAAATTATGGCACCCTGACTGCTAGAGGTCTTCCCTCTTTCCATGAGGATTGCTGGTGACAGCATGTATGCCACACCCCTCATAATCCATTCCTCATAAAACACGAAACCCAGATCAGTCAAAGAGAGGGTGCCTTTAGAGCTTGAGTTTCTTCTGCCCATTCATTGATCATCAAAATAAATGTTTTCTTGCTCCTAAGACTGTTTTGCTATCTGTTCAGGGTATTGAGCAGAAAAGCAACCTACAAATTCCATAACTGTGCCTCACCTTCTCCATGGTCCACATAACTGGTCTTCTTTTAGATCCTTGAGCACTCCAAGTTCTGTCTCTCTCAGGGCATGTATTCCTGCTGATCTTCTGACCTGAGATGCCTTTTTCTGAGCTGTCCTCTTCCAACCACTTTTGTCTGTTAGACATTAGTATCATACATATCTCTGTTGGGATGCCTCCTCTGGATGCTCAGAAATAAAGGTTATTTTACTCTCTTGGTTGCTAGTTGTTGGGAAGCATTACTTGTTCCCTTCCTAATACTTATCAAAATTCATGGTTATTTTATTTATATAACTATGTTGTCTGTCTTCTCACTACACTATTAGCTAAATAAGAAAGAGATTATAACAATCCTGATCAGCTTGGGACCCAGCATCAAATCAGAATGTCAGGCACAGTGGAATAACTTCATGAGAGAATGGGTTGAATAAACAAATGGAAAATTAAAAAGCCATTCCAATTAGGTCACATACAACTCAGCATAGTAATACCTACTATGTACCAAGTCTATGCTTTTTATCTTTTTATATTTTATCTTAGCAATCCTTTGTATGCATCTTATCTTTTTATATTTTATAACAATCCTTTGTATGCATCCTCATATTATAAAATGAGAAATGATAGCTTAAAGGTATTAAGCCATTTGCCCAAAGCCAGACAAATAAAAGCAATGGAAGAGTATTTGAATCCTTCTTTGTTTCACCAGAGTTCCAGCTTATAATAATTACATATAGCATTAACAGTCAAAATCTTGCTGAAAAACAAGTAGTTTCTAATTATTTGGATAACTTCCAGAGACTACATTTATACTTATACCCAAGATAACAATGTATGTAACCACAAACTGACTGTAACCGGAGTTCACACCTGTTCCATTCTTGATAGCTGGTCAGAAGTCTCAAGATGGCAGCACACTCTTTGAAAAGGAGAAGGTAACAAGAAATTCTTGCTGGGCTGGAGAGATGGCTCAGTGCTTAAGAGCACTTGCTGTTCTTGCAGAGGACCGGGATCAGTTCCCAGCGGCTAACAACTATCTGTAACTCTAGTTCCAGGGGTACCGACCTCCACAAGTGTTATATGACTAGGGTATACTTACATACATGCAGGCAACACACTCATACACATAAAGTAAAATATAATAAAATAAACATTTAAAAAGAAACTATTGCTGAAGACACCACATGCTTTGAATGCATGAACAGAGAAGTCAAACTGGAAGTCAGCTGGTAACTTCCTTTCTATCAGATAGCTCTCCTACTCTCCAGAAGGCAGGGTTCTCGGGGGGAAAAAAAACGTATTTAATGGTCCCACTGAACCTTGAATCCTATGATCTTTGAGACCAACCTACCATACAAGATGTGACACTATTATGAGAGTAAGCCAACTGTTATCTAAATTTGAGACCTACACCACAGGAGGGAACTTAGGCCTGATACTGTAAACCTGGTCAGAAACCCATCACCAGGGATATTATAGGCCCTAGGGGGGAACGGAATTCTGTTGTTTAGAAAATTGACAGCATTAAGCTGCCTTATAAATATTTATGTTTATACCCAAACACATTCAGTACTCTCAGTCTTAATCAGAGAATCCTCTGCAGTGAACAGTGGTAAATACAGAGACTTACAGCCCTATAGGGTGCTGAGAATAAGCCACAGATAAGTGCTCAGCCATATATACATTTACCATTCCTTCTAAGGCTCAGGGTACATATCAGAAGGGGGGAGGAAACAAGATAAGAATCAAAAGACAGGGAGAAGAGCTGAGAGATATCACCTCTGGTCAAGACCCAGCCATTGTAATCATGGACTCACAGGAGCTTTGGACGCCTGCACTGGGTCTGTACAATAATGGGCCTGTCAACCATCAGGCATAGATGGAGGAGGGATCAGGAAGCCCCACCTTCAGTGTTGGACTATTTGCTATAGGTGCGTGGGGGAGGGTATTGTCCTCAGTTGTCTATCCACTGGTGACTCCACCAGTCTCTAATGGATAGCTCCAATCCAATAGTCACACAGATGAGGCAGGTTAATCTAAATGGACAATAAAACAAAACCCAAATCCTAAATCTGAGAAAGGGACTGAGAGCTCTGAGAGGAAATGGAGGAGGGGGTGGTAAAAGGATGGGAGAGAGTAGTTAGAAGGCATTGTATTCATGGTTGACGTTGTCAAATAACAAAATTAAAGAAAAAAAGGGATGTTGGTAAGTGGCCCAAGGAAACATGGGCTTCTGCAGCTACTATGAAATGTGACCTTTTTTCTTAATTTTCATTTACACTTTTTCTTTGAAAATTTCATACATGTATCCAATGTATCTTGATCATCTAACCCTAAATCCTCTCCTCCAACTCCTCCAGGACCTCCATCACACTTCCCTCTCAACTTCCTGTTTTCCAAATTTATAGTTATTTATTTAACCCCTGAGTCCAATAGTCCTGCTAACAGATACACAAACATGAATGTGGGTCAACCACTGGGGAATGGGGAACCTACCAGTGGCCAGACTTCTAAAGAAAAGTGACTTTCGCTCCCCAGGCAACTATCAACTGTAAATAGCACCTCATGTAGGGGTGTGGGTAGCAGCTTTCTATGAGAGCCGGAACTAAACTTTTCTGAACCTTAACACTGATTTACAAATTAAATATTCTCGAGTAGTTTGACAGAGTATGCTTCAGTATCTACTTGACAAGAATATATGGGCAACTCGGGCACTCAATAAGTCAGCTTCAATGAAATGGTACAATTTCCACCTAATTACAGTAACTCCTGTTCCACTTTAATTGTATTCCTATGCATATTTGTCTCCATTCATGCAGTATAAACAGGGACAGCATCTGAGTCACTGTAATATTTACAGTTTGAGTGAGGACCACAAAGTCAGTGGTGAAAATGCCACTTCTCAGTGATCACCAGCTCATAAAACATCCTAATTCTGATGCCACCAAGAATCAGACGAGCAGTACAGAGAATCATAAAACACCAAATCAATTCCTGCCCACCTCCCAGCTCTGGCAAACAATGTACTCCCAGGTTGAGCTTTTGTGCTGAATTTCATCCCAGAGAACAACTTTACAGCAGAGTTATAAACCCTGGAATTGCTGGTGTAGCCTTAATTATAGCTATGCTGGTGACACGGTTCTAATGAACTCTTTGCTATTTTATGTGGCCTGGGGATCCCAGAAGGAGCATTGTGTAAATGTGCAAACACATTGGTCAGGGTTCAGTGGGATATTTTTGGAATGGAGAAGTAGTAAATATGTATGTGTATATGAATGTGAATATGAGTTACATTGATTTTAATGAATATGATATCAAAATGGTAATAACATTAGTCATCATAGAAAATACTTGGATTATTGCAAACACATCCAATTTTAAAAATGCATCAAGATTAAAATGCAGACCCATAAAGTATAAACTGTGCTTCTCTTTATATTATTTCTTCTATTGCATTGGATAACAACTTGACTTTCAAAGAAAATATCAACCATCCTTTTCAGTTCCATGCAATCTGGTGCTTTCAAATATGCTGTGTGCTTAGGAAGCACAGTCCAGTTCAAATTCTGCATTTGGCTCTGTGGTTCTGGAGTGGAGCTTTTCTGAATGTCTTACAAATGGTTGGTCCATGTTATCATTTATTTATAGTGGGAATTTCTGTGAAGCATTCTGGCTACCACCATACTAGTTTTAAAAAAATATTTCATTGATTCTTTGAGCATTTCATGCAATGTGTTTTGATCGTATTCAGACACCCTCCCTCATCTCTACCCTCATGTTACTAACAAACCCTCAATTCATGTTCTCTACTACTATTTTTCTTTTTAAATGTCTATTGAGACTAATTTTTATTTACCAAATGTTCTTGGGTTGTAGGTCCATCCCTTAGAGCCTGCTCAACCTACCAGGTGTCATACCCTTCAAGAAAACTGACTCTCCCTCTCCCAGCAGCTATCAGTTGCCAAAAAAATTTTAACTGGGGCTGAGCCTTCTTGTCTACTTCCCCCTCCATGCTGGGCTTTTGTCTTGGGCTTGCACAGGTCTTGTTTGTGCTCTCACAAGTGCTGTGGGCCATTGTACTGTTTCTACAGCATTCAAAAACACTGAAAATCTGCTAGGTAACAAATTCACATCCAGAAATGCATATCTCTGTGCAAGTTAGAAATGCAACTTTGGTGAAAAGAATTAGCCTTTTCTATCTAAACATCTGTAAGGAGTCTTTCTATTACTGTTTTAAAACTCAAAAAGTTTCTGGAAATCGATGACCCTGGAAAGGAAGGAGTCATTCTAAACCAGGAAGAAAGACAAACAAGCAGGAGACTACATCCTACAGCAAAGTAAAGGGTCTTGGGAACCATCTTTCAGAATTCAGGGTTGGGAAGAAAAGAGCAGCAGGTGGCTTGCGTTCGTGTTGTGTAGCAAACTCTTTCAAATTGAAACACTCCTGGAGGGAGGAGGGAGGCTCAGAAGAATCAGGAAGCCCAGAAAGAAAAGAGTCACAAAGATCCTCCACAAGCTTTTTAAACTAGTGAATTATTCAAGAAGACACATCCCTGGAGTTGCCTGAAAGTTGGGCCAGGAGCATCCGGAATGCAGCTTCTTAGAGTGCACTTTTCAGGGTTACAGCTGCCTTTGACTCACCTATGCTCCTGCAAGTAACCCCAGTAAGGGTTTACCTAGTAGACTTGGGTGGCATAACTTCTTTGGTCCACTGTCTGATCCACTGTTGGTGTCCTTCCTGGAGTGAATAAACATTTGTTCTTATCTTCCCAGGAAAAATCAAACAGTAATCCTTATCTTGAAAATGTACTCTCATAGGAGGTGAGACTTGAGTCCAGCAAGTTGGAGAGAAGCCCCAGGTTTCCAAACTAGCTCCCTTATCTACAATATGCACATTTACAATGTACTAAGGATAAAGTGGGGATTTTTAGGTAGAATGTTTCCTGGATCTATTTTATTTCAAATTTGGTACAAGGTGATTAGGCTTTGATTTAAATGTGTTTCCAAAAATTCATATGCTGAGAGGTGAGGCCTAGTGGGAGGAATCTAGTGATTGAATGGGAACAAACCTTCAGGAATGCATTACTGTCATCATCTTGAAAGCAGTGACACAGGGTTTGGTTTGAGACCTATAGTCTTTAAGCTTAGTAGGAGAAAATATCACATAGGAGATGTTAGGCATATTTGTAAAATATTTGTAAAAACATTTGTAAAAAACATTATCAACATCTACTCTGAAACAAATAAAAACACAAAATGCTGCAACTAAACTGGATGAGTTTACCCAAACTATGCAGCCTTAGCCAAATGATCGAGTACTAAAAAAAAATGAACCTCTAAAAAATATGAATAGGCCACTTTCCTGCACTAAGAAAGGGATAGACATCCTGACATATTTACTGACTTATACCTCCAACCTGTCAGAAAACATATATATTCCTGGATGTGAACTGTCACTTAAGTATTTGTGAAGTGACATTTGGATGACTTGGATGATTCACAATGTTAACATTACATCACATGAAATGTCAGTGATACAGCCACAGGGCCTGTTCCTGGAATTCTACCCACATAACATTAATGATAATTTACAAAGTTTAGATTTTAGGTCTTAGGAGGGATGTGGTTGTGTTGGGGAAGAAAGAATGCAAAGACTTCAAGGAAAATATTCAGATGATATAAGAGGACTGGATTTAAAGGAAAGTTCTATTGATATACTCTGGAGAGAGTCAGCTGAAAGACAGAGCCATGATCATTTAGTCTGAAGAATTCTGAACTATTTTCAGACAAACAAAACAACCTATGAATTGCAAAGCAGACAAGATCAGGTTTTTCCTGGATGGGGTCCCTCTACTTTCTTGGCTTCTCTTACTTCCCACCACAGTATTCTACCGGTACAAATCCCAAAGGTGATATTCTGGAGTGTTCCCTTCCTGGTCTAGGGAAGATACCACATTATACTCTACAATATAAAATCCTTTGCCAAATAATATACACGTGCTTGCCATCAGAACTCAAACTGAAGATCTAGTTAGCTCTACTTACTGGTTGTTTTCTCCCAGCCCACGTGTGGATGTTACTGATGAGGTTCTTAGCTACAGCATCTTTTCTCAATGTAAATGCCAGGGCAATGACTGTAGCTTTGCTCTGGCTCCTGAATTCAGATTGCTATACTGAACACATACATCCATAGTTTTAATGCATATTACTTCAGAGATTTTTTAAATAATAGATTTATTGAGCTATAACTAAAAATCCATAAAATTGAGAGCTAGCAAGGTGGCTCAGCAGATTAAGGCACTTGCCACCAAGCCTGATAGCCTCAGTTTGATCCCTGGAACCCACAAAGTAGAGGGAGAGAACTGACTCCTCCAAGTTGTCCTCTGACTTCCACATGCATGCCGTCTCGCATGTGCACCCACGATAAATAAATAATAAATAAACCTAAAAATGTCCATAAATTTTACACTTTTAAAAACTTTAATTCAGAGATTTTTAGAACAGTCACATGGTTGTGGTATTAGTATCACCGTCTAATTTTAGATCTCCCCGGAAAAGGAAGCCATGCTAATGAACACAGCAACAGCTTCCTATTCTTCTCTACCACCAGCCTCTAGCAAGCACTAGTCTTCCATCTTTATAGATTTCCATATTTTGGAAATTTGTTATGAAGACTGTCATGCACTGACTAGGTGGCTATTTGTGATTGGCTTCACTCAGTTTCTTTCTAAGACTTATCTATGTATATATTCTGTTTTCTTTCTTTAGTAGTCAAATAACCCACTGTGTGTATAAAGTGCATTTAATTTATCCATTGCTTCTAACTTTTGACTACTGTGAACATTGCATACACACACACACACACACACACACACACACACACAATTCTATATAGATATATGTTTGGGTGATATACCTGAAGTGAAATTTCTGGGTCACGTGATATCTCCATGTTTCACATTTATAAGAACTACAAATATGTTTCCAAATTCTAAGGTCTGTTCTACAATCCCATGAGCAACGTGTGTAAGATGGTTCCAGTTTCTCTGCATCTCTGCCAAATGCTGTCGCCGTCTTTTTTTTCTTCAGGTATTTCAGCAGACGTGAAATGATGTCTCCTGGCTTTGATTTGCCTTTCCTTCATGATTTAATGACATTGAGCCTCTTTTCACCTTCCACTGGTTAATTGTAGATCTTCTTTGTAGAGAGTTCTATTCCGTTCCTCTCTCCATATTAGACATTAGATTATCTGTCTTTGTGTTGAGTTATAGAATGTTTACATATACTGGATTTTAGAAGCTTATCAAGCATGTGATTTGAAAATAGTGCATTCGCTGCTTAGTTGAGCTTTACTTTTTATTGATTACAGAATTTCAAACAATGTATTTTGATGATATTCAGACTCGCTTCTGCTCGCCACCCCTCCTATCTCCCCCCAAATTCATGTTTTCCATTATCATCTATCCTTTTACAATTATCTTATTTATTTTTAAATTTTTGTTTTTAAAGGCCTACTGATTCCATTTCATGTCCCCAATTTGCTCCTAGTTGTGGGTCCATGCCTTAGAATTTGGTCAGCCTACCTTTTTTAATGGGGTCCCTTAAAACACAAAATTTTAACTACTGAAGTTTAATTTGTCAAATTTTTCTATATTTGCTTTTTTTTTCAGATTAAAAAAACTGCCACCTAATACAAGGTTAGAAGCTTTTGTGTTTTCCTGTGATAGTTTTAAAACTTTAGCTCTTGTGCATCAGTTGGTCATCCATTACGAATTCAGCTCCATACGCTGTAAGGTAGACTTGCGACTTCTTCTACAGAAAGCTACCTACTGTTGCACATTGTCTTTCCCATACTAGCACACTTTGAAAATCAATAACCACAATATAAATCTATTTAGGGTCTTTAACTGTTATGTGTGTACACACATACGTCCTCATGTGCCAGAAATGCACTGTTTGGATAAGTGTTCCTTCATAGCTTCTTTCAGTCATGATGATTTCCAATTTGTTTATAAATTTATTCTCCTTCAGTAATGTTTAGCATTTTCATTATATAAATGTTAACACTTCTTTTGTCAAATTTATGCTAAATGTGTTTTCTTTATGATGCTGGTACAAGTTGAATTATTACTTATTTCATTCAGAAAATTTTTACTACTTTGCTGAATGTTTTTGCCATTAGGACTTGTCAAACACTTTTTTGTCTTTATTGAATTATGTAATTTTGTTGCTTACACTATTAAGATGCTATATTATACTAACTGGTTTTCATGTGTTAAACCAATCTTGTTTTCCAGAAACAAATCTCTCTTTATCATATGAACATCTATGGTTCCTATCATTAAAATTCTGTTGAAACTTTGTGTGTCTCCCTTTATAAGGGATGTTAGTTCTTGCCTGATTTGGGTGTCAGGATAAGCATGTGGTCTTGAACAATGAGCTGGGAAGCATTGCCAGATGTTCTGAAGATCAAGTGAAGGACTGCTGCCACTTTTAAAAAGCTACAAAGCATTTGCTAGTGGAATCATGAGCTATGAGTTCAGTACAGTTGCTAGCTCAACGGCTGTCATAGGCATGTTCACATTTCTGTGTCTTTGGCTCCGTTTCAGTAGTTTGTGCTTTTCTAGGCACTTTTTCATTTCATGTGTTTAACGTTTCATATGTTTGCATGTGTCTTTGCATCTATACTATATTTTTTCTCCTTTCAAGTCTTTAAATTGAACAGTAATGCTTCACTTTCAGTTCCTGATCAGATAATTTAAATCTTGGTCACTCTAAAGTTTTGCCAATTTTGCTCTCTTTTACAAAGTAAGTTTTTGACTTCACTGAGTTTTCCTATTGTTTTTCTGATTTGTTATTTCCACTTCAATATCAATTTTCTTTTTTTAAAAACATTTGTTTATGGGGCTGGAGAGATGGCTCAGCGGTTAAGAGCACTGACTGCTCTTGCAGAGACCCGGGTTCGAATCCCAGCACCCACATGGCGGCTACAAACCGTCCTTAACTCCAGTTCCAAGGGAATCTGAAGCCCTCTTCTGACCTCTGCAGCATGACACGGGTGCACGCACATACATGCAGGCAATACACTCGTACACATTAAAAAAATATATTTATTATTTCTATTTTATGTATATTGCCTGCATGTGTGTAAGTGCACCTGTGTTGTGCAGTGCCATGGAGATCAGAACAGGGCACTGAGTCCACTAGAACTGGAATTATAGATGGTTATTAGCCACCATGTGGGTGCTGGGAACCAAACTGGGGTCCTCTGCAAGAGGAACCACTCTTAACCACTGAGCCATCTCTCTAGCCTCTCTATATTTTTCAACATTGTGCTTTCTTTTATATATATTTTATTTATTTTTGTTTATGTGTACGAGTGTATTGCCTGCATGTATGTGAGTGCACCCATCTCGTGCAATGCCGCACGGAGGTCAGAAGAGGGTATTGGATTCCCCTGGAACTGGAGTTAAGGACAGTTCATAGCCACCATGTGGGTGCTGGGAATTGAACCCCGGTCCTCTGCAAGAACAGTCGGTGCTCTTAATCACTGAGCCATCTCTCCAGCCCCATTGTGCTTTCTTTAGATTTAGTTTAATAGTCTCTTTTTAAAATGTCTAAGTGGAAGCTTAATTTTTATTTAAACATTTTTGTTCTTTTTAGATGTTGGCATTTTCTGAGATTAATTTCCCTCTAAACATTGCTTTCACAAATGCCACAGTTTGGATTCATCATATTTATCTAGATATATGTTCTACTTTAATACTGATTTTATCTTTGACCCATTGACTACTAATACTGTATTGCTTAGTTTCTACATATTTATGATTCCTCATACTTTCTCCTATTATTTTGTGAGGTGCCAGGTCGGGGGGGGGCAGACTTTGAATGATCTCAGTCTTGTACATTTTAAGGTTTGTTTCTGATTTAACATATGAATTTTGGAGAATATTCTATACAGCCTTGAGATCAGAAGGTGAATTTTTCAAATCTTCTATTTCTTTAATCTGTCCAGTACTGATCATAGAATCCCAAATGTTGCAAATATTAGTACTAAATGGGCTTTTTCTCCCCTTCATTTTGCTATTTTTTGTGACCTGAGGTTCTTTTCGACTGCTAAATACAGGTATGACTATAATTATTTCATCTTTCTGAATATATTGACAGTGTTATGATTATAAAATGCCCTTCATTGCCTCTAATCATACTTCGTTTAAAGACTACATTGTCTATGTTTTCACAGTACCTCTAAATCATTTCACTTTGATTTTTAAACATTGTATCTTTCCCATAATTTTACTTTCAGCCTGATTTTTGCTTGTATCAAAAGTATATCTCTTGTATACATCATATAATTGGAGCTGGTGAGATAGCTTAGCAGGTAAAGGTGCTTGCTAAGCAAGCTGGTGACCAGAGTTCAATCCCTGAGAGCCACATAAAGGTAGAAGGAGAAAGCCAACTCCACAGAGTTGTCCTATGACCACCACGGAGGGACTGTGTCATACACACACAAGCCCCATGCAAATCATGCATGCAAACAATAATATTAATGAACAAATAATTGAACTATATCTACTCTGCCAGTTTCTGCCTTTTAATTGGACACTTCAGTGTTGTAATTACAGTGAAATAGGAGTCACACATTGTCATTTTGCTATTTCTTTCCCATATAATGTAAATCATGTTTGCTTCCCCTATTCCTACACTCTTGACTCTGTTGTGTTAAATAGATACTGCCATGTACATCTTAATTTTAAAGATGTTTCTTTTGTAATATTTAGAAAAATTCTTAGTGATTGCTCTGAGTGTAACTTTTCAACTTACTACCCCCGGCTGAATATAAATATAAATTAACAGTATACAAAACTTACTCCTGTTTAGTTCCATTTCCTCCATTCTTTTGTACATTTTTGCCATACAAATTTTAAATTCACTTATTATGTTATTTATGTAAAATAAGAGAGTATAAGGAGAAAAGACTTACAAAGAAAAATGTCTTATCCTGCATTCTGCATACGCCTATGTGGTTACTTTTGTGCTTTTCTCCACATGTGCTCAGTTATTGTTTATGTCCTTCCATCTTGGCCTCAAGTATTTCTGCTGCGCTTGTAGGACAGATCATCTAATAGTAAGTTCTTTCATTTCTGTTTACCTGGTATGTCTTATTTTTCTCTTGATTCCTGAAGCAGTTTGTTAAATGCCTTAGTTCACTTTACATTGCTATCACAGAATACCTGGCACTTGGCAAGTAATTATTTTTTTTTTCATTTTAAAGTTTTATTTGGTTGACTACTTTCAAGGCTGGAAGTCTTCCATCTGGCAAGGTCCTTGTGCTGCATCATTATGAGGTTGAAAAGTATAGTGGCAGGGGTTCATGCCAAAGAAAGAAGACTTAAGGGATTACTTTGCTTTACCACTGCCCACTCCTGTGATAGTTCAGTCCTGCACAAACTACAAGAATCTTAATAACCTAACCATTTCTTAAAGGCCCCACTCAGCATATCTTGGCAATAATTACACTGGGGACCAAATACAACAAGGGTTTAGAAGACCATGAACCACATTCAAACCCTGGCAGTGGGTACAGAACTGTTAGCAGTCTTTTCCTTCAGTACAATAAATATATCATCCTACTGCTTTCTACCTTCTATGATTTCTGACAAAAGGTCATCTGTCTGTCTTAAGCAGCCATGCACATAGCTCTTCTCTGCTACCCTCCAGATTTTCTTTTTCAGCAATCTGACCACGCTTATGTCTAGGTGTTGCCCTTTGTCTAAGTATAGCCCATTTTCAGTTCTTTGGGCTGCTTCAATGTGCAGATCAAGATTTTTTTTATCAAATAGACAATTATTTCTTCCAATATTTTTTCTGAAGCTTCCCTCTTTCTCTTTTTCTGGACTTGTTTCTCTACAGGTTGGTACATTTGATGGTGCCCTACATGTTGGAAGTCTGTTCATCAATTTTTATTATTTATGCTACTCAAACTGGATGACAGTTTTGGATCTATCTTCAAATTTATTGATGTTTGCTTCTATTGATTATTTTTCTTCTGCCTCTTCTAGGGGCTGTTGGAATCTGTTATTGGTGCTCTCCAGTGAAATTTTCATTTCAGTTTTTGCTACTCTGCAACTCAAGAATATCTGTTTGAATCTTCCTTTCATGATGTCTTTGTCTTTATTGAAAATTTGTATTTGGCTAGACACTATTCTTTTATTATATATTAATTATTTTTTCAAAATATTTATATTTATGTGTATATGTGTATTGCCTGCATGTAGGTAAGTGCACCTGTGTCATGCAATGCCCATGGAGGACAGAAGAGGCTGTCAGACCCCCTGGAACTGGAGTTATGGACAGTTGTCAGCTGCCATGTGGGTACTAGGATTCAAACCTGGGTCTTCTGTAAGAACAGCTAGTGTTCTTAACTGCTGAGCCATCTCTCCAGCCCCTACTATACATCAATTCTTTAGAAGTAGTTTTCTGTAGCTCTTTGAACATATTTATAACAGTATATTTAAAGTCTTTAAAGTATAGCAGGTCTAACACAAATCTTCTTTAGGGACAATTTCTATTGATGTGCTGGTTTCCTATACATGAACCCTTTTTTTTGAGAACTACACATTTCAAACATATAATCTAGAAGCTCTGAAAATCAGCTTCTCCCCCATTTCCCAGAAACATGTAAGGACATTTCAAGTGCCACTTATGGACATCTCATAACCCACATTTCCCTGTGAAGTTTATAGTCAGGCTCTTTTCTGTGTATTTTGTCTCATTGCTTTAGAGACCTATAATATTGAACAACTGCAGTTGATTACTTATTGTGGTTTTTTTTTTCTTCTTCTTTTCAGATACCCTGAGGAGAGGACTCTGCATAGAGAAGTGGATGAACTTGCATGGAGGGACATCTGGGGACACTCACTTGACACGATAGGCCTTAACACAAATGAGAGAATGCATGAAATCCGATGGGGCGGGGGCTATGGGAGGTACCAATGGGGCAGGGGTTATAAAGACGATTAGGATGTTCTGTATGAAATACACAAAAATTTACAAAAACAACAACAAGCGAAACAAAACAAAACAAAACAAGTTTCTCAAATGGGGCATTTCCAGGGAGGCACTAGACAAGCAAAATGGGGATGGGGCTTTTGGGAAGTCACATAGACTGTTTTGATCCCTCCAGTGGTTGCTACATAGCTGGTTATCACAGCACTGTGGTTGTTAAGCTATTGGTTTCCAAGGCTGCTGCCAACTGGGGAACAGGATGTCAGGAATACCACAAGTCAAAAATTAGATGAATCTTGCTCTTCTGATACTCACTTGTTTCCCTGAAAAAAATATTCAAAAAAATGCTATAAGCCTTTAATTAATTGCCAGAATTTTACTTTTATGGAGAAGAAGATTGTGGGTGAGTATAGTACTTACTGCATATTGAAAGTCCTTTCCAAAAGCCTTTCTTAATCTTTCATATCATTCTATCCTTTCTTCAACTGACACGCTCCATCATTAAGAGGATATTCCTTCTGACCATGCACTAAAGGCAGCCAACTTCCAGTCTGTCAATCATTTGCGGCTGGTATGTAACCTTTCTCTAACTCATTGCCATAATCTTTCTTCTAAAACCTAATTAAAACTAAGTTATCAAAACTCTTCACATGACCAAAACTGGGAGAGAGACTCATGTATATTATGGAGTTTGGTGTGCATCTTACAGCATGAGCTTTTCATTTGTCCTCATCTTCCTGCTGCTGATAAAGCGCTGAACAGGTTGAGCGTGCTTTGTTGAAGAGCTTGGAACCAGATATTTTCAGGAGTTTGGATATTTTAGATTTTGGAATATGTGTATATATAATAAGATATTAAAGGGTAGGATCCATGTATCAGTGTTAAATTGATTTCTGCCTCAAATATCTATCATCTATCTATCTATCTGTCTATCTATCTATCTATCTATCTATCTATCATCTCTCTATCATCTATTTATCTATCTATCATCTATCTAAAACAGGGATATCTTGTTAATGATGGAACATGTTAGCTAAAGAAAAGGTGGAGAGATTTGAAAGACTAAGAAAGACTTTTGGAAAGGACTCTCAAATGTAATTCAATAGAATATTTTTAGTGTAACTTCATTTTTTTATTTTTATTTTTTTAATTTTTAAAAATTTAATAACCACATGATTAGAAGAAGCATTTCATAACAGCTTTAACATATTCAGTAACAGATTCCAGAGCAAGGATACATCTCTTTCAAAGGTTCACAGGTGAATTAATACAGTCCTACAATATCGAACTCAATACAAACCCTGTAAGACCTAAAATGGAATGGGTTTTTACCCTTTAAAGAAGATCTCCATTTAAGATATGCTGTTTCCTACATTTTTAATGTTACTAATGCTTACATGTTTGCACATGTGTCTTCAATCTCTATGTATCTGATTATTACTAGCCACAGTTGGTTACACTTGGATCCTTAGTACCTGAGAATGGATATAAAGTCATCAGGTAGATTTCACTGGTAATGTTCCAAGTGAAGCCAGCCATGGTTGAGCAGGACCTTTGATTTATCTTCACATAGGTGGAACTGGTAAAAGAAAGGAGCCAGGGGCTCCTCCCAAGTCCATGTGACCCCTGAGGAACAGATCCTCAAACAACTTTAACAGTAAAATAAGTTGA
>NW_008331995.1:5688213-5688327 GCF_000622305.1 Nannospalax galili | reverse complement strand
CTCTAGATAGGCTGACTAGATTCACCAGAAGGGCAAGTAGTAGGGAATGGCCAGGGGTGCTGACAACACAGCAGACAGGGATATCAGAGTATAAGGGCTCTAGTTGGGGGAGGA
>NW_008331995.1:5653308-5687914 GCF_000622305.1 Nannospalax galili | reverse complement strand
TAGTTGCATTAAAACTGAGTCTTTCTGTAGGAAACAGTATATTTAAAAATGAAATGGAGATCTTTTTCAAAGGTTAAAACTCATTCAATTTTATGTCTTACAGGGCTTATACTGAGTTCAATATTGTATAACTGTATTAATTCAACTGTGAACCTAGAAATTTGCAGCCACTTGTGAAAGAGATGTGCTCCTGCTCTGGAGTGTGTTACTGAATATGTTAAGGCTGTAATGCAATGCTTCTTCTCATCATGTAATTAAAAATTAAAAAATAAAAAAAATTTACTTCATGTTAAATAGTAGAGGTGTATCTTCATTTTTCCTGTGACTCATCACATAAATTTTCCACTTGTTGCATCTTATTAACGGTCAAAAAGTTTTAGACTTTGGAGTGTTTCAGATTTGGGATTTGGGACGCTCAACTTGTCCTTGTTATCTCTTGCTGAGAAGAAAAACTCCAAGACTCATTAGCTTCAATCAGTTTTTATCATTTCTTAGCCAGAAAATCTTTTGTACTAAACAGCCTGGTTTCCAAGAGAAAAGAAACTGAAACGTTTTCCTTGAGAGATTACAGCCCATTTCCTCATGTTGTAGACAGGGGATGTCTGAGTCTGGAGGATCCACTTCTAAGTTTACTCAATGAGAGGGATGGGAGTTGGTGCTAGTTTTATTTAGGAACCCAGTTGCTTTGCATATAGTACCTTCAGAGGGTGGTTTGGAAGTCATCATGACATGATTCAGTTGGCATCGCCCAGAGTGAATGATCAGGAACTCAGGGGAGCTCCACTGTCTTTTATGACCTAGCTTTGGAAGGTGCTCAACATCATGTGTCACATTCTCCTGGTCATTCAAAGCCAGCCTTGATGCAATTCAGCATGGACACAAATTAATGGTGGCACAAATCATTCAGGAATATCTTGATGAACACCTGATACTATACCTATGATCCTTTGAGAAATAGATTTATAAATACAGCCACCTCTTAAATAAATGTCAATCTCTTTCAGAGAGGAAAAAGCATGCATTTCAATAACATTGCCACTATACCCATCTCACATGTCAAACATGATGATATGCTTTGGAAATTTCATAAAGGTAAGCATTGCATCCATTTTCCAAAATGGGAATTTAGATTGAGAAGGACTCTTGTCTTTGACAGAAAAGTCAGAAAACAACTATCTATATTTTATGCAACTGGTACATGCTTCCTGGTCTAAACAAACCTTCTAATGTCTAATTTTTAGCCCCAGTAAGTTATTTTTATTTAAAGGAAAATATGCTTAGTGGAATTTTTAAGATCAAGAGCAGATGTGGGTCCCTTAGCTGATATAATATCTCATAGTCTCATAGTAGGGACAAAATTACCTCAAAATCATTAGGAACATTTTTTAGCAAAACCATTGATACTGGAATGTATTTATTATAATTAGAATCTTCTCCCAGGATCTGAAGGTAGTGGTTTCTTTGACTACAATACAGATTAATCAGGTATTATTGATAACCAACCAATATCTATATGATGATTGGATTTGAAAATACAAAGTTATGTAGCTCTCTCCTAGAAGCAAAAACTGGACAATTTCTGAATGGTTTGAGCCACCAATGTTGTCTGTTACACTAGATTCACTGGCTCACATTCATCAATCATCATTTACTGTACTAAGAGTAAGTAAGTGCTGCCAGACTAAGTGCTCTACAAGCCAATATGATGAACAGTGCTCACTATGATTTCTATTGAGTCATATGTGTCTCTTTTCATTTATATATGAAATGTATGAGGAAAAACAGGAGAAAAAAATCTAAATTCACAGTAATCATGAGTTTTCCCTAGAATGTGCAGTTAGTGAAAAACTGACAAATAGAGGATACGATTCAAGCCCAATGTGACCTTTAAACCTACCTCTGAATTTGTGTGCAGAGTTCCTTACATGATATTCAGATGAGTTGCCTTCAGGTTTTTGATGTCTCTCTCTCTCTCTCTCTCTCTCTCTCTCTCTCTCTCTCTCTGTCTACCTGCTTGCCTGCCTGTCTGCATGAGTCCAGGTGACAACTGTGGAGTCAGAAGACAACATCATCTTCCACCTTATTTGGAACAGGGTCTGTGTCACTGCATATGGCAAGGCTAGCTGGCCTAGGAGCTTCCAGGAACTGTCTCCACCTCCCATTTTGCTATGGGAATGCTGGTTGAAGAAGACACTAACTACTACAACTGACTTTACATGAGTGATGGGTAGCCAAACTCATGACCTTGTGCTTGTATGGCAAGCATTTTTTTTTTACCTACTGAGCTATCTTCCCAACCCCTCCTCAATTTGTAAGCTTTATCCTGCTATTAATTTAGACTTCTCTAAGTTTGTTTCAACATTTTTGACTGTGATAGAGATGTTATTGGCAAAGTGGTCCAGGACAACACCAGCAACACCGTGAGAAGTGAGCACCACTGCACCAGTTCTACTTTCAGAGTATCAAGAGAACATCTAACATTGTGATTCTGTGGACCTGAGCCCATGTCTACCTGTGGTCCCAACAAGCCACATCACTTTGGGGGGATTCCAGGGAACAATGGAGAAAATTCTTGTCATATACACATATGGTGGTTAATATAGACAGGGTCTAGAGATAAATTTAGGCATATGTGGGAGACAGTTTCTAGACTGGGTTAATTGAGGTAGAAAACCTTACCACTGAAGTATGTGCAGTAACATTCCATGGGCTGGAGTCCCAGGCTGCATTAAAAAAAGAAAGCAAGCTGAGCATCTGCATTCATCTGTCTCTGCTTCCTGACTGCGTTTGCAATATGATCAGCTGCCTCAAACTCCTGCTATCATGAGCTCCCCACCATGATGTACTTCACCCTTAAACTGTGGGCCAAAATAAACTCTTCTTTCCTCAAGTTGCTTTTGTTGGTGTTTTGTTGTTTTGTTTTTTTTTTGTTTTAAACAGCAATGGGAAAAGTATCAAGTGCAACATAGCAGTGCTGATGTGGAAAAGAAGAAGCATTTACAAAAGCTTTGTGTGCTTTCAAGCTTCACCACCAATGTTCAAGGCCTTACTCACTACAGAAGCATCAGCCAGAGGTGACTAGCTCATATCTGAACTCTTCATCGTTCAGATGTGTCCTACTCGTCCACTCAGAGGCTTCATGGCCTCTGTGCTTTCCCTTGCCCCTACAAATGCCTGTAATGGGATTGCAGGGTCACATGTGGGCAATTAATCCTGCAGCGTCTTCCTGGGAATTGAGCCCTCCATTTGATTTGAGGATTTTCCTCTGATTATTAAATTGGCACTTCTTTGTGAAAATGTTCTCTTCCTGTTCTCTAGGGAGAGTGGCTTCTCCGGATATAGGCTTCTACAAGGGGGCAGGTGGCAGGTTTTTCTGTATCTTGCACTGTTAATATTTAATGTGGGACATCAGGTTCTGTTGGCTCCCTGTGTCATAGCAAGTATGCTGTGGCCTCTCATCTACTGTGTGCTGCACCCCTTCTGACTGTTTGAGAAAGGTGACTTATCTTTCTAGGAGCTTAAATGTGCCTTATATGATTATTATAAGTATAAGGACACAGGGCTTAATTTTGCTACTGTATGTGACTGCTGGAGCCTGAGAAAGGCTTAAATGGATATATTATGATGGATGACTGACTGGCTGACCAACGAGATAGGGGACTTAAGTGCCCCAAAAGGAAGGAAAAATATGAACAAGGGGTGATAAGGGGACCAGAAAAGAAGGAATCAGAAATGCATATGCATTTAAGGCCTATATAGACAGGCATGGGACATGTTGACTACACCTGTGATCTCAGCACTTAGACAGCAGAGGCAGGAGAGTCAGGAGTTCAAGGCCAGCCTTGGCTACACAGTGAGTTTGAAGTCAGCATGGACCACATGAGACCCAGTTTTTGTATGTATGTTTGTTTGAAAAAAAAGAACAAGAACAAGAAAAATATATATATTAGATCTCTCCATCTCCATGATAGCAAAACCCTGTCCTTGGCTAAAAAGATCTTTCCACTCAAATTTCAAACCAGTGGTCTCTGAGCTCCAGCCACATTGTGTTTTACTAAGTGGGATGTACTATGCTCTTTCCTGACTTTATTTAGAATTTCTCAAGGTTGGAGAGAGGTCTCAGCAGTTAAAAGCACTGGCTGCTCTTGTAGTAGACCCAGGTTTGAGTCCCAGGACTCACAGGGTAGCTAACCAACATCTGTAACTCTAGTTCCAATGGATCTAACGCCCTCTTCTGACTTCTTCAGGCATTGCACAACATGGATGTACTTACATACATGTAGGCAATGAACTCATACACATGAAAATAATAAATAAAATATATTTAAGAATTTCCTCTCCTGCATTGTAGCACTGCTACTTTCCCTCATACAACTTTTCTATATCATATAAATATTCAAGGTCAGACTGGAATTTGTACCTAGCCCTTTAGTAAGAATGAGCATTTCCCTCTTCCATCCACTGTGGTCACTTTGCCATATAAATATAACCTCTTTTCTATACCTGTTTTACTCAGTTATTTTAATTCATGTTTGCTTGTAGTTATGAGTACATGCATGTGCCAGGCTCTGTAGAGACGATGGGGACACAGGACTTCAAAACACAGCTGCTTATTTCCTATCTAAGCTCATTTCCGTATTGTCTACCTTTCACTGGAGAGCAGAGGGCAAACCTTGTATATATAGTCAGATTCTCTATTTCACAACCTAGAACAGTATATGGCACTTAGAAAGCACGTAATCAATGAATACTTGTTGAATAAACAAGTCTTTGTGTTAGCAGCACACCTTACTGTAGAAAGTAACAGTCTGCATTTCAGACTTAAAACAACTTGATAAGTAAAGATCAAATCGGCTTCACCTGTTCTATGTATAGAGCAGAACAAAGTACATGGCCTGGAACAGATGCTCATGAGCAAACAAAACCAGATAAGCTCAGTTCTCTACATACTTCAGAGTACTTAATATTTATATATTTAGACTCTGCATGGCCATACAAGACAATTATGCACCCTGAGTCAGCATGCAAAGTCTTCCCCTAAGAAGTCTTTCTCTGGATATAGGGCTAAGACAGGATGGGGTGTGGTCAGAATCTGTGTGGCGTTTCAGCACTCCATGGCACTGCTGATTGGGCAGTTCTGCTGGTGATGGGAAGCATCTTGGGGGTTTCCACCTCCTGCTAGAGATACTGCTTCAAATTTTAACAATATATGTTTTATTGTTAGAGATGTTGGTGTATATTATCACTCATCAGTTACGAGGGGAGATTCTCAAGTGGCAAAGGTTGTCGGTTCTCCATGTACACAACAGTGTAAACTTCCGAATTGTCATCTATTTCACATCCTCTTCAGTCTGCTGCACCTCGTCCTAAACTTTATTCTCTTGAGCAATTGTGCAGTGTCGTTGTATAAATAACCAGTAATGTCTATCTAGAATATGGATGATGAAAGGGGTCTTGAATGTTAAAAATAGTGTCAAAAAAGCAGGTAAATCATTAGCTTTGAACTTCTTAAATGAAGTTCGTTAAATCACATTTATTTACTTATTTACTTATTATTTATTATTTATTTGGTCATCTTGTGAAAGGATTTCCCTGTAGCCACAGCTGACCATGTAGACCAGGCTGGCCTCAGATCTCACAGAGATCCAACTGCCTCCGCCTCCTGAGTGCTGTGATTAAAGACATGTACCACCATGTTGGGCTTACTTGTTTATTTGTGCTTATGTGGCTGCATGCCAGGGTGCACATGTGAGGGTCAGAGGACTACTTTCAGGAGCTGGTTCTGTTTTTCCACCATGTGAGTCCCAATGTTTGAACTCAGATCCTCAGGCTTGGGAGTAACTGTCTTTACCCAGTGAGCCATTTTGCTGGCCCATATTTTATGAATTTTTGAGGGGAAATTAAATTCTTAAATGATTCACCTAAGAGAACCTACAGAGCACACACACACACACACACACACACACACACACACACACACACATATGGGGAGGGAGAGAGAGATGAGAGAGAGAGAGAGAGAGACAGAGAGAGACAGAGAGAGAGAGAGAAACACTCTGGTTCTCTGGTTATCTTTCAGAAGGAGGGAGAAAGTGAAGGAAAAACATACTACAGATAGCCTACAAAGTAATCATTTGTGAAAATGTGAGCTGATGCTAAGAAGTGGATATTAATTTAATTTCCCCATGTAGAACTACACACACACACATACATACACACACACACACACACGGGGTCAGGGGAGACTATCTATATACATACATATATATATATATATATAATGGAATGACATACAAAAGGGCAAAACCTGGGCAAGACCAAAAGCAGATAGAAATAAGGAGGATATAATGAAGAGAAGAGAGGCTACAAAATAAGAATTTGTTGAGCCTGCAAAACCTAGGACTATTCAACATAATACACCTGGGACAATTCCCCAAAGGGAGAAAGAATCTATTCAAAATTGCCCATTGACACCTCCAAGATGAAATGCCAATAGTGAGGTGGTAAGAACAAATTCGAATGCCTTAAGGGCCCTTTTCAGAATTTTGCTTGAATATTTGAAAACTCCACAATGGTTTACACACATTAAAGTGGATACTTTGAGATAAAATACCATTGAGAAGCAAGCCCTCCTGTGTCAATTTTCTACCCTGAGTGAAAGTTTATGACCAAATTAAAATCTCTGGAAAATAGAGACTGAAATGGAAGTGCTGACTCAGCCATGAACTGCAGAGTGGCAGTGGGACACGTTTTTAATGATGCTGGAGCTGAAATGCATCATTCTTGAGATTAGCATATCTGTTAAAAAATTAAAAATTAGAGTGTTCAGCAACCCCAGCCAAGGCATTTTGTTAGTGGTCAGCAGAAAACGACATTTTTATATAAAATGAATGTTGAGAGACACAATCAGGAGATTTGAAAAGGATCTCACAGTTTAAAGACCTAACAGCTAGAACAGCAGAAGTTTATATGAGAAAATGGGGGGGGGTCCAGCTTATTCCACAAGAGTGTTTTTCAGTAGGCATCCTGGTAGACTTGCTGGTCACAGCATCCATTTGCATGTTTCTTCTAAGTAGGTTTTCTAGCTTATCAACAAAAATGATCTCTTTGATTAGTTCATCCATCAGAAATGAATTTAGTGCCCACAGGATGCCAGGTGTCTGGGATTTCCTGACGCTTTAGCTCCTACCCTGGAGAATGTCACAGTTCACAGAGGTCACAACCAGCTCAGCTGGTCACTTCATCCCAGAGTGAATCACGCAATGGACAGAGATGAACAGAGACGGCTATGAGGAGGCACAAAGCGCCTGCTCCAGGTTTTGGTTTAACACTTAGCTTAAGGGTAGACTTGGCTCTAATTCTTTTTTCTAGGATGATTAATTCATTAAGTGCAGCATCAGCTTCATCAGATGCTAAGTCTAGTTTAACTCCTAAATTTGGGTAGAATCAGTTAATCAAATGGAGAGAGTATATGTGGGCCTAATGTCATACATCAATGTCTTACTGGAGTTTATTTGGAAAAGATGTTGGTCAACTCCCAGACCAGAGTCCTTTTTAGTATACTCTGCTGGTATCATTAAGGAACTATTCAAGCATTGGTAGTACTTGGTTGAAATCTGCCCAACACACTGGAAAAGGCTGATCAATATACAGAAAAGAAGTCCTTCAGAAGATTACAAGAGAAGAAAAATAAATCATACTGCCCTTGAAAGAAAAGCTACTTTTATTTAAGTTAATAAAGCTTTATTTGTTCTCTAGCTGGTAAGTTTATAGAAATTAAAAGTCTTGACTATTTGTCTTTTGCCAACATGAATTTAAAAGTGGCTTTAAAAAATCTCATTAACATTGTGCGCTTTTTTTCTTGTATCCCAAGCTGATTCAATACAAAACAGATTACCTCCTGTCTGTGCCACTAAAGTGCACATAAATATTTCACAAACCAATTTATCTAAAAATTTTTGTCATTCTTCATTCCAAGTCTGAACACAAAGCACACTATGAAGCACTTTAGATTTTTCAGATAACATAATCAGAGCAGGAACAGTATATTGTATTTTCTCTTTTGGCTTCTTATTGGGGCTAAAAGTATTTCTTTTACAGTATTTTCACAATTTCATTGTATCAGGTTGGGACACACACAGTTAATGAGACTCCCACAAAGATGACTGTGACAATTTCAGAGAACACTGATAGAACCCACACTATTGAGCCTGGGGAAAAAGAAAGATAAACTCACGTTCACTGATTCAGGTGAGAGAAAGTGTAGTCAGTCTGCAAAGAACACTCTAGAACATTGAAGAACATGCAGAGAAGAGACTGGGAATCTTTGATTTTGAATTCAAAATTAGCAAACTGAAGTTAATGGCCCTCTCTTTGGCTATTTTACTTTGGAGATTTGTATCTCTAGACCAAGTATGATTTTTATCAATTTATTTTTATTTTATGTGTATGAGTGCTTTGTCTGCATGTGTGTAGGTGTATCATCTGAATGCAGTGTTCACAGAGGCCAGAAGAAGATGATGGATCCCCTGGAACTGGAGTTACAACAATTGTTAGACATCATGTGGGTGCTGAAACTGAACCCAGGTTTGCTGCAGGAGCAGCCATGCTCTTAACCCCTGAGCCATCTCTCCAGCCCCTAGACAAACATTTTCTATAAAGCAGAAAATAGTAAAGAATTTCTGCATTCTAAACTGTCCAACCTCCACTGTGACTATTCAGATCTGCTGGCGTAGTATAAAGGCAAAGCTAACACTTGAAAAATGAGCATGACTATGTTCCAATAAAACTTTATAAAAACAGGTGATGGTGTTTCTCAGGGCTGCAGTTTTGCTTATCCTTGTGTTTAGAGGATGAGAAACCATATATTTCAAGGTAGAAATCAACAGATGCCAGGGTACATGGGCCAGTCCATGAAGGAAAAGTCAAATATCCATGTTAATTGGTCTAAATAAAAATAAGCAAGGCAGCTTAAAAAGGAGAGAGATGAATGTAATGTGAGCAAAGTGACTTGGCTGCAAGCCCCTACTCATAGTTCAGTCCACTCACTAAACAATAACATAAACATTTGAAGGTTTTAGGGAGCTTTAAAATGCTAGACAAATGGCATGGATATTACAGTTAATTGGACTGTAGAACTCAGACCACTGGGCTCTAGCCCCACATTCTGGGTGCCAGAGTTTCCAAGTCAGTGGGTTTGAAATGGGACCCCACAGGTCACATTGCTCAGTTCTCATGGGAATGTTGACACTGCTAGTCTAGAGACCACTTAGTCCAATGGTAGAAGTGAAGGTCAGCACACAAATGGAATCCAAATAAGAAAACAGAATTACATTGAAGTTTGAGTCTTTTGCATATAATAAGCATCCACAATCAACAGGTGCAGGGTTTTTGTTCAACACATAATGGCAATAATGGCCACTTTTACAGGAAAGTATATGACTATGATAAACACAAATATTACTCTGTGGCCGCCTCTCAGACCCAGGGAAACATACTTGACTTATTTTTGCTTCAGAGTATTACCATAACATTATATAACACATATTTAGTTTTATGATATACTGCTTTTGAGAGTCCCTAACAAAATGAATTAAAGGTATAACTCAGAATACTTTTAGGATGTGGAGTTAAACAGATAGTGGCACACTGAACACATGGGCATTTACATTTTGACCCACAGTGTCCACATAACATGAGTAATTGATCAGAAGTCCCATTTTAGCAAGGCAGCTCAGATTCTGGGCTTAGAAAAATGAGGCCAATTCCTCTCTAGCTCTGTGAAAGCAATAGAGGAGTCCAGAATCGGAATTTCGGAGTAAATGTCCTGTCCATAGTTTTTAATGATCATGTGAGGTAGAGAATTTGCTTAAGCTCCATGAGTTTAACCAATAATGTCCGATGAAGCAAGAATATACTAGGTACTTGTTGCTGCTTTAATAATAATTATTCTTCAGGTGTTATTACATTTTAAAAACTATTTTTATCAAGGTTCTGTGTATTTCATGTAATAGCTCTAAATCAAATTTAGATCCCCTCCCCTATCTGTGCCTCTATAGCCCCACCTAACTGGATTTCATGCATTCTGTCATATATAGTAAGTCCTATCCAGTCAAACATTCATACTTAGATGCCCCTTGGTGCAAGTTCATCCACTGGAGTCTAGTCAGCCTATCTGGAATCACTCCCTTAATGAAGATATACTTTACCTCACCCAACAGCAATCAGTTGTCAATTGTTCTTCGGTTAGGGTTGGGGCCTGCTGCCCATTTCCCCTGTTCTATGCTAGGTTTTTGTCTGACTGAGTCGGCATGGGTCTTATGCATGCTATCACCATTGTTGCAGTTCATATGAGCAAGTTTCCAGTGGCCTGAAAGTCTCTGTTTCCTTGTGTTCATGCACCAACTCTGGTTCTTACAATCTTTCTGCCCCCTCTTCTGAAATGGCCCATGAGTCATGGGTGGGTGAGGTTTAATACAGGAGTCTCATCCAGGGACAATATTACAACTATTGTCATATCCACACTATAGATTTGAAATCGAGAAATGGTAGGGGAAAGGGACATCTTCCATAGACTCACTGTCAGAAATAAATATATCTGGGGCTATTAAGCTAGGTGGTTCAACTCAAAAACCCACAATTAAATCATAATGTTATATTATTCACCAAACAAGGGCACTATGATCAAATTCAGTCCAAGCAAAAGCTTTGTCAATAAAGCTTTATTGAAACACAGCCATATTTATTCATTTACATATCACCTATACTTGCTTTCACACATCTTAGCAGAGTTAACTAATACCATCAGAAACTGAAAAGCCCACAAAGCCTCAAATATTTTCTCTTGGTCCTTTGTAGGAAAACTTCACTAACATGCTCTGAGAAGTCCTGCGATGAACTGCCATGTTCTCTGGTAAGTTACTTATTTCAGCTGGTTTCCTTCACTATAAAATAAGGATTCCAAGAGTTTCTTGTCTTTTTTTAATATGTTTTTCTTAATATTTTTATTTTATGTGTGTGAGTATATTGCCTGCATGTATGTGAGTGCACCCGTGTCCTGCAATGCTGCGGAGGTCAGAAGAGGGTTTCAGGTTCCCCTGGAACTGGAGTTAAGGATGGTTCGTAGCCACCATGTGGGTGCTGGGAATTGAACTCTGGTCCTCTGCAAGAGCAGTCAGTGCTCTTTACCGCTGAGCCATCTCTCTAGGCCTGAGTTTCCTGTCTTTAATGCTCATAGATGCACTGTGCCTATTACAGGAAAGTGTCATTCGTACCATTTTTGACTGCAGAGATGTTAGTGTCTTTTGCTTGGAAGGTCTTTTGTCCATAAGGTTAAGAGCACTATTATGAAGAGTGCAACCTTGAAAACTCTTAGGAGTTCACGATCTGGCTGTTACCTTCTAGAGGAAGAAACTAAGGCACATTGCTTGGAATTCCATTGCTAGTTCAATGATGAAGAGACTTGAATCTCTTCTTGTGATGTTAGGAGGCTCCTCTTAGGTGGTCCATCCTGCCCTGTAGTTTTGACAGGCACATGGTTCTCTGGCTGTCTACTAGCCTTTTCTGCCTTCAGATGATGCTGTGAGCTGAAACTACATCTTCTTTCCTGTGCTCCCAACACATTGCATGATATGTATGGTGTGTCAAACCCTCAGTAACTATTTATTGTGATCAGGTGATGGAGCAAATGCCATGACTTTCCCTGGTGTAAGATTTCTTCCTTTGGTCAGCTCTTGACTGATTTCAACTGCCAATATATACTTCATTCAAACTACAAGATTCTCTCCTTATAGCCATATGCACACAGTGTCTTCCTCTGATATAGTTCATATGATATAGCACATGTTTATCTAATTAAGTGCAACTGAAGTGTTTAGATTGTAAAAGAGAAAGAAGGAATATGAAATAGAAAATAACTGGAGAGAACAAACTAAGGAACTTAATTTGCCAACTTCCGAGGTCCTAGCAAATTGAAGCCTTCTCAGCTGGGAGTCTGACTCTAGTGTCAAAAGGTACATTTGTCACAGAGCATGGACCTTTATTCAAGTCAATCACCTCACCTTATATTTAGCTGAAGAATGACAAATGTTTTGTAGCGTTGGAAACATGACTAGTTGGATTTTTTAATGAAACGTCATACCAATTCCAAGTTGATATAGATATGGTCAGTGTATCCAGTATCTACGTCATCAAGGTCCCATAAAGAAAAATAGGAGATTCCACAAAGAGAAATATGGATCATTTTTGTGAGTGATTTGTATCTTACAAGTTGAATTTGACCAGAGACCCCCATTCTACTACATTGTCTGCACCACATAATCCCTGTGTGCAGAGTTATAGACAAGAGGCAGGGACTTTCAAAGGTTATTAGGAAGCTAGATGCTTGGCTGCCCAACTGAGTTGGCATATGTTTCTGAACTGATGTCGCTGCAAAATACCACCATTATATTTATGAATGCCAGCGTAAGAGATATGCTAAAATCAGAATCCCTTTACCTCTCAGCCTAGGACTGGCAGGAGAATAAAGGTTCAGGAAAGCCACTTTATGCACAGGTTTGCTTTGGGGACTGCTCTTCAGAGCCACATTTCTTAAGGGGGTTGAGTGAAGCTTCCTCACAGATTCTAATTTCTGCTGATTCAAGCAGGAAATTATTGATCTTTGCAACTTGTTAAACCTATGGTAAAAGAGACAAATCAAGGGGGAAAGAAATCAAGATGTGAAGCCTCCCAGCTCTTTTCCATGAGCTAAAAAACGAGATAGGATTTTTTTCATCATTATAATCCAAATCCTCCAAACCAAGGAGGCCTGTTCTCATTAATACAGGAACGGAAGGTGTTGTTGGTCTGCCCTCCTAGTAGTGGATTAGAAGTACTAAGACAACTGTAACATGAAATTTGCAGCCAGAGATATTTGCAGATAAACTAAAAGATGCCAGCCCTACTTGGAAATGACTGAAGAGACCACATATGAGTTTTCATCATCTTTGTTAAATAAATGGGAAACATAGACCTGGAAGATGAGACCGTAGGATTCCTTAGTCATTTCTATTGATCAGAAGATAGCTCCAGAAAGACTGAGAACTATTTATAAATAAACAAGCTGTACTTGCCCCAATCTGCTTGAATGCCTTCCAAGGAGAGTTTTCATCCTCTCCTCTGCTACTGAAGTTCAGATATTTAGTTTCCAGTAAAGGAAAAGTTTACTTATTAGATGCTATTGATAGAGCTGTGATCAAGTTGACTGCATGGATTTTAATATTCTCCTCATGACTTAAGATGATGGACCCACCAAAGTGTCCTGTCTGCCACTATCTAATGTGGACCTGGGCCTGGATTTCAATATGATGCTCAAGAGTGGGTTTTAAAGCAAAAAGACAGTAAGCAAAATAGAAGAAAGCCAAGAATTAAGTGGCGCTAACAATAATCTTCCCAGCTTCTTTCTGAATGTTCTCCAAATGCATTTTCCATCCCCATAGTGATTGCTTCTGAAATTAATCTGCATTGAAATACAGAGGGTAAGCTGTGAGAACCCAGAACCCAAACATGAAAATTTGTTAAAACTGCCCCCCCAAAGAACCTGAGAACATTTTCTCTTGTTGATAAATTATGGTGGTTAATAGCAATAGAACTGGGCTGAGGTCTAACTCAGTTCCTTCACAGACTAGCTGAAAATAGACCCAGACTTCGGAAAAGCAACAGAGCCTCTCCTCCTTGGGCTTTCATCTACAAAATGGAGATATTAGTATCAACTTAACAATGAGAAGGACATAAATAAAAGATTGCATTTAACATTTTTCATCACATATAATGTATATTCAGTAAATGTGGCTTGCTTTTATTTTGGGGTTGAAGATAACGGTGTTTATCATTCCAAAGTTCTGATCACTGTCAATCAATCTTAACTGAACATGTAAGTCACAGAACCATTTCCTCTTTTGGATGCAATACAAGTGAAACAAGTTTATGTGAATGGATCAATTTGTTGTACAGCAGGCATTGTGCCAAGCGATGTTGATACATCTCTTATTCAGTAGGCAGGACAGTCATTTTATCCACTTCCATATTCAGGTGAAGAAACTGAGGTCCAGGAAATTAATGTAATTTGCCAAGTCTCACACTTAATAAGAAGCAAACCCAGGGAGAAAGAAAACAAATAACCAAGCAGACAAATAGTCTACCTGATTTCAAAGCTGACATGTAGGATCACTAAGTGACAGAGCCTATAGCTAATAGTTACCATATGTCTACTTTTATAAGTTCATCCTTCACTGATTCCCACAGATCCTGGAAGAAGAGGGTAGCATGATATCAAGAAGTTCAGAGATACAACGAGCACTTGCCCGGCAGTCTTTTTCTTCCTCTAGACACACTCTGTCTCCTACCAAATCTCAGGGCCCAGGACATTTTTTCCCCAATCCTGCCTAAGTACACCAACTTTGGTGCTAGATTTACCCCATCTCATCTTCTAGCTATTCTGGCACTGCTCTTAGTTTCTTTAAAATAACTTCAGAATCAAAAGTGGTACCCTTGGGCCAAATAAAGCCTGCCTGATCCTGGGGTTTGGACCACCTGGTACTTGAAGGGGGGAAAAATAATAACCTAATTATTGCCACCACCTGCCAGCCATCACTGTTGCACTCCTGACTACTGCCAAGTGCTACACTGGCAGGATTGGATCAATTAGTAATTGTAACTGAAGCTGAATGCAATTAATTACATAGCTTTAAGCTGCTCAACTTTAATACCCTGAAATTACTCCACAAAACTGGTTTTTTAATGGAGTATGGAAACAAATAGAAGGAAACAGTTATGAATAAGGTTTCAGAGAGTGTTTCCCTCATGTTTGGATCCTGTTCAATCCACATGCAACTTTTTCATATCTGACACCTTCTATTTTCCTATTAACAATGAAATGATTTTTTAATTTTCAACTTTTGGCACCCAAAAGTAAAAGTTGTTCTTATCAGATAATGGAGTATGACTTCTGTGGACCACATTTTTCCAGGAGTTCTGTGAGGAACACAGAGTGAAATAGAGTATGAACTGTGGTTGATACTCACAGATTAGAGTTTGAGTCCTGGCTCTGATCTTAAATAAGGATAAACGTGATAACCCCACACCATTTCCATTTCCTCATATGTAAAATAGGGATAATGTCAATGCTGGAAAAAGTAAAAGGGTATACAAATTTTTACAGTGTCTGGCACAGAAGCTAAATGCTATAGTACCATCACTGACTGCTAACTCTGCTATAGGTCAAGGAATTGCTACTTCTTAAACTTTCAGTAGCCATAGTCCCTCCACTAACCACTTTCTTGTGATGAAGTTGTTAAAGAGATAGGATTTGGAATCTTATGGATTCCACCTAAGGCAAACTATGTCTGAGGGCCACTCTTGTAACTTCCAATTACAGCTTCTCTTAAAATGGGGAAAAACATGACCTACCTTACAGGGTTGGTTTGATATTAATTTTAATAAGGTATGAGTCTGATAAATAATATAATCAAAACATAATACTTATAAACTTTTATTTATTGCATGACAGCCTTTTGTAATATTGTTTCATTTTTTTTCTTGATATTTTCCTCCTGTTTTTACTGCAGAATGGTAACTGGGCCCTGCTGTACTTTCTTGCTGCAGGATTTTGGTGGAGTAGAAAGTAGAAGTTAAACTAGATGTTCAAAGTGCAAAGTGCATTGAATAGATAGAAAGGGGTATGTGTGCCTCTCTCTCTTTCTCTCTCTCTCATGTGTGTATGTGTTGAGGGCTGAGGGAAGGGGAGTTATGTGGAAATAACTTTTGGAGAGAAAGAGAACTGCACTCCTAAAATAAGACAAACAGGCACTCAGAGAAGGAAATATACACATGTTCTCTGGTAATGCCTAGAAGACAGGTCAAAACACTGGATGGTTCCATAGTGTCCTAGAAAAGGGTGGGCCCAGCCTCAGCAAGGAGGGGATAAGAGAAAAGAAACACGAGCCTGAAGGAAACAGCACAAGTTTGGAAAACAGGGTAAGAGGATTGCAAGCTACAATCATAACTGAAAGATACCCAGTTTTCTAACTAAATTCCCTAGATTTTATGACAATCTACAAGTCAAAGGGGTTTCTAGTAGCCTGTACAGGTGGAGTTGGCTGAATGTTCACAGAACCCATTTTCTCCTCTTGGACACTCAGGGGAATCACATTTACCAGCATACATTTCAGTGAAGGGGGCGTCAGGTAGATCTGGCTATATTGGACTATGTGCAATAGTGATGATGTAAAACAATTCAGTTGATGCAGTTCTCTCTCTCTCTCTCTCTCTCTCTCTCTCTCTCTTTCTCCTCATTAGCTGAGTGCAAAAGACATAGTTAGAGAATGAAAATAGTATGAGAAAAGACTGGAAAGATCCAGAAAGGGGGCTGGGGGTGGGGCAGAAAGAATAGAAGAAGAGCCAGAGGATAGGGAGGAGAGTTGTGAAGTTCTGACCTCAGGACATGATGTGGCTGTTACACACATCAAGTCATGTCAGTTATGGCTAACTTCACAAGACCAGTACAGAAGCAAGTAGTCAGTCAAAATTCTAGTATAGATAGAGGAGGGGCCCCAAGGACCCACCCCTATGGGAACAGCTATTGGCAGTTGATGGCTGCTGGGGAGAGTCACCTTGATTTTGTGATGTGACCATTGGTAGGTTACTCTTGCCCCAGTGAATGGCCATGCACCATGAGCATACTGGCAGTACTTACTATACTCAGGGGATTATTAATAACTATAAGAAATAGGACATGAAGTTGAAAAGGGGGTGAAGTCAGGGTCACTAGGGGTATTTGGAGGGTGTTGTAGTGGATAAATATTATCATTATACATTGGATAAATGTATGAAACTTGCAAATAAAAATATTATTAAAATACTAAAAATAAGTCAGGCAAGGTGTGCATACCTTTAATCTCAGCCCTTGGGAAGCTGAGGCAGGCAGATCTCTGTGAGACTGAGGCCATCCTGGTCTACACAGTGAGTTCTAGGCCAGCTGGGGCTGCTGGGAGACCCTATCTTATAAAACACTACTACTACTGCTACTACTACTACTACTACTACTACTACTACTACTACTACAATTTGATGGTGTTTATTAGATGAACAATCATCAATCACTCCTAGTACTGAAGTATCTGCAGTAGAGATTTTAGCATTAATATAAGTAAAGGAATTTAAGGTAAATGATGAATAGAATGTGACTCACACCCACGGTTATGGATAGATTTCTTGAAAAGTGGATTTTCCATGTAGTGATCCAAGCAATACGTGGGCAATAATATTTACAAAAGCAAGTGTTTCTCACCACGTTTTATTCTGGTGACTAATTCCAGGAGCCATATGACAGGGTTGTCTCTCAAGAAAAAACATCAATGTTGGAATGGCTGCCCATTAGCTAGGAAAGTGCCACAGATGCATCAGATTGATGCATGAATCTTAATGACTCTATGAAGTTCTCTCAGCAAATACAATTGATGCTATTACCTGGAGCCTGAAGATCTCAAATAAATAAAACATGAACAAATAAAGAAGTTTTTGGGAGCTTGATTCCCAAGCCCTTCAACGCTATAGGAGAGCTTTCAATTCACATCTCAATGAGGCCTCACTTATCCAGATCCTCCAGTTTTCTCAATTAAATACCATTCTTTCCATTCCTCCATCTTTCTACTTTCAAGATCCTGACCATGACCTTCCTGATCTCACAACTACAACAGTTTCTAAATGGTCCTTGAAAGTGTCCTGTGACCTACCATAAACCACATTATTCATTTCAGTGATTTGAAGCATCTGGGAAATAAATACCATTAAAATTCTAATTGAACCTGATGTGAATAGTTTTCTATTGATCTATGTTGAGACACAGCTGACAGAGCACTGGATCAGGTTAGATTTGGCACCATTTGAAAATATTGCTGAAAAAATTATGCTACAGTTAGCCATAAAGTGGGTGGAGGATGGCAGCTGAACTATGAGCAGAGTGATTCATATATCTATTGATGTATCGAAGGACATCCATTGATTTGCCTACCCCAAATTCATTCTTCTTACTTGTAAAGTTAAGGTCCACCTTTCCTATAGAAACAAAGCCTTATTATTCTCCCCTCAAGTTTCAAGAAGGCAAACAGCACCCAAATTTCTTCAGAATACTCTAACACTTTAGCTTCTGTTATCCTCAGGGAGATTACAGGAGTATTATAAGGTCCAAACCCTAGGCCTTTGAAGGAATCTTGTTAAAATACTGGCTCTTCCCACTGGAAAGTCTAGCCTGACAGCATACATGCCTGGCACTGGTGAGGGACCCCCTCCTCATGACTTTAGAAGTAGCTACTTAAAACTGAAGTCAATGCAAAAAGAGAGCTGACCTAGAACACCAAGAAGAGAGACTAGTACCTGGATGTAACTGTGTTATATAGGAAAATAATTTCCCTTTTGTGCATATATCTATAATGTATCTTACCTTTTTATCATGTCTATACCATTTAGACCATTAAGCTTATCAATATAGCTTTAGCCCACAAAATGAAAGCTTCCACACATTAAATAATAGTTTAAATACAGAAGTGAATAAGGAGATGGATACGAACAAAATAAGAAGATGTATTGCAGTTTGAACAACAGATACAGCTGCACAAAGTAGAAGGTTAGTGATGACAGGTGTAGAGGGAATCATTGTACAGTAGAGAACTCTGCGTGGCACTGTGATAGGAAGGATAGCCGTCCTGGGTTTCAATCAAGGGATCCCATTTATCAGGTAAACCTTCATGTCAAGTCATCTAGATTCTTCTGCCTATGGATCCTGGTGTACATGTCGAGGCAATTAAAGCCAATCCCATTAGGTTGTGTTAAGGACTTAATATAACGCAACCTATTGAACAGAATGCTCAGCATAAGTCAGTGCCTCCCCCACAAATAGCATTATATTATTGTTATTATTGTTTGTTGGAGAGGCTGTTTTAAATGAAAAGACAAGATAAGGGTAAATTTTGGCAGAAAAATAAATACATGATTTCAATCATGTTTTATAGATAACAAAGGGAAAAAATAGAAACAATTCAACTCATCAATTATAGTTGGTAGGGAAAAAAGGAGAAAATGGAAGGTAACAATGAAGACTTGCTGCCAGTATAGTCTCGTAAGACCTTATTTCTGAGACCTGACTTCTGCTGACTTTGCCCTCGGACACAGTGAGGTAGCAAGAATCCACCAGCGCCATCCATGGCTCTGATGGTCAGAACACTCCAACAGCTATCTTCAACATCCATGTGGAATGATTTGCCTTTGTTGCCATAACAGTTGCAAACAGAAAAATCAATTTTACGGTTTTCTCCTTTTCTTAACTGCCCTGGGCTTTGGCTGATAAAACAGTGATTTACAGCAAAGTCTGAGACAAGAACTTAAGCATGTTCTTAAAGGATAATCACTAGGCTCCTTGAGATGCATCCTATTTTAAACCAATCTCTCCACCTCTGAGTGTGGTAATTAAACAGAGAAGTGTATGGAACATAAAAAGCGCAAAGCAAAAGCCAGGTTCATTTGTTTCTGTATCTTAGGTAACTGCAGGTGTGTGCTAATGAATTACATGACTGGTAAAATAAAATTAAAGGCAGCTGTGTATGTTTACAAAACTGCAGCCGCAAATTACAGGTATCTGTAGCATCCATAATTCATCTATAATTGACAATTTTCATATTACTGGATAAAGAACCAAGTCATGCAGATGATTACAGCATTTGCCTCTCAGTGCTAGAGACCTTCCTTCATCATCTATGCAACATCTCAAAGGAAGTAAATACAGTTTTTCAGATGAGGTTGAGCCTCAAAATAGAAGACCAAACTATTGCAGATGTCTTAGCCCCCAATGCATCCCCCACAGCTCCCACTTCCAACTCCCGGTCAATAGAGAAGTGAGCTTATACCAAAGCTTTAGAAATACATAAACTTGGTCTGCTTTTCACATTGTGAATTAGAAACTTCTGTTGCATTTCTTAAAGGTACCAGTGGTACCTTATTTTCAGGGTTAGGTTTAATTAAGTAAATTGAAATTAATGGACTTAAGTCATTGAGCTCTGGCTAGCACAAAGTAAGCCCTTGGTTTAAAAAAAAAAAAAAAAAAAAGCAAAATTAAGTGTTTTGTATACAAGTCCCAAGTCTTGGGATTATTTTATTTGGAAGAATCTTTTCCATTTGGGTATTGGGGTTTGGATTTTTATCAAACATCTTGGACTTGAATCATTTAATCCAGATAAAAACCCCTCCTATCAAGAGATGCCCTGTGCATGAGAGGGAGACCCTGGCTTGGCCTCCCTGATAAGAGATGAGCAGAGTTGCACAGAGGCTTCTCTGTGGCTTCATTAGAATGAATCAGGAGCGGGTTTAGAAGCTGCTAGAGAAGGAAGGAAAGCTGAACACAGCAGGGGGTGTAAGAGAGTCAGAGCTGAGAAGCTACTCAAATACAGGTCACTGGGCCACAGGCCATAAGGACACAGGCCACTGGGATACAGGCCACAGGGACACAGGCCACGAGGGTACAAGCCACAGGGTCCTAAGCCAAATGCTTTTTTAAAATCTCCAAGATACTGTCAAGAATTGACTTTCTCAAGTTGCCCACATTTGCAGACATGAGAGGCTGAAGGTCAGATGTAAATCACAACAGTTGGCATTACTGAATTTGGGAAGACAGCACTAAGCAAATATATGATGAACCTAAAGCAAATTACCTTAGACAGATGGATTTGGGTGTGTGTCACAGCAGACACACTCACTGAAACTGAAAGAGAAGGTTAAACACATAACACTCCTAGGAAAGGGCATGGTGCTGTGGCCACCAGAGGTCATGTTCTATAAATGGTCGGGTAAATGTGAAGAAGGATGTGCAGCCATTTGGGGCACAAACCCTTTAGTTAAAAACAGACAAGCAATCTATAAGAGAAGCAACGGATTTTCAAAAATGATCTGTGTCTGTTAATTGGCAAACCAGATAATAAAGTTTCTCCTGCCTTTTACCACACATAACCAATTAGCACCCAGACACTGGGCAGATGTCAAGTATAAGAATATTTTGGCAAGAGCAGAATCCTGATTTTGTTTTTCCAAAGTTATGTGGTATACAATGATGGTAAACAATTTCCTTAATTCTGGACACTTAAACAGCAATAAAAATATCTCACAACATCTTACATGTGGCTGGCCGGCTGCTTTACCAAGTAAGGTGTTCTCTTTGTACAGGCCACATTTAAGTTTCACAGCAGGTCTGGAGACCAGGCAGGGAAGGCGCAGCCCCATTTCATACAGAAAGAACTGGATGGGTTGGCAGGTTAAATGTCGCCGCTCGGTCTGTCAGTAGGTGGAAGAAAGAGCCAAGAGTGGAACTCTTGTGTGGAATAGCTATGAAAGTGTTTTACTTTCAAATATTTCAAAGAGTTCTGTGGAAATTGTCAGAGTCTAGAAGAATCACAGAGGGCCATTCATTAAATAGGAGGTTCTGAGGGTTTTGTGTATAGTGTTATGTTTGGATCAGTTAGTTGCAGCTGTAAGAGGAAACTGGGTGTGCTGGGGAGCTTTAGTTGTCAACTTGACACTCTTGGGCTGAGGAAGCCTCAGTTGAGGAATTACCTTCATTGGAGTGACCTGAAGCCATGTCTGTGGGACATTTTCTTGATTGTTAAGTGATATGGGAGGGCCCAGTGCACTAAGGGTGGTGCCACCCCTGGGCAGGTTGTCCTATATTCTATAAGAAAGCAGGCTGAACATAGGCCAGGGAACCAAGCCAGTAAGCAGTGTTCCTCCATGGCCTGTGCTTCAGCTCCTGCCTCCAGATTCCTGCCCTGAGTTCCTACCTTGGGCTCCCTCAGTAATGAACTGTGACCCAGGAGGTGTAAGCCAAATATACCTTTTCCTCCCCAAGTTGGCATTGGTCAGAGTGTTTTGCCACAGCAATTGAAAGCAAACTAGAGCCCTGGGAGATAAAGGAACATAGTTTATTGTATAGCCAGTCTCCAAACTACAGTGGCTCTATTAAAGAATTTTTTGACTTTGTGATATGAAAGCAATAGCTGTTGAGTAAAACCTATACTTTAAATGTTGAATTTTAGTCATTTCCAAGCATTATAATCTCTTGGGGTGCTGGGCAGTGGCAGTGAGTTTTAGTTTCCACATCATCATGAATGGAAAAAACCAAGTCTCTACAATGGACTGTGTTGCTACTATTTCTGGATATGGGTATTCAATAAGGTACAGGAGATAGTCAACACTTTGCTATAAAATAGGTTTTGTGTTAGGTGATTTCACCTGATGAATTCAAGTTTTCTCAGCATAGTTAAGGTAGGCTAAACCATAATATGATATTGGTAAGATTAGATACATTGAATGCATTTTCACATAATAATTCACTATAGGTTTATCAGGATTCATTCCCAAAGTAAATCAGGAAGAGTCTACACTCACAGACCCTCCCCTAAACACAGGAGGCATACCATACCATTCCATGCAGGGATATTTAGGAAAGACCCTGGGGGTGAGGAGGAAGGTCACAAGCCAGAAAATAGAAGTGGGATGTTTTGGGCAGGAATGGGATGTTGACAATTTTATTGGATCTCCTCAGGAATGGCAGGACAGGGTGAATAGTTTATAACTGTCTAGTTTGAGAATTTTTGGTTTTCTATAAACTATATGGTCCCTAGTTGCTGATACTTGGCCTTTTGATTCTTAGATGATACAGACATATCACTGACTCTTGGCTATATAAACCAGGTGGCACTGGCATGTCTTTGGAATTGTTGGTCTGCAAATCCAAAGCCTTCTCCTGGATGAGTCCTTATCACCAAGAACTGTCTGGTTCAGGAGTGGCAGTCACTCCCTAGGTGGAAAGTTTTTTTTAATATTTCAAAATATCATAATAATAACTTTTATAATTTGTGTAAGTAGCATTTGAAAGTTCTTGTTATTCCTATTCACTTAGTTTCCAATTGTATTACTAAATTCCTGGTTTAATTTAAGCAATATAAGTCTGTTTAAGCAAGAAAAGTATTATTCTATGTATTTCAAACTGTTCAGGAAATTGACATGTGCTAATAGGCTACATCAGATTAATGATTTCCATGAAAGGATATTCCCCAAATTCTGTAAAATTTTTTTACAGTTACTCAGTCAAGATGTCATTCTCCTCAGCTACACACTGGCATTACCTGGTCTATGTCTCACCCATGAGATTTTAATCTATTCTAAAATTGTGTAGAAGATCTAAGGGAAAGTCTAGATTAAATCAAGCAATTAAACCTTGTTTAGGTTTCAGTTTTGTTTTTATTTGTTTCATAGTAGGACTTACAGTCTTCCTTTACACAGTCATGCATCATATGGGGAGTCATGGTTTGTAATTAATTTAATTTACTTCTGGCACCTTTGCTTGGTGAACATCTCCTGGCATTCTTGTTCCACACTGATCTTTGAATTATGAAAGAAGACAAAGGATGTTTTGGTGGGATCTAAAGAAAGACATGATGAAGGCAGCCTGCCTGGTTCTGAGCACAGCTGCACAATGTAGTCCATGAGGCACCTCCATACAGTATCCCTAAGAGCCGATGAGGAACATACAATCTCCAGCCTCATCCACCAGAATCTGTGCTTTGATGAGAGTCCAGGGGACTCACGCACACTGAATTGGAAAAATCAGTCCTCTGACCTACCTTTAAACCCAAACCCAGTAGACAATAAGAAATAATAAAAATCATAGCAGAAATCAAGGAAGTAGAAACAAACAAAACAATATAACATCAATGAATCTAAAAGTTACTTCTTTGAATAGATAAACAAGATAGACCCTTAGCCCAGCTAACCAAAAGAAAGAAAGAGCACCTTCAAATCAGAGACAGAGACAAAAAAGGAAACATCACAATAACACCAAAAAGATGCAGAACATTATAAAGCAATATTTTAAGAAACTAATTCACAGCAATAGTGACAGGATGCACAAGTTCTATGCAACTCAAACCAAACAAAATCCCAGCATAGACATGGGGACATGGATAAGAAATCCCAGCTAACCTAAGGAAATTTTGGCTTCTGGAAGGGGGAAAGGCCATGTCTTACAGGGAAGAGATTCTTGGTGGACACAAATCAGACCCTATAGTCATATATACATATATATATGTATATATTATATGAAAATCACAATTCAATGAAAAGTATTTTATTTAACAAAACGAAATGGATGAATTTCTAAATTCAATGGAACCACAAAAGTTAAACCAAGAAGATATCAAAAACTTTTCAATATCCTTCAAAATTTCATCATTATTCTGGCTTTGAGGAAACCCTTTCCAATGTACCCACGTAGGTCCTTAGTAGCAACCTCTTCAACACTTGCTTGAAGAGTCATAAAATTAAGACTGTTATAGGCTGTACAACTACAGCATCACTTGGCCACTTGGACCATAAAGTGCATGATGTCCTTTAGAGTTGTATAAACTGAAGAAATATTTTCAAAATCAACATCATATAATATGAAAAATACAGCCTTTATATTGGTTTTGTCAAAGAGCTTTAATGCATCCGTGTTGTTGATCAGTAAATGCTTAATGTGCCTAGGCATCTTGATGGCACTTATATCATTATTTTATATTGTTATCATGCCAACTCTCTAGTATAATTTATTATTATCCTCATTTTACAATAAGAAATGGAGGGTCCTAGGAGTTGATGAAAGACTTTGTCTTTAAGCTCAAGGTCAAGAAACAGGGAAGGGAAAATGGCAAGAGATAGGATTTATACAAAATCTAACTATAGGAACCATGATTTTCGTGCAGAATACTAGGTTAAAAATTTTTAGATAGACAATCAAAGCAGGAAATTGCAATAGATTTGATGGACTGTATTTCAAGAGAGAGATTAATGTGACTTGTGTGTTCAAGTTGTGCTTTTAGTAGTAGATATAATCTACTAGTTTTGCTTTCTAGTTTGAAATAAAGAATGCTGTATAAGTAAACAAGATGAAATAAAAATTTGCAATTATGTTTCCAATATTTATTGACATCAACAAATACATCAGCATGGTTATTTTTGAAATCAGCCATTAGCTACCACTTCCTCTACCATGACACACTTATTAGGGTTTAGGAATAAAAGATGATCCAGCTCTCCTGGCCAGCCCCACGTTCAGGCAGCAGAGAGCAAATGAGATGGCTTATGGGAATGAATTGATAAAACAACAATAACAAAATTTAGGAAATGCCTTCCAAGAATTTTTCACACTCTAGCAGACGCTTGGTTCTAACAAATGGTCGATTCTGGTACCTAGGAGCACAGAAAGTTATTTTTCCAGAGTCTTTAAATTTTTTTTCCCCTCTTTCAGAAAAGAATGTTCCTGCCAAGTTTTCTCAAAAACAAAAAGATCTTAAAAAAAAAAAAAAAAAAAAAAGAGTCCTCTAGTCTTCTGGTGACATAAAGGGCATGCCAAGGAAGAGCTGCCTATCAGGCATAATCCTCAGCTCCCATGATAGATAAAGAGATGGAAAGGAATTGGGCCAGGTTATAGGTTTAAAAGTAACTGGAAATCAAGGGTCAGCCAGAATCTAGAGAGGTCATTTACTCTACTCCACTGTCCCCAGGAATGGCTCATCTTTCCTTATCACTTTTCTATTACCATCAGAGAACAATATTCATTCTGTTTTAGAGACCAATGGGAAAGACTTTACTATAGATGAAGACAAGAAGTCATTTTTCTAACACTGTAAAACTCCTGCCTTTAATCTTAGTTTAGCTCAGGGGTTCTAAATTTGGAGTGGGTTTTCCTTCACAATGCATAAGATAGTCCTCAGAACAGGGAACATGGGTCAACACTTCAAGGTGAGAAATTTTACAGAAGTGAGAATCATGGTACTGCTACTATGGACAGGAAGGTAGACAATGTGATATTTGAGCTATATAGGCCTAACGATATTGGGAATAAATTTCTTATAATGCAGGAACACATTTCCTAACTAGTTAGTCTTAGTTATTGGTAGATAAGTGGTGTGAGGACAGAAACTATATATGGCTAATCTCTAACCCCACAGGGCCTAACATAGGGAATGTCATAACAATGATCACTACATTTTTATACCTCTCTATATAGAAATTTAAGTCGTCTGTTTTTGTAAAAGAAAAATCAAGATTTACTTTCACAAATTTACGGCATGAACATGAGATTGCTCATGTTAAAATTGAAGTTCATTTTGTATGCTTAATATTGCTGGAGTACCCACAGGGGCATCTCAAAGAAGATGGATAATCTTCCTGAGTAGCTGAAACCAAGGACTCTGTGATTATAAAAAGGACTTAATATTATACATATAGATATATGAGGATTGTGCAGATTAAAAAATAATTATTATTTCCCAAGTGAGTTTCAAAGGGATTCATAGGGCCAGATTCTCCAACCTGTGCATTTTGTTCTGCTTTCCACAAAGGCAACCTTGTCTAGTTATGCACTGATCCATGTATGGAAACCAGCCACTTCTGCAAAGAATATCTGAAAGAGAATCTGAGCTGAGCGATTCATGACATGGGATATATTTAAAGTGTTCTTGGAAAGTGACCAACTACCACCATCATAGACACAACCCATTTCTGCTTTAACAGGAACTTCTTTAGCCCATCCTGTTAGAGTAGGAGGTTTCGCCAACTTCCTTTAGACTTTAATTGATAACACACAAATCTGTTGCCACAGATGGTTAGGTGGGCAGCATCTGAAGCAGAGGTCTGGAGAAAAGCTTCCCACCCCCAGCAAATGCCAGAATGTTCAAGGCACGTCAATGTACAGTGCACCATGGAAACAGAATTAGGGAAAGCGCTTTTGGCCTCATATGAAAGAATAAAGAGTCTGGATGTAAAGTGTCCTTGTATGAAGAAGGTTATAGGTTCTCAGGTTGCTGTCCTATCATATGCAAGTAAAATGCATGACTCAGAATCACAGATACACCCACTAGTAGCCACCATAAGATCTTAGGCAAGTTATTTAACTTCTTCACGTTCTACTTTTCCCCTATACAAAAGGGGTAGATATTTATACCATCTTTAAAGAATAATCATATAATCCTCTACTAATTCCTAGTATGCCCACAAGTATGAAACAAAAGACTCACGGAGACGCTTTCTACTGTCTTTGTTTTAAAAGACTTTTTAATCTCTTCCCATATGACAATAGGTAGTTATGTCTAGAGTTTGAAGGACAGAAGCCCACATTCAGGACACTTGGCAACCTCAGGGGCTTCAGATACTACATGGAATTACATCATTCAAGTGCTCACAGGAGGGAGAAAGTGACCCAAGTAGGGAAATATCTCAGAGTGGGGAAAAATGCTGCTGAACTGGTCCCTATCAGCAGCAGATAACTGAAAGTCAACTGCAGCTGTCTTAAGGAGTAAGAAAGGAGACAGCTCTCAGTCTTCAGCAGTCACAGACAAGAAACCTAATGGAATGCTTCATTAGGCAAAATCTAGCTATCAAAATAAGTTATCGCCAATCCATCCCTTTGCTTGTCTTTCATTTGTATTGGCTACTAGTTTTATTAAGGCTCTCTGTGGTGTAGTTTCAAAGACAGCCCAGTCTGCATCCTCTGCCAAGGCCAGGAGAAAAAGCAGACTTCCTAAAACTACTTAGGCAATAAGAATTTTCTCTTTTTGTCTCAGGCTTGAGTCATGTGTCTGTTCTTACTATCGGACTAAACTTGAACCAGGTCTAGTGAGAAGGCAAAGAACTAACCAGAAAAAAAGGCAGAATAGATGCCATTCAAATAGAAATAGAACTCTGCTGTTCTTGCTGATCACCTGAGTTGTCTGTCTTCATAAAGGTCTTTTGATGTCTCCTTCTCTCCTGTCATATAATGTGGGTTGTTACAAAGCTGAGTTGAGCATGGACAGAAAATGTGAGTAGAGTATACATAGCTGGACTGAAACGGTGTGGCTGTGAGCTCATTAAGCATGTCCACCTCAGGACACATCTTCTTCTCTCATGCAGTAGTTTGTCAGCCTGAGGAAGTGGAATTTCACGAAGTCCTGCTAGACAATGACCTTTGCCATCCATTTGTTATTCTCAAAATCTACAGGTAAGACTCTCAGAGCAAGAAGGAAAGAACAGCCTGGGTACAATATTCTAAACATAAATCCATGGTCTGCTAACTCCATGGGAAAATCAAAAATTTATTTAATCTAGGATAATTCTGCCATGGCTCTCTCCAGAACAAGTGTGGCATATGTCTGCATAAGCCCTCTGGGGTCACTCAGAGAATGGCTGATTTTTAAGGAATATAGGTCAGAACTTGCATAGTTCTGTAAGGTATATTCCAAAAAACAGGGCAATAAAAAGACTAGGTGTTTGGAATTTTTTTCAATGTATATTTGTAATATATATTTATGCACTGAATTTTTGTGCATTTCATAAAAAAATCTTAATCATCTTCATACCCCTTCCCTCGTCACAACCCCCTATAGCCCACCCCCCACCACCAGATTTCATGCATTCTGTCATATATTAAGGCCTAGCAAGTCATGTTAGTGTACCCAGATGTCTCTCAGTGCAAGTTCTTCTACTGGTGTCTAGTCAGCCTATCTAGAATCTCTCTCCCTTAAAGAAGATCAATTCTTCCTCACCTAGCAGAAATCAGCTGTCAATAGTTCTTTGGCTAAGGCTGGGGCCTGCTGCCCTTGTCCACAGTTCTAGTCTGGGTTTTTTTCTGCTTCCGATTGCATGGGTCTTGTGCATGCTGACACCATTGCTGCAAGTTCATATAAGCAGGTTCCCAGGAGCATGTAAGACTGTTTCCATATGGTCATGCCCCTCCTCCCCTGGCTCTTATAATCTTTCTGCCCCCCTATTCTGCAAGGATCCCTGAGCACTGGGTGGGTGAAGTTTAATATAGGAGTCCTGTCCAGGGACCCATACTCTGCAATCTCTTATTCTCTATGCTTTGGCCAGTTGTCTTTTTGTGTTCATTATCCTCTGTTACATGAGGAAACTTCCCTGATGATAGTTGAAGGATGTTTTAGTAGTCTCTCTACTCCTTGTTTCACTGTGTTCTGTGAGCCTTAGGTATACAGGTTCTATTGTAGATGTGTCACTTAGCATTGGGCACTTATCCTCTATATGTGACCAGCTGTAGAACTCTGTAGTTCTCTGTTTGTTGTAAAAGAAGCTTCTTTAATGAATGGTGACTGGCATACTTGTTGTACATATAGGAATCCATGTTTACCATATAGTAAGAAATTATATTTGTCTAGGGATATAACAGACTTAGAGTTTTCTCTACGATCTATGACCTCTCCAGCCATATGTATTTGGCTATGCTTTACAATGCCACACACGAGTTCCCACCCATTGAGCAGACTTTAAGTCCAATTAGGTAGCTGTTGATTATCCCCAAGATAAAAGTGCTACTACTGCTCCTTCTTCATTTCGGTGTGACTTTTTCACAATATCTCTCTCTCTTTTGTGAATTGAGTCACACATTTATCCTTATCCTCTTTTAGTTCTTTTTTTGTTTGAGTGTTCTTTAAATTTGCTGAATTCTTTGATCGTGTTTATGATTGTTCTTTTAAATTCTGTGTGCTGGGGAGTTCTCACCATAGATCTCATCTATAGGCCAGGTGGTATTTTCTGGGGACACATTATTTTGCTTTTTCGTATTATTTTTTCTTTGTGGATTTCTTTTGTTACTTGTGATTCTGGTATGAAGCTCAGGTCTGCCTTTGCTGAGCTGAAGTTTGATTCTGTTTGTATTATTGATATAGCTTGGCGCTTTCTGATTGGGTATGAAAAGCTGGCTGGTGTAGGCTTGAGGTTCTCTCTTTTGATTTTATATTTGAGAAACCAAATGGTCCAGTCAGGCTACTCTGAGCTCTCCAGAAGGGCGAAGCTGCCCTGGCTAGTTACGAGCACTTCGGAAGCCTCAGATGGATAGTGCCAAGGACCCAGACAAAGAGATGGGAAATAGATATGCTTGTCACTACCAGTCAGTAGGGAAGCCTAAGCCCTGGAGCAGTGGGAGGGACTGCAGATGGCTCCAAAGCAGGGGGGTGGGCATGGCATGATTTGGGCAGCACAAACCCCCAATCACCAAAGGCGGGGTCTGACACTCTCAGGTAGTCACAAAAGGTCTGTCTGCAAGAAGAGGTGATAGGACAAGTCAATGGGTATTTTTTGTTTAATTTTTGTGCATTTCATAGAAAACATCTAAATCATCTTTATGCCCCCTTCCCCATCTATACCACCCATAGCCCCCCCACCAGATTTCATGCATTCTTTCATATATGTAAGGCCTATAGAGTTAAATTTATATACCCAGTTGTCCCTCAGTACAAGTTCATCCACTGGAGTCTAGTCAACCTATCCAGAGTCTCTCTCTCTCTTAAAGAAGATCAACTGTTCCTCACACAGCAATAACTAGCTGCCAATAGTTCTTTGGCTAAGGCTGAAGGTAGGCTTTAGTGGGAAGACCCCAGAAAAATTATCTACTTGTCCTGAGATCATGTTTTCTTCTAGGAAGTCGTGGTAATGGTTACACCAAGTACTGCTTTCTCTATAGGCTTTATTTATTTATTTTAAAGTTTATTTATTATTTTCTAATTTATTTTTATTTTATGTGTATGAGTGTGCTATGCCTGGCATGTGTGTATATGCACCTGTGTCATGCAGAGCTCTCAGAGGACAGAAGGCATGGGATCACTTAGAACTGGAGTTACAGATGGTTGTTAGCCACCATGTGGGTACTGGGATTAGGACCTGGGTCTTCTGCAAGAAGAGCCAGTGCTCTTAACCACTAAGCCTTATCTCCAGCCCCAGTTTATTTTATTTGTTATTATTGTATATGAGATGTATTTGTGAGTATACACGTATTGTGTTCATGTGGAGGTCAGAAAACAACTTTATGGAGTTGGCTCTTTCCTACTTTTTGTGGTTTCAGGGGATTGAACTCAGGCTTATGCAGCAAATACCTTCATCATCTGAGCCACCTCACTGGCCTCTAAGTGCTTTAAATTCATTAATGTACTGAATTTTTATACAGATTCCTGACTTATAAAGGAAGCTCAGGAACTTGATAAACTTTGTAGCATCATTAAATGGCAAGACACTACTTAGTAAAGACATGTGCATATACTAGTTGCTAAAAAAAAAAGTCTACAGAAGGAAGATGGTGATAAGTGCACTTTGTCCAATTAAGTATAATCCCAAATCATCAGTGTCCTCCAGATAAGCAAGCAGGACAGGATATGACTCAACTGGAAAACGCAGTAATTTAATCTGGAAGCTCTTTCTGAAAGAGGAAATCTGTGGTGTTCTAGTAAGGAAGTGCCATTCTCAGCTACCTCTAACAGCATTCCATCTCCTCCTTCAGGTTTTAAGGCTTCTATGCAGCGAATGAAGAAAGGCATCCTCATGCTAGTGCTATATTGTGATTTGTCTTCAATAGTCAGTGTCAAATACTGCTGTCACAGAATTCCTGCCACCTAAGCTGAGCACAGACGGTTGGTATGGCAGGTTGAGACATGAAACCACTTCGAGTAATATCTATCTACTAAGTATTATTAACTGCCATTTGAGATGCAGGACTGAAACCAAGCCACATGAATCCCAGGAGCATCAGCTTGAGTGAGGCCTAGTATCAATTCAGTACTTACTTAAAATTTTACCTGCACTGTTTCATTTAATTGTGACAACCCCTCCACAACTTAAGAACTATTACCTCTGTTTTCCAGGTAGTAAACTGAGGCTCATCGAGGAACTTGACCCATTAATGTAGAGAGTTAGTGAGTAGCAAAGCCAGTCACCAATGAAGAGCTTGAAATTTTTAACCACAATAGTTTTATGTTGTCATGAATAGAAATATGGGTCTAAGATGAGGCTTACTGTAGACTGAAAGGGATTATATTGGCCTCTATGCTAATCTTAGTTCTAAACCCAGAGATGGTATATGACCTGAGCTCAACTTTTTGATGACCTCAGGGTACCCAACTCATAAAAAAATGTTGAAGCCCAATATATCCTTTTATTCTATAAAAGGATGTGATCTAAATGACCCAGTTACTGTAAGCAATGCCATACTTTTCGTTTTTTTTTCTTTAAAGAAGGAAATGAAAAAAAATAAATGGCCACAGATTGTCTTTATCATAACAAGACTCACTGTGCCCACAGTGAATCAATATTTCCTTATAATGTTACTTGCTTCCCACTGAATTCCTGGCAAATTCTACAGGGGAAAGCAATACTTACAGTACATTATTACTTTGGTGTTTGGTGGAGAATTATTCATCCTGTATATTATTGAAACTGCACTCACTTTAGAGAATCTATTCCCAACTCTAACTTCCATGGAGTATGTTTCCCCTTCTACTGCTATTTAAATAGATAATTAATTTCTAAGGTTAATTGACCTGGTATTTGCTTTATCAATGTTTGCATTTATCAACATAAACAAATATTCTACTTAAAATGATGGCTCTAAAAATGCATCAGAAATCCTAGTGGAATTCCTTAACAATTAAAATATGGTTAATGGTAAACCTGAAATTCAGGGAAACGTCAATTTTCCTGATTCTACATGGCCACACACAATGGCAATAATTCACAAAGCAGAGGAAACATCACATATGAATTTATACAGCGTGTCTTCTGCTGACAGTGGCATTTATAGTCCAAAGTCTGCTAGTCTTGAGGACTTCTGACAATGTTAAAAATATCCTAGTTCTACCTTGAAAAGACTAGCAATGATTTGGTTCCCTACTAAAGAAACCTCACTATCACAGAAGCCAACTGCTGACAATATAAACAATAAGATCAACTACCAACAGCACTGCACCTTCACCAACCTGCTGAGGGGGAAGGAGTTTCCATCAGTACATTAGGACACAGGGGCACAGTGCCCTATGTTCCACCATCTCATAAGTGATAAAGCTAGTAGGGTTCCAATCCAGTGCTGTTTAATTTCAAAGTGAATAGTTTTATCATTCACACTATTCTTTTCTTTATACTAAACAATACTCAACCTTGACAATGGACATTTAATGTTCATCACAGCACAAAAGCAGCTGTATCTACACAATGCTCTTGACATCTTTGACCTTGTAGCTTCACGATGTCCATAGCTTCACCTTGGTGCAGAGAGATGGGAATCTTGCACCACTAGCTCCTAAGTGCTTCACCTCCAGATATACATGCATACATGTGGACACACACCCACACACCTATGCCCACACATGTGTATCCACATGTGTACCTACACTCATACTTACAATACACACAATCATCACACAAGCATTGACTTATGTGTTAACAATTAGAATATTTGTCTACAAGAAAACAACTTAGAAGAAAGTAACTGCAGAGTAGTAAAGAATGGATTTGAGCATCTTCAGTCTGTTAGCACTACTAGCAGAGCCACTACTATTTCTTGCATTCTAACATAACTCCTCTTTTCCGGCAATAGTTTTTATGGGAAAACACCAAGCATAAATGCCAGACAGATATTCCCTTACTTGTCTCCCATGATTTAATATTTACGTCCTCACTTTATGCCCACAGCTGATCAACACAGCTCTAGATCCAAAGGCCACCCCACTCAGGGCAGTAGCTTGTGTGACAGGCATCCTTCCTCATTCTCCTCTAATGCACCGAAACACAAAAGCAAGATATTAGAATGGGAAAACTACTGCAACCACAGATGTACTTGTCCTTGTTTTGTTTGATTGTTTTTCTTATTCCAGGACCCTGACAAGTTTCTAGAACGTTCTATTATTTTGCAATAGGATCCTATCCCCTCCTGCTATTGTTACTTTCAAGTGTACTACGATTTGTTCCACACTTCTGAATTTAAATTTAATCTCTTCTCCAATAGGATAAATAATTTTGAAGAGCCCAAGTACCGAAGGCAGGTCTTCACCTACTCAAGACTTGCTCTTTCATTTAACTATAATACTGAAGGGATAATGAGAGTAGATGATGGCGGAGGAATGAAAATCAGGGCATTTATATGAAGTAGTTTTGAAGTGACTGCATGCCGGAGAGTTTTTGTTGCTGTTGTTGACTCTTCTTTGTTTTCCTGTCTAGAGGAGTCTCAGGCTTACTCCATGTGAACAGACCAAAGGTTTGGTTACAATTATGCATATTTCTAGACCTTGAGGAAGACTTTAGAAAGCAAAACTCCCCAGCTGTAATGCAAAAGTTATTCTGAGGCTCTCAGTATTCTCTGATGAAACGAATATCTTTAAATTTATTAAAAACACTATATTGAGATCCTTTTCTGCCAGTCACATCCTCAGAGCTTGAGTGACTGGGGATAGCCCTTAATGAGGAGGTGGAAGGAGGCTGAAGTATCCTTGGAAATTTCAGCAAACCACTGGGCCCAAACTTAGCACCAAATGCAATGTAAATTAATTGACCCAGACTACATCTCACTAGGATGCTCACTGATTAAAGAAAGGATCCAACCTATAAGGTGAATTTTAATCTCTTCTTTTTTTACCTGTAGCTATCTAAGAAGGAAACAAATTCAGAAAATGGGGAGAAAATGAAAACTTAACTTTTTCCCTAGTATCTGTAGCTTTCTCTTTTTCTCCGTTTAGGA
>NW_008331995.1:5649360-5651891 GCF_000622305.1 Nannospalax galili | reverse complement strand
GTTCATCCTTCTGTACAAGAGACATACTAGTAGCATGCTGGCTGGACATCAAGAATATCTACATTCAAGTGCAGGACCTCAGACATGGAAACATGTGCCTTCTATCAAATATTTGGATCATGTCAGAGGCTTCATTTGGCCCCAGCTAGCAGATACTGTTCAATGGTACTTGAAATCCCCTCCTGTCTCTTCCTTATTAGTGGGTGGCAATGTGCCCAGATGAAAAACTACATTCAGAAGGCTCTCTTACAGAGATATGTGTGGCCAGTGAGATGTAATGAAGAAAAACACTGACGGGTAAGGTGTTCTGCAAAGCTCTTTTCAAATGGTCTCATTTGGCTGTAAAGCATCTTTTTTTGTCTTCTCAAGGCCTTGTACTTCCTGTCTAGAATGTCATCTGGGTGGATGAAAGGTGAGCATGCATAATCATGAAGGAACTTAGAAGATGGAAACTACACATGAAGAAGCTCCAAGGGGCTCTTCCAGTTCAAGTACCATGCTACAGCAGAGAGAAAGCACTGGCCAGCAAGATGGCTCAGCGGGTAAAGGTGCTTGCTGCCAAGCCCAACAACCTGAGTGTCATCCCTGGAACCACATGGAGGAAGGAGAGAGCCAACTTCCACAATTTGTCATTTGGCCTTCACAGGTATGTTGTGCATTCATGCAAGCACACACACCTACAACTACCTACATGCAAATAAATAGATGCAAAAAATGTAAAAATACATTAAAAAATAAAAGGTAACTTTAATCTTATTTAAGTCACTATTAGCTGGAGGATATGCTCATTGAAGCATAAATTTCTGCCAGTTGGAACTTAATATTATTAGAGGAAGAAAGAAAATGGGTTAGGATTCATGTCTTTACTTTCCCCCAAGGGCGCTTCCTGGAGATGTGATACCTACCTCTTATGGTTTCTTTTTGTGTCTTCCCAACACCACTGGCTATCCCAAGCAGGTAGCACAGGACCCATAGCTACTTCTTTGCTTAAGCCAGTAGGTATTTTAAAAGTGCTGAGAAAAGTCTAGCTTTCAGGATGTCAGCATTTCAAAGCTAAACTCAGTTTAAATACTCTAAGAAAATGTATTCTGGACAGATTCCAGCAGCCCATTGACACTGACTGATGGCAAGAACCAGCTGTTCCCCAACCTGGTACAAACAACCACCCAGCATTCAATGTGTCACTCTAAATGACAGCGGCTAGCTAAGGAACACTGTGGACTTTGAAATAATTACAGTTGACAAAGAAACAGGTATAGTCTTCCCTTGGTATCCTGGGGATTTGAAACCAGGCCCTACCCCAAGTTCACAATTGCCCTCAAGTATGTTACATAAAGCAGTGTGATATTTAATGTAACCTATATTCATTTCTCTGTGATGATCTCTAGATTAGTTATGTCTATAATAGTATAGGCACGACACAAAAACTGTTATGCTTAATCTTTATAAAATAATGACAAGAAAGTAAATCTACATGTGTTCAGTACAAAAGAACTTTTAAAAATATGTTCAGGGGGCAAGAGAGATGGCTCAGTGGTTAAGAGCACTGACTGCACTTACAGAGGACCCGGGTTCGATTCCTAGCACCCACATGGCAGCTACAAACCATCTTTAACTCCACTTCCAGGGGAATCCAAAGCCCTCTTTTGACCTCTGTGGCATTACAGGACATAGGTGCACTCACATACATGCAGGCAATACACTCATACACGTAAAATAAAAATAATAAATAAAATATATAAAAAATATGTTCAGTCACCCTCCCATCTCCCCTGTCAGTCTCTCCTCCTAGTTTGGGTCCTGTCCCATTTCTTCTCTTGGGGTCCCAGACACCTGGGGAACCAATACTGCTTCCTGATCCTTTTCATCCAGACCAATATAGTGCCTTATCTGGGCCCCAGGAGCACTGCTTCTGGGCCTGGCCCCGCCCTCACCTCCCTCTGCTTCCCTGGGCTTGCAGGACCAATCCAGGTCCTCAGTGCAGCCCCCAGGAGTCCTTGGGGCATCTTTCCGCCTCATCTGCCTTTGCATCCCTGGGTGGCACAGCCACCAGCTGCCCTAGATCAGCATATTTCCTGGGCCAGGCTCCCAGGCCAGTCCAACCCCCAAATTCCTGAGGCCAAAATCGTTCCTGGAGGGATCCAGACCTTAGGAGAAAGCCTGAAAACATCTGACCCTCATCTGAAATTGGGCCTCTGTGGGAACTCCTGAAGACAAAAGCAATCCAGCCACACCAATATAAAATTAAAAGAGAGAACCAGAAGCTTAGGCGAACCAGCTTTTCAGTCCCCAAAAGTAAACTTCACCAAAAAAAGCAGACCTAAACTTGAAGGCCTGAGTCTCACACAAGAATCAGAAACTACAAAAGAAACCCACATGTCAAAATCAAAGAGAAAAAATAATAACACGAAAAACCAAAATAACATATCCCCACCAAATACCAATAGTCCTCTAGAGGAATACAGTGAGAACCCCTAGAAATAATGCAGGACATGGAATTCAAAAGAACAGTTATAAACATTATAAAAGAA
>NW_008331995.1:5647925-5648978 GCF_000622305.1 Nannospalax galili | reverse complement strand
CTGACCAGAACTTCAACAGGACCAGAAAAGAAACTCTCCATGGCACATCATAGTAGAAACACTACACGTACAAAACAAAGAAACAGTTCTGAAAGTTGCAAAAGAGAAACAACAAGTCACATATAAAGGAAAACCCATTAGGATTACAGCTGACTTTTCAATGCAAACTATGAAAGCCAGAAGAGCCTGGACCAAAGTTTTCCCAGTTTTAAATGACCACAGATGCATACCCAGATTACTATACCCAGCCAAAATGTCTATTATAGTCGAAGGGAAAGAAAAATCTTCCATGACATAAATAGGCTGAAAGAATTCATGTCCACAACACCAGGCATTAAGAGAGTTCTAGAAGCAATACAAAGAGCTGAAGAAAGGAATGACTATACCAAAGGGTGTACAGAAGGAAATCCAGTGAAGGTATAACTGTGGGAAAGTACAGCTATATCAAGAATGAAAACAGAAATAAAAATGACAGGATTCAATATCCATCTTTCATTAATAACTTTAAATATTAATGGACTGAACTCCCAAGTCAAAAGACACAGACTAAGTGAATGGATTAAGAAACAAAACCCATATTTTTGTTGTATGTAAGAAACTCATCCCACTTTCAAGGACAGATACTATCTTAAAGTGAAAGGATGGAAAAAATATACCAAGCAAATGGCACTAAGAAAAAATCAGGCGTAGCAATTCTAATATCTGACAAAATAGACTTTAAACTAAAACTAATCAGAAGAGATAAAGAGGGCCACTTCATTTTGATCAAAGGAACAATGAATCAAGAAGATACTACAATCATGAACATTTATTCACCAAACTCTGGTGCACCCAAATACATAAAAACAATACTACAGGATTTTAAGACCCAGATTAGTCCCAACTCATTAATAGTAGGGGACATCAAAACCCCACTGTCTCCATTAGATAGGTCAACAAGGCAGCGATTTCACAGAGAGACATCTGAATTAAACAATACCATATATCAAATGGACTTAACAGATATCTACCGAGAATTCCACCCAAACACCAAAGGACATACTTTCTACTCAG
>NW_008331995.1:5645532-5647850 GCF_000622305.1 Nannospalax galili | reverse complement strand
GAAATAATTCCATGCATTCTATCAGACCACAATGCAATAAAGCTTACAGTCAACACCCGAAGAAGCCCTAATCACCACATGAACACATGGAGATTAAACAACACACTCCTGAATTATGAATGGGACAAAAAAGAAATTAAGATAGAAATAAAAATATTCCTGGAATTAAATGAAAACAAAAATACAACACGACAAAACCTCTGGGACATGCTGAAAGCAGTCCTTAGAGGAAAGTTTATAGCACTAAGTGCCTACATCAAAAAATCGGAAAGAACAGAAATAAATGACTTAACATTGCAACTCAACACACTTGAAAAGCAACAGAAAACGAAACCCAAACCCAGCAGACAGGAAGAAATAAGAAAAATCAGGGCAGAAATTACTGAAATTGAAACAAAAAAAACAATAGAAAGAATCAACAATTCCAACAGCTGGTTCTTTGAAAAGATAAACAAGATTAACAGACCGCTAGCACAGTTAACCAAAGAAAGAAAGAGCACCTCCAAATCAAGAAAACCAGAGATGAAAGGGGAAACATCACAACAGACACCAGAAAGATACAGAACATTATAAGGGAATACTTTATAAACATATGTGCTACTAAATTTGAAAGCCTAAAAGAAATGGGCAGATATCTAAATGCATGGAAACCACGAAAACTAAACCAAGAAGAGATTAACAGCTTAAACAAACCAATAACACAAAAAGAAATTGAAACAGTAATACAAAACCTCCTGACTCTTCCCGACTAAAAAAAGCCCAGGACCAGATGGATTTACAGTGGAATTTTATCAGATATTTAAAGAAGATCTACATCCAATACTACTTAATTTATTCAAAAAGATAGAAATGGAGGAAAAACTTCCAAATTCCTTCTATGAAGCCAGCATCACTCTAATAACAAAGACAGGTAAAGATACACCAAAAAAAAAAAACTATAGACCCATATCCTTAATGAACATAGATGCAAAACTTGTCAACAAGATACCTGCAAACCGCATACAGACACACATCAAAAAGATCATCCACCATGATCAAGTCGGCTTTATCCCAGAGATGCAGGGATGGTTCAAAATATGTAAGTCAATAAACATCATAAATCATATAAATGGGCTCAAAGACAAGAACCACGTGGTCATCTCAATAGATGTAGAGAAGGCCTTTGACAAAAATTCAGCATGCATTTATGTTCAAAATTGTAGAGGGAATTGGACTGGAGGGAACATACCTCAACATTATTAAATCCATATATAACAAACCCACACCCTCCTTCTAAATAGAGAAAAACTGGAAGCATTCCCATTGAAATCAGGAACCAGACAAAGCTGTCCACTATCCTCACTTCTCTTTAACATAGTACTTGAAACTCTTGCAAGAGCCATAAGACAAGAAAGAGAAGGAAATTAAATAATTGGAAAAGAAGAGATGAAATTTTCCCTTTTGGCAGTCGATATGATATTATATCTAAGGGACACCAAAAATTCCACCAGAAAACTCCTAGAAATTATTAACACGTTCAGTAAAGTGGCAGGTTAAAAAATTAACCTACAAAGGTATGTAGCCTTTCTATATACCAATAACAAGCAATTGGAGAAAGAGCATATGGAAACACTCCTCTTCACAATATCTGCCAAAAAAAAAATCTCGCAATAAACCTGACCAAAGACATTATATACCTCTACAATGAAAATTTAAAATTTTTAAAGAAATTGAGGAAGACATCAGAAGATGGAAGGACCTCCCATGCTCATGGATTGGAAGAATTAATATTGTGAAAATGACCATCCTACCAAAAGTCATATATAGATTCAACACAATGCAAATCAAAATCCCCATGATATTTTTCACAGAATGGGAAAAAACTGTCCTAAGATTCACAAAAGACCTCAGATAGCCAGAGCAACTCTGAGCACTAAGAGCGATGCCGGGGGGATTACTATACCAGGTTTCAACCTGTATTACAGAGCTATAGTCATAAAAACAACATGGTACTGGCACAAAAATAGACCCATAGAACAATGGAACAAATTTGAAGACCCAAATACGAGTAAGTACAATTTTAGCCACCTGATATTTGACAAAGGGGCGAGGAATATTCACTGGAGGAAAGACAGCATATTCAGCAAATGGTGCTGGCAAAACTGGATCTCCACTTGTAGAAGAATGAAACTAAAACCCCATCTTTCACCCTGCACAAAAGTCAGTTCCAAATGGCTCAAAAACATCAATGTAAAGCCTGAAACTATGAAATTATTAGAAGAAAACATTGGGCAAAACCTACAAGATATAGGTGTAGGAAAGGATTTTCTAAACTGGCT
>NW_008331995.1:5626060-5645025 GCF_000622305.1 Nannospalax galili | reverse complement strand
CCATGTTTGTTGCTGCTCTTTTCACAATAGCTAAGAGATGGAGGTAACCTAAGTGTCCCTCAATTGATGAGTGGATAATGAAAATGTGGTTCATATATACGATGGAGTTTTACTCAGCAGTAAAGAAAGATGAAATCATGAAATTTGCAGGTAAATTGATGGAACTAGAAACTGTTATAATAAGTGAAGTAACACAGACTCAGAAAAAAAATCGACATATGTTCTCTCTCATATGTGGATCCTAGAACCAGACTCTGATAAATCAGTATGCAACCAGACATAACTACAGGAACCAGGATAATGGAAAGGAAACAGGGAGGTAAAGGAAAAGAAAGAACCTGAAAGAGAAGAACAGTAGGAAACAGGCCTTAAAAAGGGAGATATGGATAAAAATTGGGTTAGTTTAAAGGAGGGGTTGGGAAGGGTATACAAGGAACCGAGAGGATAAAGGGAAAGAAGGAGTTCAAGAGAGGTAGGACCATAGGAGAAGGGTATTAGTAAGGCAGAAGGGAGGGGGAATGGGGGCACCTTAAGTGGGAAAACCATGATGGAGGGGTGAGACAATGTGAGAGATAAACAATGCCTAGCTAGTTTTGAAAACCAGAGGGAACCATATTACTCCTACAATGTACTGACTAATTATACATAGCAGATCAAGAAATATATGTCTAGGTAAGGTTTATCTGAGAACAACTGGTCTTTGCCCAAGATTTATCTACATGACACACAGTAATTAAAAATATCAGACTGGTGGAACTAACCTTCTTGGGTGTTTAACAGACATACTTTGAGGTCTATAATAATTTGTCAGAGGGACATAAAGGACACTTTTTGTTCCTTGACCTCCTAGATCAACTAGTTCCAGGGGACTATGAGCATCTCTCAAAATGCCCTATAATGGTGGTGGGTCACCTGTCCTCTTGATGAAGGAGGCCGAGGAGACCCCACCAGATGGACTTGAACGAGTGTCCAGTCTACAAAGAGGAGGGTCAACACAGAAAAATCATTTCCTCCATACTTCCAAGTGAAGCCAATGATGGCCAAGCAATACATTTGACTTATCTTCACATAGGTGGAACTGGTAAGAGAAAAGAAAGGAGCCAGGGGCTCCTCCCAAGCCCATGTGACCCCTGAGGAACAGATCCTCAAACAACCCTAAGAGTAAAAATAAATTGGTTTATCTGGACCAACTCTATGACCTTAAACACCCAAAAGGATAGTATAACCAAAGACTAAAGAGACCAATATAATTTCTTAAGAGTCCATATGTATAGCTAAAGGCTACATAACAAGCAATAATGCCAGACCTTCTTTTGATTTGTTGGCCAGGGTGGCCAAAGGAGTCCCAGATAGTAACGCAGCATAGAACTGGGAAAATGAACAGCCGACCCCAATCTTATCCAAAGGAATATTGACAACTGATTACTGCTAGATGAGCAACAGCTGACCCTCCTAAAACAAAGACCTCTAGATAGGCTGCCTAGATTCACCAGAAAGGCAAGTAGTAGGGAATGGCTGGGGGTGCCGACAACACCCCAGTATGATATCCCTGCAGACAGTAGCAATGGTATCATAGTATAAGGGCTCTAATGGGAGGAGGGGGGCTCTTGGAGGGAGCTATCTGGGAAGCTGGTGTAAAAAACAAAATAAAAATGTCTTCAAAGCATAAAAATTTGCTCCTTAATAATTAGTAGATCTGAAAAACATTACCATTGAAATCCACCTGATGACTTTATATCCAAGCTCAGATGCCAAGGAGCTCAGAAAGTAACCGACTGTGACTAGTAATAGTCAGATATATAGAGTTTAGAATCGCATGTGCACCTTAGTGTCAATTGTATTAAAAATGAATTTTCTGTATGAAACTGTGTATTTCAATAATGAAATGGAGATCTTTTTAAAAGGTTAAAACCTCATTTAATTTATGTCTTATACGGTTTATACTGAGTACAATATTGTATTACTGTATTAATTCAACTGTAAACCTAAACATTACAGCCAATTTTGAAAGAGATGCATCTTAGCTCTGGAAATTGTTATTGAATATGTCAATGCTGTTGTAATTAAATGCTTCTTCTAATTATGTGTTTATTAAGTAAATAATTTTTTTTAAATATGTTCAATTTCAATGTCTTTTTTTGCGGGTGGTATAAGCCCAGAATGTCATCAAAATTATAATCCATCTGCCTCAGCCTCACAAGTGGTGATACACACCACTATGTATGACTTAGGTAAATTTTTTTTTCAAATATTTTCAATTTCTACGTGGTTGACATCATCCAGTACCCACTGTATATACCTCAGAGATTCTTTCAGAATCTTTTCTCATAAAGGATTTGAAGGCAATATGTTCCCTTGTTTCCTGAGGTAATCCACCATTCCCTTTGAAGGTCTCCTGTGTCCTTGTTCCCCCTCAGAGCACTTGCTGTATCCACTGTGGAAATCTTCACTCGCCCCTCCACCCTTGTACCAAGTTTGCCTGATCACTCTTCCTCTTTGTACATACCATTCTAGAAATCTTGTTTCTATAGCCATGTAATTGTCTCTAGAATCACTGTCTTCCCTATTGGTAACTATGAACATAGAGTGTCAAGCTCCCCAAGTTACTGGGAAAAGTAGATGATGTCCACACCTGATGGACCACATGCTACCTGAACTGAGATGGCTTTCATCAGCAAATATGGGTGGCCTTGTTGCCCAAAAGTCAATTCTATTAGACCAAGCATTTCAGCCCATCTTCACTCCAGTCCGTTAATCAGTAGTTTCCCTTCTGGTTATTATCACAGTGGTCATTTCAATGACATCTCATCTCTATTCTGTGGTCCAACCCGACTCCCACATTTACCAAGAAGCCAACAATGACTACTGTCATCTCAAAAGCACTTTTATATTTTTATGTCCCTCTTTCCTTAACTATCTGCCCAATTAATTGTGTGTGTGTGTCTGTGAGCATGTGTGTGTGTGTGTGAGTGTGTGTGTGAGAGAGAGAGAGAGTGTGTGTCTGTGTGTGTGTGTGTGTGTGTGTAACATATGCATGTGGTAGCAGGAGAACAACCTCAAGGACCATTCCTTAGGGGACACCCAACTTTTGTTCTGAGACAGTCTTTCACTAGCCTGGAAACTCACCAAGTAGACTAGGCGGACTGCCTAGCCAGCAAGTTCCAATAAACAGCTTCTCTTCCCCTCCAGTACTCAGATTTCCAAGCACAAGGCACAGCATCTAGTGTTTTAAATGTGGGGTCTAGGAATCAAATTCAGGTCTTTGTAAGTGCTTTATTACCTGATTTATTGCCTCACTCCCCAGAACTATTCTTTTATTATATGAATATCATGTTCTCTGGGCAACTTTCTAAAAGTTTTCAAGACAAAACTGTTTTCTTCCCCCTGATCCCATTAGCTGGCATGGCCCAAATATCCAGTTCATTTTTGTTAATTGAAGCCAGTTTGATTGCTTGCTTAGGATCTCTGAAACTGAGGGCAAAGGAGCTTTTGTGAATGGTAGTCTGTAATCAATACGATTCAAATAAATATCAGTGTTCACTGTTTCCCAAATCATATTTTGAGTGCTTAGTAGGAACCAGTTACTGGGTTACATGTTTCCATAACCAGACTCTCAATAAGTGGGGAGATTCTGCAATTACTCTTACACTACATGTGAGGTAACTGAGGCACAAGAACTGCTAATGAACCAAGGCTATATCCAGAACTCTCCCCAGGCTTTTGGTCTCTAATCTTGAACTCTAATACCACAAGGCAGGGATGCTAAGTCATGAGTTTTGGATGCTGCATGTTGAATGCTTCCCAGCCCTCTACAGCAAAACTCATGCCATCCAACTCAGCCCGGGCTGGAACTAAGAAATAGACTTAATCTTTCTGCTCTAAATAGCTCACAGCAACAGCTTCAAAGTTTGCTTGATCTACCTGAGAAAACACTAATAAGGACAGCTGTGGGTTGAAGAAGGGAAGCAACATAGCAGTGGGAGGCAGGCTGAAAATACAAAATAAGGATACACAAGTGGGAGGCTGTAAGGTAATTAACCTGTACTCCCTCTGGGGAGAAGCAAAATCAAGCAACTGGCCAGCACAAACAGCTTTGACAGCCAGCAATCTCCTCACTCTCTCCCTCCCCCCAGAGATGATCATGGGAAGGTGGTACTGCGCATGTAGACAACATGGATAAACTATGAGGAATTTGCTTCTAAGTCAAAAAGATAAACATCACTCAATCAGTCATGATTTCAAAGATCAAAGTGACCCACGATATATGATGCATAGAATATCCCTAGAAGAATATAGTTTAATTATGTATTCTTTCCATGTTAACTTATTTCCTAGGTATTTAATAACATTAAGTCAATACTTAAATTTAATAAAAGCTCAATTTTTCCATTCATTGTACAGTTAAAAGGATGTAATGATAAACAGTTAGAAAAGGACTCTCCCATCTCAAGGGTCTTTCCTTTTGCACAAGGGAGGTAGACAGTGAGTAACCCAACTGCTAGAGGAACAGGAAATAGCTTTGTTACAGGAAAATGGTACAATGAGCTAGAAAAGACCAAGGACAAGACTTTATCCAGGCAAGACTTGGAGGTCTTTTATGGGAAAGTGATATGTGTCCTGAGACATTCAGGATGAGAAGGACTCATCTGTGCCAACTTCTGGCAAGAGAAGGCCTTTCAGACAAACATAACCAGAGGGCCAAAGGCCGTGATGCAGGAAAGAGTTTGATGTACTTGAGGGGGAGAAATGTAGCTCGAATGTAACACTACAGAGAAAGTGAGATAAGAAAAGGTTGGAGAAGGGGACCAAAGGGCCTGGTAAGCTGTGATGCAAACCTGGAATTTTATTAGAAGAAACAGGAGCTTTTAGAGGGTGAGAAGAATGAGATACCATGCTGTGTTGTAGAGGATACATGGCTGCTGGAGGGAGAAATGGTCGTCTGTGATGAGAAGGCAGACCTGCAAGGGGGAGGTTGTTATGGCAGAGTAGGATTTTAGACAGTTGTGCTTCTAGCCTCATTATGTAAATAAAAGGCTGCATTGCAGAGGGTCAACTCTTTAATGTCACTGAGACTTGGAGGCTCTGTAGAATTGGGCACCGCTGAATCTTGCAGATCTATGAGAAAATTAATTCATCAATAGTAGATAAGATAAAAAGCCTTTAAGTTTCCATGCTCCTGTTTCTCAAGCTGAATCACATTCTACAAAATGATCTCAAAGAAATGTGAAAATAGGCATACCACACTGAAAGACGTGTGAGAATCTGAACTGTGGGCCTTAGCAGAGCCTTCGAATGTGTCCAGGAGACTTCAGTAGTACTCTGTCTTTCTCAAAGTCATTTCAAGAAGGAACCTTTTCTTTCTATGTGGTTGCATGTTCCATGGAACTCAATATGGCAGGTGCTGAACTACAGAGCTATAAAGAACTATTACTGAGATACCACAAGATTGTTTTAGGTTAAAATTCAAACCCTCCCAATAAGAACATAGGTAACAAACCTAAGTTTTATTGCTTTGGACAAGAATGATCAGGTTAGGAAGGCGTTATCATGACATACGCATTGGTCACAGAAGGATATGAGGAGACGTGGTAAGATATCTGGGGAATAACATTTTCCTTAATCCAAACAAGAAACCTTAAAAGGTAGCTGTTATTATTTCCATTTAATATCTGAGAAACTAGAACTTGAAGATATACAATGAACTGAGTAAATTCATGTAACCTTCATGGGAAACGAACATGTAACTCCACCTATTCTACTGCATGACCATCTTTTTTTCATGTTTTCTGTTTTGTTCATTGTTGGTATTTTGGTTTTCATATAGCCCTTCCTGGCTGCATACTTTACCTTCCTGCTGTAACCTCCAAATTACTAGGATTCTAAGTATGTGCTCCCATGCCCATATTACAGGATTCTTTTTGTATAGGTTCCCTGTAGCCCCAGCTGGCCTAGAACCAACTATGGAGACCAGGCTGGCCTCGATCTCACAGAGATCTGCTTGCTTCTGCCTCTTGAGCAATATAATTAAAGGCATGAGTCACCACATCTGGAATCAGGATACTTTTTAAAGCCTGGATCTGATGTAGCACTTCTTCAGTTAGTGTAACTTGTAATTTGTACAACAAGTAATACTGGAGGACAGAGAAAGTCATTCAAAGAGGTTCAAATCTTGGCTTTAACATTTCTGCTTAACTTCCCTGAGTATGAACTAACTCATCTGTACAGGACAAATGGCAATTTCTCTTACCCAGCCGTCATAGTTCACTTCGGTTGTCAACTCATTACATATGGGAAGAGGGAATCTCAATTGAGAAATTTCCTCCACTGAATTGGCCTGCGGACATGTCTATGGGGGCATTTTCTTGGCTGCTAATTGATGTAGGGGGGCCTGAACCATTGTGGGCAATATCATCCCTAGGCCTGGGCTACATAAGAAAGTTAGTCGAGCAAGTGTATGAGGTACAAGTCAGTAAATAGCATTCCTCCATCATCTCTGCTTCAGTTCCTGCCTTGAGTTCCTACTCTGACTTCTCTCAGTGATCTGGGACTTGCAAGATGAAATAAACCCTTCTCTCCCCAAGTTGATTTTGGTTGTGATGTTTCTCACAGCAACAGAAAGTTAACTCCAATAACACTTAAGCTTTGTCATGATGTTTTAGTGAGACCTCACCCAGGAGTTCAGCTCCTGACATGTTGGGATCATCCACTAAGTATTATATTTCCTTACTATTTTATACATTATTAGTTGTAGAAATTGGGATTAATGGAGGGAGTTGGCTTCCTGGGAGGATAGGTACCACGAGACGAAAGAGCAGGGTTAGGTTTTTTGCAGTTTTGATTAGCACTCTTTATACACGTGTGTAGACATAAGTTTAAATAAGGGACATTTTTCAGACAGTTGTGATCCCAGCTTCAGCTTCTTAAATGAATTTTCACTTACTGTACATTGTCAGCCAACCTGCTCTAGAAATGAACTTCTGATAAAAGCTTTTATTTTTGTTTTACTCTGGGATGCATTCTTTAACTCATGCCTGAGTAATTCAGGAAAATTGGAATCCCAGTGAGAGTAAGGACAACTCAGGCTGGACTCCAATGAGCTCCAAGGTACTGCTCTAAGTAGCAAAGGTTTCTTCTCCTTACAGTGCACTGAGACTGCGTGAGTTGAGCTTGAGAATAGGAGGATGGGTAGAAAGGCAGGAGTGACATTTGCACATGTGTGTGTAGGGAATCTACTCTTAAAATGCATAAAGCTACATTGCAAATCACACCTTTTTTCTTGCCTTACTTAAGTCTACAGGAAACCAGCTTCTGACCTTTAAATCACAACACCATCTCGTTCACAGTCCCCTTGCGAGTTACTTGTCTACTTAATGAAATTGTTGCCTGGCTAATAAAGTTGTAGTTGGAGTCCTGCCTCCCAGCTATTAACCCCAGGATCTGTGCACAATTTTCTGTTCATTCCACTCTGAAGTACCTTAGCAGTAGGAGTAGGGTCTTACTTATAACTGAATCCAAATGGTCTCTGAGCCTGAGGAACTTAAATTGGAAAATAAGATGTTAGCTTAGGATAAAGACTATGTGGAATTAAGTGTGTCCTCTGGAATCAGCCTGCCTGAGCTTGAGTCTGGGTTCCATGGCTTATTAATTGTGGGACCTCTCCAGGACTCCTCCAGCTTTAAACCTGAACAATCATTTTAATAAGAATGATATCTACCATATATTAGCGAGTAGCTATGAGTATTAAAGGGCAAGTAGAGCTCCTAAGCCAACATGAACATCAGCCTTCATTACTATCACCACTGCAACCATCATAACCACTACCTGTTATCACTTCCATCAGCATAACTACCACCATCAACATCATCACGATTGCCAACACCATAATCTCCTTCACCCACACTGCTATTTCCATTATCAATACTATCATCTTCACTACTGTCAGCACCAACATTACCAGCACATCATAATCACCAACATTACCAGCATATCATCATCACTACTGTCACCATCATCATCACCATTGCTACCAACTCAGCAGCAGCAGCAACCACTATCCTCATTATCTTAACTAACATCATCACCAACATGACCACAACAATCATCATGTCATCAACCCATCAGTGATCACTATCCCCTCACACTCTATCAAAAATAGCACCATCACATCTCCCACATCACTACCATCCCCATAATCACAACCACTACCATCATTACGATCACCATAACCAACAGTGTCACCTTCATTGTCACTACCACAATCATCATCTCCATTACCACCCTACTGTCACCCTCATCACTACCAACATCACCATCATCAGCACAAGTGATATCATCACCATCATCACCACCAGGCTCTTTTCACTGCTGCCATCATTACTACATGACCTCAGCAGCAATCCATGTTCTACCCAAACCCATTAGCCCAAATTCTCAAGCCCTGAACAACTCCTTTGAATCCAAACATACCCTCTCCTGAATCCATTTTACCCATGTTCATGTTTTGCAAGCAAAGTATTATACAAAAGTCTGAAAACAATCCCAATTTTATATCTTAATTCCTCTAATCTTGGTTTCTTTTAGGGAACTTACTCAGATATCCTGCACTTCGTCCATTTTCTATCTCCCATACATTGTCAAGGGCTGTAGTATTTTACTATTGAACAATAAATTAAGTCCATTCTGTTTCTAAAAACTCATCTATTAATTCAAAAACCTACTGAAAAGTTACACGTACAGTATCTCTACACGTGTCCATGTGTATAGTTGGAGGCTATATAACAAGAAACAGTACCAGACAGGAGAAATATCCCTTTGAGTTGTTGGCCAGGGTGGTCCAAGAGACTCCTAAAATTACACAGGCTATTGCCACAGACCTTGTTGAACTTGAAGGTAAACCTATTGCTGAAGATAGACATACTTCAGACACAGGACTTAGAAGTAGAGCTGGAACTGACCTGGAAGCCACTTTCCTGAAGGCAAGCTCTCATACTTTTGGAGGGTACTATACAAGCTGCCAAGGGAGAACATTTATGGTCCCACACCAGTTTTAAGGCCTAATAACCACAACAATGACCAGCACAGAAAACTACAATGGGGCAGTAGTAGCACTTTTATCTTGGGGATAATCAACAGCTACCTAGTTGGACTTAAAGCCTGCTCAATGGGTACAACCCATGGGTGGTAATGTAAACACAGTCAAATATACATTGCTGGAGAGATCATAGATCTTAGAGAAAACTCTAAGTCTGTCTCTGCCCTAGGCAAGTGTAATTTCTTACTATATGCTAATATCGATCCTTATATTTACAGACAAATATGTCAGTCACCACTCATCAATGAAGCTTCTTTTACAACAGAGACTACTACAGAGTTCCACAACTGGTCATATACAGAGAATAAGTGTCTGTGAGATGCCCATTCCCAAGTGATACGTCTACAGTGGAAGCTCTTCACCTAAGGTTCATGGAACATAGTGAAACAAGGAGTAGAGAGAACACCAGTCTCTCAGCTTTCATCAAGGAAGTTTCCTCATGCTACAGAAAGTAATGAACACAAAAGGCCGCAATGGCCAAAGCGTAGAGAATAAGAGTCTGCAGAGTGTGGTCCTTGGATAGGACTCCTATATTAAACTTCACCAACCCAGGGCTCAGGGACCATTGCAGAAGAGGGGGCAAAAAGATTGTAAGAGCCAGGGGAGGAGGTAGATGAACATATGGGCTATGGAAGGATGTGGATGGGGGTGTGAACAGAATGATAATTAAGATGTTTTGTATGAAAGACACAAAAATTCAATAAAAAATATATACAAAAAAAAACCTATAAAGAATTCCTCCACCACCACTGGTTCCTCTTTAGTGACCAAGTGGGTAACACAGCAGTATAAGAATTCCAGAATTCTGATTTGGAGCTTTTGCTTATGGTCTGATTGAGTAACAAGTCTGTAAATTCCCTCTTGCATTGCAGTTTATACTAGTTGCTCTTGGAGTGCTACCCCGTTGGACAGACTGTATATTTTAGTCTCAGTAGCAAGATCAGCTGTCCCAGAATCTGAAAATAGATTTCAGTAGAGTCTGTAGTGCCTAGGATCTAAAACTCAAATCTTTCCCCTTTAGAAGATTAAAATTATGAACTCATTTCATTAAAGACCTTGTGTAAACCGTTCATGTGGAATGAGGCAGGAACATGCCCACGTGCTGAAGGAACACCTTACTTTCTTTAAATGGCTGAAGGCTCCTATTAGCTAATGTTAGCCAGTGCAGTATGTGATCACCTAAACACTCAGCACAGTCTGCCTGCCATGACAGCCTCTCTCTTAGTCTCCACCGACCCACCATGATGTAACCTCAACTGGGCATTTGTCTCCAAACTTATCCTTGCAAGATGTGCATCAAAGAGTTTACCCATTTCTATTTTCAACCCCAGGGCAGGCCATTAATGAATATTTGATAACATGTAAAACATATGTATCCTCAGAGACAGATATTTTTGGACAGATAGAGAACTCTCATATTTACCAGTTTTCCTCTCTTCGTGATTTCAGGGACAACTGAGAGCTCGCCAACATGGAAGTAACTAGGCAAGACACAGTATCCTCCAAGGGTACTTTTGACACTCTCTTGCCATATTTCCAGTGTAGTGTTTAGCAAATAGAACACCCAACTGATCTGCTCATCATAGGTTCAAAGGAGCATGTAGATTCATTCATTTGCTGTTTTAGTCTCTCTACCAGCAGTTCCTGATGCTTACAGGCTGCCAGGTACTGGGACAGACCTTGGGGAGTCAGCACTGACCAGGGCAAATGGCATTTACAGTAGATGTGCACAAAGATGCTAGCTTCTGCATTAGGACATCATAGCAATGTGCACTTCCATTTGGATCCCCACAAATCAGAGCCTGAGACAGGACTCAGGTACAAGAAGTGTGTATGAAAGGTGACAGCAGTTCAAGGCTACAGGGAGAACAGTATAGCAAAGGGGCAAATGCAATAAGATGGTGTGTACTGAGGTCTCTGGTACAGGCAGTAGGGGCTGCTGGGAATCCACTGAGGCATCTGAGACATGAATCATTCCCCTGAAGGCTGAGTGGCTGTCTTATATACATGCTAGCCTTTATCCCCACTGATTAGCTGTTTGGAGTTAACTGATTAGCTGTTTGGAGTTTACCTTCAGGATGAGGGACTTCCTAGGAAAAGCTTGTAACCCAGTGCCAGTCTAAATACACCTGTGCAAAAGGCTTCTAGTATAAGGAGACTGTAAAACCCTAAAGCACTGCCTACCATGGCTGTGACTCAAAGGAGTTGTGAGCTGAGGGAGCTGTGCTGTGGGACACTAATAACAGAGTAATAATCATTGGTGTTTTAAGACAGAGTTTCTCTATGTAGCCCAGGCTGGCCTTGAAGTAGCAATCCACCAGCCTCTGCCTCCCAAGCACTTAGATTACAAGTATATGCTACCACGCCCTGTTCAGCAGTCATTGTTTTAATTAGAATATAGTAAGGTCCTACTCTCAACACCTCTACTGAAGGCCCTGTGTTGGGATTCCTGTCTGTGCGCCTCACAAAACCAAGGGCTTCTAAATTTCAGAATTTTTGCATATTCAGACAGGGACCACATCTCTTCAGAGACTTATAGCACACAGAAATGATAATAACACTAGCACAAGTGACAGTGGCAGCAAAGATAACTATGTGCCAGGATCTGTCCTGCACTTTATGTGTACTGCCTCACAAAAGCGCAATAGCGTAAGTGTCATCATTAGCAACTTGGCTTCATAAGTGATGTAGTTAAAGCCAAAACACCTTTTTCACCCTGAGATCTTCCTAGGGCAAACATTGCTAGTGAGCTTCAAGGCAAGAATTCCTACCCACAAAGTCTGATTACAGAATCTGTATTTACTACATTCTGTGTCTATAAACCTAAAGGAAAGGGCTGGGGAAGCAGCTCAGTGGTAGAGTGCCTTGAATGTGTAAAACTCTGGGATTCATTCAGAACTGCAACACACACACACACACACACACACACACACATTGACAGTGCTATGAGCAGGCCCCCTTTGCAAATGCATGTACACACACAATGTTATATACAACCCCAGAGACATTACAACCCAATTAGCAGCCCCACCCCGTGGAGATCTCCCATAGGGGAGCCTATTTCCAGCAAATCTTTTGCAAGGAAGTTTCTCTGAAAATAAGGAATGACCAGAGGCTGCTCTCATTGCTACGAGGAAGAATTTTATAAAAATCTCCCATTTATTAGCTCCTGCTAATTATAAAACCCTTGTTAGCACTGAGTAGCAAGGCTTATAGCCAACACAATTAAAATTTGAATTAATTAAACTGAAGACAACATTAACTTAGTTAAAGGAAAAACCAAAATTACAACTCCCCCAAATCCTCTACACAGGAAGGTTAACAAGCAAATCAGCAAATACTGCAAGAATTTCAACACGAAATAGGCTACAGCACTTTGCAACTAACAGTCTAGTGATCTGACTTAAGGAAATGTTGACAAAATTTAGAGAGTTCAGAGACAGTGACAGCTACAATTTCTACTGAGTCAAATAAATTTTCTGAAAAATATTATTGTTCTTCATTAGAGTATAAAAGCAGTGCAGACCCTTCTACAATGTAGCAGGTTAAGAAAATCAAAGATGGCCCACAGTAACAGGGCAAACTGTCATGTTTTACTGTAGTAGTCAATGCATAATAATTTTACTAGGTAATGAGCGTCACTGTGATTTTTCCAGGTATGCATATACAATGTTTGGATCCTGACACCTTTTATTAGTAAATATACAACCAAATTATAGGTGAAGAACTACATAAATGTGAAGGTATTTCCAGTGGCACAGACTTAATCCAGTTGGTTACTAAAGGAAATATGAAGACTGTGTTAAAGTCCAAGAGATGAAATCATGCCAAATGAAACAAGTTCGACCATGCAAGGTTGACTATCCAGGACAGGTGTTCTGCCATCCAGGTGAGTGACTAGGTCTTGATAGACTTGAGGTCACTGTGTACATGTCCATCCATGTACAGTCTTGGGCAAGATCATAGGGAAAGTTGTATATTGTCTCAGGTGGAGGCTTTGGGGCCTGGGCAATGCTGTGCAGTAAGAAACAGGAGATGACTGTTGTCCATTCACCTCATTTCCCTCCTCAGTGTGCTTCATTCAGTTCTTACTAGACAACATTCTCTCTCTCTTTCTCTCTCTCTCTCTCTCACACACACGCACGCACGCACGCACGCACGCATGCACGCGCACGCACGCACACACATTCCTCAGGGTAATATTTAAACTCTAGGCAAGAGAAATTGTGCGCAAGGGTCATTTAAGTTAGAGAGAAGGAAATGCCTTTAACAAAACTCCCAATATTTTATCATTTTAATAAATGTGACATAACACCAGGATGTAACTATAGCTTTTTCTTTTTAATATTTTTATTTGTTGTTTGAGAGTTTCATGCATGTATACAGTGTAGTTTGATCATATTCACACTCACACTCTGCTCTTCTAATTCCGCTGGGATTTCTTTCTCAATGTTTTAAGCATGGTTGTTTTCTTTATGCTATTTCCAGTGTATTGGCTCCTCGCCTCAGTAGCTCATCAAAGGTCATTGTATGTGTACATGGATAATATATACTTTACATAGTCACAAATAGAAAATCAAAATTTGATGTGTATATATATATATATATATCTTCACACATTTATTTGTGTATATATACATATATAAATGGCATGAAACAAGTTCTGGTAAGAGCAACTGGAGTCTTAATATAAAAATAAATAAATTTTCCATTTGTTTCAAGTTCTGTTTATGGAATTAGAAGCAGCTTGCTTTTTTCCAGGATCTGCCATTTATGAAAAACACATAAACTATGTCCCTGGCTAACTACCCTCTGAGGTTCATCTCAGCGTTGGTTTTCATTATAACACAGTCCTAAATTCAGGCTTAGCTCATCTTCTCTCCCTGGCCAAGAGTAAATGCCCTGTCATGGGCTGCTTAAGTCACGTATCAGGTTTTCTCCATGAATCTTTCCATTCTATTATCCTCATCTCAGTTATAATTCTTTTCCCAATCTGTGATTCTCTTAGAACATATGTGATTGTTTTAAGTTTTTATAACTAACATTATACATAAAGCAGTATCCCCTCTGATAAAGCTTGTTTATAAACACTATGAAATTTATACATCATAAGGATTACTCCACCCGATACTGATGCCATTGTTGAAGGGGTCCAAAGAACAGGTGTGACCAGAATGGTACATCCTCAATATCATTATAAAACTAAAAATGGCATAACAATCATCAAAACTAATATAAAAATAGTAGTAGCAGAGGCCTGACCACAGGAGAACCATCATGAAATTTGACCCAAATTATTTAGAACAAGGTTTGACCTAGATCCATGCTTATTAGCAGACCTTGATTTCTTTCTTTGTGAAGTGGAGATTGAAAGACAAAGGCATGAGTTGAACCAGTAAGGACAAACAGCATCCCTGACATCCCTGAAAGGTGTGCGCTGTCACCTACATGTTTGGGTCACTCCCCAGAGTAGAGGGAACGTCTTTGTTTATGCCTCTCCCCTACCCCCAGTTTTGTCTTATCCTACATTTCAGATTTCTATTTTGTGTTGAATTTGCTGCTTTATTTTCATATTGTAAAGATGCCATTGCCTCAAGAGCCAGAAATAAATGGGAATTGGAAAACAGCAACAGCAACCACAACATGGACTTTGATTCAGCCATAAAAAACTGAACTCCTGTCAATTCTGGAAAAATGGATAGATGTGAAGTTCATCGTGTGAAGCAAAATAAACTGGACTCAGAAAGAGAAATATCGCATACTCTATCATATGGAGAATTTAGAGAGAAAAGTGTTATGTAATATAAAAGTACGAAAGTAGAGAGAAAATTATGTGAGAGAGGAAAGACGCTCAAAGTAAAACAAAAGAAGTAAAAAAGAAAGTAAAATATCACATTCTCTTTCATATGTGGAACCTACATTTATGATAGATATAAAGACATATTAATAGCATATACCTGTCATATATATATATATATATTTATGTGTGTGTGACATGAAAACAGGGGAAGACTATTTAGGAGAAGGAAGGGGACTATAGGAAGGTTACGTGCAGCAAACATGCATGTAAGGTACACATGCATGAAAGTGCCATACTGAAAGTCATTATTTGGGATGGTTACTAAAAATAAATTTCAAATTGATAATTATCCAGGCATGGTGACACACAACTTTAATCCCAGTACTCTGGAGTCTGAGGCAGGCAGATCTCTGTGACATCGAGGCAGCCTGGTCTATACAGCAAGTTCTAGGATAGCTCTGGCTACAAGGAGAAAGGCTACACTGTCTCAAAAAAAACCAAAAGCAAAACAAAAATATAATAAATAAATAAATAAATAAATAAATAAATAATAAATAACAGATATTTGTGGACATAAAAGAAAAATCTGCCTAAGGACTAAACAGAGTGCTTGCCTTATAGAGAATAATGAGTACTCTATAAGCAATAGTGGGTTTGCTAACAGACACAATGGAGCACTATCCTGCAATTAGTCTTCCTCCCATGCTTCCAGATGACCCCTACAAAAGTACATGGCTCCTGTGAGAACCACACTCAAATGTCTGCAGGATATTCCCCTTCGAGTTCTCCTTAGATACTGAGGTAGAGACTGGTTTTTGGTTGATCTAGATGACAAAGGTACAATACTGAACAAAACAGTTGCACACAGTTATTCTAGCCTTTTAAAATTTTTAATCATGAACACTGCTTTGTTTTGGAAGAAAGGGGAACCTGTGATGATTGACTCGGGGACACCATGGAGAACCCAGTGTCCCAGCTGGCTCTTTCACACTTCAGACACATGCTGTCCCTAGTCAACTGCAGCCTGTACATTCAGTTCAAGAGTGTTCTTCAAAAACCTTGTTAGTGAACTTCAGATTTCTTGGAACACCAAAAATAAGCTTGCATATGTGAAAGATCCACCGACACAGAATAATGAGTTCTGCCAAAGTTGTCAAAAACACTGGAAGTCATCTTATCTCCTCGGTATCATTAGTAATTATTGAGGCAAGAGAACCTGAGTTCACTCACTGCGGCCTTGGCTCTGGTGATGAGCATGTACACATACACACACACACACACACACACACACACACACACAAACGCACACAAATATGTATATTATATACTTACATGTATATATGTATACACACAGGGATAAGCACATGTGTGTATAACATTTGAAAAACTAAATTGTATCCTATGAATAATTGGGATGGAATGTATTAACAAAGGCAGTTTTCAGTTTCCATTAAATTTGATTAGGAAAGGATCTAAGACCAAACTTTTCCTTCGTTAGTCTTTGGAAAAATCTACCTGTTGTTTTTTTATCCTGATACTATTGGCTCAGAAGTAGATGTTCACTAACACAAAACAAAACACTGCTGTAAGGATGAAGAGACTATTGATTCCAGGCAGGATTTGGATTTGTGATTTAGCTCTTGATTCAAGAAATATACAATGTTCTTAAATTGTATTAAATCAACTTTCAGGCATGTGTATAACCAGGAGATGGGGAAATGGCTTAGCCGGTAAAGCACTTGCTGTGCAAGGTGAAGACCTGAGCTTGGATCTCCAGCACCCAAACAAATACCGGTAGAGCATGGTGGTAGAGCACTTAAAAACTCCAGCACTTGGGAAGTGGAAACAGGAGATCCTTGCAGCAAGATGGCTGACTAGACTAACTGAACCAGAAAGCACTGAGTTCAAATGAAAGACCCTACCTTAACATACAACGTGGAAAGCAATCAAATAAGACACTGTACGTCAGTCTCAGACCTCAACATGCATGTACACATACATGCATATGCCCCCATACACAGAGATGCACACAAACACGCAATAGAAGCACACCATATACACGCCAAAATGAATTAATTCAAAAAATAACTAAAAATAGCTTGAAAATTAAAATCAGGCTGTCACATCCCTAAAAATGACAGGAGCCTGGGGAAAGGCTCCAACACAAACTTCTGCAGATAGCTCTCTTCATTCTCCTAAAACATTGTTTCTAGAGAACACTCATAAGTTCTGGAAAAATAATCTCCAAAGACTCATGGAAAAGCAAGTTTATTTCATGAATTTTCATGAAACAGCAGGCACAAAATAAATATCTATTTCAAAAATCATAAAGATGGCAACGATGTCTTTTCAAATGGCATTTTTTTCCCCAGGGCTTATGAGCTTCACCTTTGGTAAGATAAGGCCATATTGTTGCTGTCACCCCCGTGTGGGTAAACAGAGGAGTCTTACTACGAAAACATGCAAAATCAAATAAGTAAGACAGCCTCAGCATTCACTACCACACCTCTGCATGCACCCTCTGTTAAGGGGTTCACACTTCCCTTCAAGGAAGAATTGACTGAAAACAGCTACTATGCATTTGCATATAGATGTTCTATTTTTCCCTTCTTTTAACTTAGATCAATAGTTCTTAAATTTTTGTATACCCAAAATTTATTATATATATTTCTAAGAAATTATAAATATATAAAACTCTATAGATGACCCCCCTAAAGTCCAAAAAAGCCTTGAAAAGGAAAAACAAAGTTAGAGACAAACATCTAGCTAGATTTGTGGCATAAAACAGAAAGCCAAGAAGTAAACCCTGAAGTTTGCGTCAAGTGACCTAACACAGATGCCAAGACATTCTATGTGAAATGGTCAGCCATTTCAACAAATGCTGTTGGGGAAAACTGGATATCCACATGCAGAGAAAGAATGATCCTTACACCATGAGCTAAAGAAAATGCAAAGCAGATCAAAGAACTAACTTTTTAACAAGAAAACAGCAACAATGAACATGAACAAGTAAGTACCTCTGCGGTAGGATATAGTCATTCAGGAACATGGCTCAGGCTGCCTAGCTAGGTCACAGAGTAGATCTATTCATAGCTTTTAAGGAACCTCTTCAGTGATTTCCATAGTATTTTCACCAATTTGCACTCCCACCACAATGAATAAATGTTTCCCTTTCCCCATATTTACACCAGATCTATTTTGACTGGGGTAGGATGAAATCTCAATGTCATTTTAATTTTCATTTTCCTGCTGGCTAAGCATGTTGAACATTTAAGAAATATTTCTCAGTTATTTGTATTTTTTCTTTGGAGAACTGTTTTATTTCCTAACCCAATTTTCAGTTGGGTTGTTTGTTTTCTTGGTGTTTAGTTTTATTATTTATATTATTTGTATATTCTAGATAGTAACCTTCTATCAGTTTTACAATTGATAAAGATATTTTTATCATTCGCTAGGACACCTCTTTACTTGAATATTTTCTTTTGCCATTCAGGTTTTCTTTAGTTTCATGAGGTCCCCTTTGATAATTGTTGGTCTTAAAGTTACACCACTGGAGTCCTGCTCAAAAAGTCCATTCCTGTGCCTATCAGTTCCAATGTCTTCCTCACTTTCTCCTCTATTACACTCAGAGTACCAGGTCTTATGTTGAGGTCCTTGATCCATTTGGGTTTGTGTTTTCTTTAGGGTGAGAGATAAGGATCTATTTTCATTCTTCTACATGTAGCTATACAGTTTAAGCAGCACAATTGGTTGAACATTCTCTCTTTTCTCTAATATGTATTTTTGGACTCTTTTTCAAAAATCATTTGGTTGTCAGAGTATAGGTTTGTGTCTGGGTCCTCAATTCTATTCAGTTGATGCATGAAGGAGGAAAGGAGATTAACAGAACAAAGTGTTAAACAGGGTGGGGAATTTCAGGGAAGGATAGAGGAGGGAGTGTGAGAAGGGTTAACTAACACTAAAAATCTTTGAAAATACCTATGGAAACCTACTGTTGTAGAAGTGTATTAAAATATAAGCATACAGGCACTACTATCCTCAGGCCTCTTGGGGTAAGTCTATAGCGCAGCTCTC
>NW_008331995.1:5618368-5619722 GCF_000622305.1 Nannospalax galili | reverse complement strand
TAATTATATTAATTCAACTGTAAACCTAAAAATTTACAGCCAATTTTGAAAATGATGCATCCTACCTCAGGAAACCGTTATTGAATATGTCAATTGTGTTGTAATGATATGCTTCTTCTAAGTATGTTGTTATTAAATAAATAATTTTTAAAAATTAAAAATATATATATATGCATATAGAATGGCGACTTCTCAAGGATTGTGAATAAATGCACTTTTACATGTAAAAATAAAATAAAATATATGCATATTAAAAGGGTTCAAATGGAGTTATCTAATAATGAGGGGACAATGCCTTCCTCAGACACTGTAGGCTATCAAATAAAAAGCCCAACATCAGGTAGAGAATATTTTTGAGTTGTTGGTGAGTGGAGACCCATAGCACCCCCAAATCTTACAAACTATTGATGTTGCTATCTGCTATTCCCTAGAACTTGATGGTAAGACCCTCTTGCTGATGACATGACATACCTGAGTTATAGGGCATGGAAAAATCAAGCTGGTACTGACAAGGAAGCTTCATTCTTATTAAATAGTTTTCATAGTGGAAGGTTCTATACACAGGACTGGAGGAGAAAATAATCAACAGCCTTCCCAAGCTGTGAGATATAATAATTGACCTAGTAAGATAGGCCCACTCATCTAATAGTGGCAGGAATGTTATGAGAATAACCAAACACTTTATGCTTGGATTTAAAGCCTGCTCCACAATGCTTGGTATCATTGACCAAAACCCCATGACTGGTTATTTCATGGTGCCTAGGAGAGAACCTAATACGATTATTTTGCTAAATAAACACAGTATTAAATTGACCCCTAAGTTCTTGTCTTTGAAAATATTTCAAATATTTTATTTTTATTTTATGAGTGTTTTGCCTACATATATCTAACTCTACCATGTGGTTGCTTATTGCCAACAGAAGAGGGCAAGGGATCCCATGAAATTGGAGTTAAGTATGGGTTTTAGTCACCATGTGATTGCTGGTAATTGAACTGGGTCCTCTGGAAGACTAGCAGGTGCTCTTAACCACTGAGCTATCTCTCCAGCACCCTAACTTCTTATCTTTATATCTGTCCTAGATTGTTTCTCCATTGCTGTGACAAACCACTATCAACTTAGGGAGGAAAGGGTTTATTCAGCTTACATCTCTCAGGTCACAGTTCATCAGGGCAAGAACCTGGAGGCAGGAGCTGGAGCACAGGCCATGGAGGAACACTGCTTACTGACTTGCTCTCCTGGCCCCTGCTCAGCCTGCTTTCTTATGCAACACAAGCCCACCTGCCCAGGGATGGCATCACCACCACCCACAGTTAATATCACAACATAAGACAGTACAACCTTAAAAACCCCACA
>NW_008331995.1:5612982-5617935 GCF_000622305.1 Nannospalax galili | reverse complement strand
CCTGGCCTCTCAGAGTGCCAAGCCTCAGCTGCTCTCTGTGACCCCTTCATGCTTTCAACACCAGAACCATGCAGGAGATTCTTACACATTACCAAGTCCTGCTTCCAGCTTGAGATAGAGGCTCGGGTCCCCTCTGTGTGCTGACCCTAAGGAAATACCTCCCAGAAGACTCTACCACAGTGATGCTGGTCTCTTGTTACTTACAGCTGATTTTTCAGCCCCAGCTAACCAGCATCAATTGTTTTACTTCAGGTTCTGGTCTCTTCTTAATCACAGTTGATTCTTCAGCCCCAACTGACCAGAACCCACAGATTCTCAATCTAAAATTTCACACGAACAGCTCTGATAGTCTCCACTTCCCTTTGAAGCTTCACAAGCCAGGCCTCCATCATCTACAACTCTTTCAGCATAATTGTTCCAAGCTCCATCGCAACAAACTCTGAGCACGCAATGGCTTTTCCAGCCCAAAGTTCCAAACACTTCCACAGTCCTCCCAAAAACATAAAGGTCAGGTCTGTCACAGCAATATCACACTCTCTGGTACTAATCTCTGTCCTAGTTTGTTCTTCACTGCTGTGACAAAACACTCTGACCAATACCAACTTGGGGAGGAAAGGCTTTATTTATCTTACATCTCCCGGGTCACAGTTCATTAGGGAGCCCAAGGTAGGAACTCAGGGAAGGAACCTGGAGGCAGGAGCTGGAGCACAGACCATGGAGGAATGCTGCTTACTGACTTGTTCCCTTGGCCCCTGCTCAGCCTGCTTTCTTATGCAACATAGGCCCACCTGCCCAGGGGTGGCACCACCCACAGTGGGCTGGGCCCTCCCACATCACTCATCAAGAAGATGCCTTTCAGACATGGCCACAGGCCAGTCCAATAGAGGCAATTCCCCGATTGAGGCTCCCTCAACCCAGGTGTGTCAAGTTGACATTAAAGCTATCCAGCACAAGGATGCAAGTAGAAAGTCTACTAATCAAGAAGAATAAGAAGAAGCTTGAGAGATGGCTCAGAGTTTAAGAGTATACAGCTCTTGCAGAGGACCTGAGTTCAGTTCCCATGGCCCACACTGGACAACTCAAAACTGACTGTAACTCCAGCTCCAGGGGTGGGGGGAGGGATCTTATGTCTCTGGCTTGTGTGCAAATATCTACACACACACACACACACACACACATACACACACACTCTGAAATGCACACACACATAATTAAAAATAATAAAATAAACCTTTTTTTGTCATTTGGCAGAGGCAGCTGAGACTTTATTTTGGGAAAGAAAATTGAATTGGGTTTGGGTTAAGAACATGGGCAGGTAGGAAATTCCCAAGGTTGGACAGAGGGCTAGAGGTGATCCTCAGACAGGTCTTTCATTCCCTGTACTCCTTCAAACACCGTCTCCCCATGGGCTCTGGGCAGCTATAGGGAGGGCACAGGCTGGCAAGGGCTGCAGTTACCATTAACTTAGGCAGAATGTCAGAGGACTCAGCACAAGCTTCCCATCTCAAGTCTCAGTCTTCTTCTCAAACACAGCCGTAGAAAGAAGAATAACAAAACCAAATGGTTCCATTAAAACAATGGGCACACTTACACATTCCTCCAAAGAAGACATCCATGACCAGCAAGGGCATAAAAAGTATTCAACACCAGTAACCACTGGGGAAATGATAACTAACCTATAGTAAATATCAGTGGGATATCACCTCATACCCATGGAGCGACCACCATAAAAACAAAAACAAAACAGAACCCTGGAAAATAACAAAAATATGGAAAAATTGGAACACTTGTGCACTATTGATAGGACTGCAAAATAATGTATCATGCCTAAAAATAGTATGATCATTTCTCAAAAAAATAAAGATAGGGGCTGGAACGATGGCTTAGTGGTTAAGAACACTGGCTTTTCTTGCAGAAGACCCAGGTTTAAATCCCAGCACCCACATCACAGCTAACAACTATCCGTAACTCCAGTGCCAGGGGATCCAACAGCCTCTTCTGACCTCTACGGGCATTGAACGACATGGGAGCATTTGCTTATGAGCAGGCAATACATGCATACACATAAAATAAAAAGAATAAATTAAAAGAAATAAAAATAGAATTATCTTTTGATTCAGCAATTTCAACTCTGGGTATTTACTCAAAAGAATGAAATCAGAATTCCAGAAAGATACGTGCACATCCACCATTGTAGCAGTAGTATTCACAAAAGCAAAAAGGTAGAGAGACCCCAAATGTCCAACGCCAGGTGAATGGACAAGCGAACTGCAATATATACACAGGACAGAATATTAATTCAGCCTTAAAAAGGAAGGCCACATGTTAATGAATTTTAAGGACATTATGCGAAATTAAGTAAGTCCGCCACTAAGAAAGGCACATTCTGTATGATTCCACTTATACCGGGCACTAGAAAAGACACTGAAGTTGGGTGAAGGCCACCAGGGGCTGAGGAAGATGAAGAGGAAACTTCATTGCAAACAATTAAAATGGTCAGTTTGACTAAAACTACAATCACTTGAATAAATATGAAAGGTAAATTTGATTGTCTGAAAATATTGTGAAATAATGAAAATCTTTTTAAAAAGCCATGATACTAAGACGTGACCCCACTCTGTGTTCTGGTTATATGTTTTCAAGTTCTTATTTACAAAGGAGCATAGACCTTAAGTAGTGGGCTTCTGTTAACTATTATATGATAGTATAGTCCAACCTTGGATACTGAAAACCTATCATTAAATCTACCTGGGCATTGTAACATACCACTCTAAAGTTCCATATTCTCATCTTAACTCAGTTTTCCAGTTAACATGGAATCTGACACACAGCTGTCAGTCTCTTGAGAATGAAGGAGAGCTCTAAAACCATGCTCACACTATATAGTTAACACACTCCTGAGAAGGTATAGGCAAACTTTTTCATATACTTATTGTATTTCATACTTTACTCCTTATCTAGTGTACTTCAACTTAAACAAAACCCCACACTGCTTCAAGAGAAGATGGACACTTTACACAATGAGAGGCATAAGTTTCCAAGAAGAGAATATCTATAATGTAATTAAGGGTACCACATACAAGAAAAATGAGATGAGAAAAACTGATTTGCTTAGAGACAGTAAATATGTGACTATTTCACATCATCCAACAGGCAACAACTTTGGAAGAGTACTATGTACTGGCGTTTCTTCAAATCAAGAACCAGCACACCATTCCTGTAAAGTGGCAGATAGGAAGGACTTGAGGTTTCGTAGGCCAGATAGACTCAGTTGCCAACTGCTAAACTCTGCCATTCACTGTAGCATGAAAACAGCTATAGATAATATGTAAATCAGTGGGCAACATTATGTTCAAAAACAACTTTATAACACCATTTGAGTGAGTGGATTTGGCCCAGAGGCTGTAGAGCCAACTTTTGTTCTGTCTCTTAGAAGCCAGGGGTGAACTTGGCCCAGAGGTCCTTGTTCTCTGAAGTTTTTATCCTTACACAGAAAAGGGCAACAGACAAAAATAAAGTACTCAGCATGGAGGTGCTAAAGAGAGATGGTTCCAACTCTTCTAAACCAACAGTTTTCAAACTTGGCTAATCAATAGGCTTTCAGAGAGATGAGTTAAAAATGCATACTCTGTGGCCACTTCTTGGAAATGTTTTGATTGCATAATAATGCTGAAAGAGTTGGGGAACTCTACTTCTTAAAAATATTTTTAAATTTTACTGGTACATAGTAATTGTATCTATTTATGGGTTACAGTGTAATCTTCCAATATACACACACCACGATCAGATCAGGTAAATGGCATAGTTTAGCATCTCAGACATTTATCATTCCCTTGTGTTAGGAATCTTCAAAATCCTCACTTCTCAATACTTGAAATGTTTGGTGGACTGCAGTTCACCATAGTTAGCATACTGTGCTATAGAACACTCAACATTACTTCACCTATTCAAGTCACCCTGTAAACCATTCACTATCTCTTTCTATCTCTCTCCCTTCCTTGTTCTTCCCAGTCTTCAGTAACCACTATTCTATTCTTTATTTTTAGTGATCAATTTTCTGGCTTTCACATATAAGTATTTATACCTGACATCTCAATACAATATCTTCAGACAAAATTAATTTTAAAAATTCTCCAGAGATATTTTACCAAACAACTTTTTTCTTATATAGCTGAAATTTCATTTATTTATTTCATTGGAAGAAGAATCAGAGAAACAGTAAAGTTGGATAAAGAATCTAATAACGAATTATTTTCCTTACTATACAAAGCCTAACTGTGCAAGTAGCTTGGCAGATTGAGCTACAAAGTCTCACACCTGTAAAAATGCTAAACACATTTTCATAATGCATATATGAAATTCCATATTAGTGGGTAGTCTTAGACATTAATATTTGAGGGTAGTTTGCTCCCAAATTTTATTTTTATCAGGAGTGCATTATAGTGACTACAGACATGTGCTGCATGGTATTGCAAATAATTCTAAACACATGATACACAGAGCAGACTTTGAATTAGATAATCTTCTTGTCACAAAATGAGATAGGGTCTGTGACATGAAGTGCTTTCCTTGCAAGCATGAGAGTTTGACCCCCTGCACTTACATAAAAAGTCAGGGGTGGTGGTTCATGATTGTAATGTCAGCATTGGGAGGGTAGAGACAGGAGAATCCGTGGGGTTTGGTGGCCACCCAGCATTAGTCAAGTCGGTGAGCCTCATGTTCCAGTAGACACATTTTCTTAAAACCAGGTGTTTTTTTTTATTACTACACTCTGTATACAGTTTGAAAACTGATGTGGTGATTCCTACAGCATTGTTCCTTTTGCTCAGGATTGCTTTGACTATTCAGGGTCTTTTGTGTTTCCATATGTATTTCAGGATTTTTTTTCCTACTTCTGTGAAGAATTTCATGGGGATTTTGATTGAGATTGCATTGAATCAGTAATTGCTTTTG
>NW_008331995.1:5607971-5612717 GCF_000622305.1 Nannospalax galili | reverse complement strand
TATGATCGGCAAATAGGGATACTTTGGCTTCTCTTTTTCCCAATTAGTATCACTTCAATTTCTTTCTCTTGTCTTACTATTCTAGGTAAATACCATTGTTCCCAACATATCAGAATGCTAAAATAGACTTCAAGCTATCCAGTCAACTCATTTTCTTTGCTTCATTTTAAAGCATCAGAGGTAACAGCAGCAGCCCAGAGAAGGATGGTTGTGTTTTCACACAAATTCACAACCTACTCTTGCCTTCTATGATGCTTCTTGGTCTTCTTAACATTTTCGCTATGAAACATAGCACACCAATAGTATGTATAGGAAATGTAACTTGATGATTAAATTATCATAAAGAAAATCATCACCTTGTAATGACCATTCTAATCAATAAAACCTTGCCAGCATTATAAAATAATCCTGGCTATGTCCTCTCCGGTCCATGCCAGCGTGTTTGTCAGCATGTTTCCTTTCACTTTATACTCCAACCAGTGTCATGTGAAAACCAAAACTTTCTTATCAGGTCCGATGCTGAATATTATCATTCTTTCTTTCTATTATTGTGGTGTAGTCCTGTGTATGGGTACTACAGGGGCCCACACCACAATAATTAATCAGTGAGCGTGCTCATCTTTTCACAAGTTTACTGACCATATATGCAAGGTATTTTGTGCAGCACATATGAAGTCTCTTGTCTGTTTATATCAGTTAGCTATGACCAAGTAACAAACCAGTCCACAACTAAGTGAAAACAATATCTTTAACCCTACACAAATGTCAACTGCAAATGGATCAAAGAATCTTGATATAAAGCCTGAAACTCAGAAACTGCTAGAAGAAAACATAGGCAGTACCCTTCAAGATATAGGCATAGGAAAGAATTTCCTAAATCAGACACTAGCTGCTCAGGCATTAAGGTCAACAATCATTAAGTGGGATCTCATTAAACTACAATGCTGCTGTATAGTAAAAGAAAGAACCAAGGAAGGGAAGAGGAAACACACTTAGTGGGAGAAAATCTTTACCAGCTACACATCCAACAGAGAATTAATATCCAGAATATACAAAGAATTCAAAAAACAAAGAAACAAGAAAATAAATGACCCAATAAAAAGATGGGTTACAGATCTGAACAGAGAGTTCTCAAACGAAGAAATAAAAATGGCTAAGAAGCACCTTCAAAAGTGCTCAACGGCCTTAGTAATTAGAGAAATACAGATTAAAAACCACTTTAAGATTCCATATTACCCAGTCAGACTTGATAAGATCACAAGAATTAAAGACTCCAAATGCTAGAGAGGATGTGTAGAATGAGGAACACTCATTCACTGCTGGTGGCAATGCAAACTCATGCAAGCACTCCGGAAAGCAGCGTAGAGAACTCTTAAAAAACTAAAAATGGACCTACCATATGATCCAGTGATACCACTCCTTGGCATATACCCAAAGGACTCATCCTACTGTAGAGACATCTATACATCCATGTTTGTTGCTGCTGTCTTCACAGTAGCTAAGAAATGGAAACAACTTACATATCCCTCAACAGGCAAATGGATAATGAAAATGTGGCACATTGACACAATGGAGTTCTACTCAGCAGTAAGAAAGATGAAATTATGAAATTTGGAGGTAAATGGATGGAACTCGAGAGTGTTATACTAATTGAAATAACACAAACACAGAAAAAGAAGTGTTGTATGTACCAATCCCTTATATGTGGGATATATATTCTGATGTAACACCAGGAGCCAGGAAAATGGAAGGAATACCTGGAGGTAAAGGAAAAGACTGAACCCGAAAGAGGAGGACAGTAAGGAAGAGATGTTCCCAGGGGGGGAAGTGGGGTAACAGATGTTACCAGGAGTGCTTGGCAGGGAGGAGAGGAGGGAGGGATGTGCAAGGGACCAGGGTGTATGTGCAAGGGGGGAAGCTGGAGGAGGGGTGAAGGGGCAAGCATTATTGGGGGGAGAATAGAGATAATGGGAGAATTGGGACTGGGGAGGTAGGAGGGAGGCTGTAAGGGAGGAAAAAGAGTAGAGATGAATGAATCTCGGGGGTCTAGGAAACCCAGAGGGAAATGCAGTGCCCTTGAAACCCCATGAGAAATGCACATACAGTGTTTAAACATTAGTGCATATATATACCTGGAAACTGTTGGCAAAGAACAGTGCCAGACAGAAGAGATCTCCCTTTGAGTGGTGGGGAAAGTGGCCCAGGAGACTTCCAAAATAACACAGGCTATTGCCAAACCTCTTAGTTATCTCCCAGAACTAGTAGACAAGACCCTACTGTTGAAGACAGGACATGGTTTAGATACAGCACTTAGAGCAGTGGACCAGGAAATGACCTGGAAGCTTTCTATCCAAAGTTTAGCTATCATAATATGAAAATGTAAACTGGAAAGGAAGAAAACAATCTACAGTCCAACCCAGCTGTAAACCCTCATAACCATAACAAGCAGCACAACAAAATACCTTTAACAGTGCAATAGTAACACTGGGCAATCAATAGCTATCTAACTGGACTTAAAGCCCTCTCAGTGGGAGTGAACTCATGAGTGGCACTGTAAACTCAGCCAAATACATGACAGGAAAGAACATAGATCCCACAGAAAACCCTATCTCTTTCATAACTCTAGACAAATGAAATTTCTTATCATATGCTAAATATGGTTCCTTATATTTTCAGACATTCTATATACTATTCATCAAAGAAACTCCTTTTTGCCACATATGGAGGCTACTGCCAAATTCTACAATTGCTTAGACACAGAGCATATACATCTGAGAGATGCCAAGTACTAGGAGACACATCTACAGTTGAACTTCTACACCTAAGGCTCATGGAACATAGCAGAATAAAGGATAGAAAACTAACACATCCGTCAACTCTCATCAGTAAAGCTTCCTTATACAACAGAGTGTGATGCATATAGAAGTCCACAATTGGCCAAGTTTTAAAGAATAAGAGACTGCAGAGTGTATATCCTTGGATGGGACTCCGATATTGAATCTCACCCAACACACGGCTCAGGGACCATTGTGGAAGAGTGGGTGGAAAGACTGTAAGAGCCAAAGCTGGTCCATAAACATAGGGAAGAAGAGGCTTTCAGGCCTCTAGAAGCCTGCACATGTGAACTTGTGGCAATGGTGGCATTAAGCACAGGACCCACTGGCCAACTCAATTAAACAAGGGCCCAAAGGGGAGGAGAAAAATGGGTGGCAGACCTGACCTAGACTGAGAACTATTAGAGACTGATTGATGCTGAATGAGGGAGCATATGCTTTACATATGATCTCTAGATGGGCTGAGTAGACGCCTGTGAATGAATTTGCACTGAAGGACATCTGGGTACAAAGGCTTGACTGGATGGGACTTAACATGTATGGCAGAATACATGAGCTCGGGTCAGGGGATCAGGGGGTATGGATGGGAGAGAGGGCTTAAATTTGATTAAGAACTGTTGTATAAAATTACAAAATCTCAATTAAATTTTTTTAATTAAGCCTTTTTAAGTTTAGAGGCTTTGATCCTTCAGGGTGGTTCTTTGGCTCCTGGCTAGATGACTACATGAATATGACGAGGCCTGTTACTGGGTTCCAGGTTAATGGTAGGTTCAGTGAGGCTGGCCAATCTACAGCTGCCTCATTCACATGGATGTTATTTGGACAGCTTAGACTGTGGCTGTGGGAAATCTTAGGCCATCTGTCTCTCATTTACCAGAGGGCTTATCTGGGTTCAAGAACACAGACCTGCAGTACCACACCCCAGCTGTCAGTCATTTTTGCAGCATTTGACTGGCAAAGCAAGTCCCAGCACATTCTACCTTTTGATGACACTGCTGAAAAACCACACAAAGTGGAGGTAAAAGGGCAGATGCACAGTGTGGCGACACCACAATTGATCAACAGATCATTTTTCTGTTGCTTCCATTCTTCTTACTTAGTAGGAATTTTTTACAAAATCTTAATCCAATTCGTTAGTTGTGTCTCACACTTGTCAGAAGTTTTATTTTATGATGTCTTTCAATGAACACAAGTTCTTAGTTTAAATATATCTAAATATATTAATCTTCATATTTTATGGAGAGAATTATTTGAGTCCTATTTTATAAACTGTTCTTCTACTCAAGCTTATAAGGATACTATCCTATGTTTTATTTTAAACAGTTACTGCATAACCTTTTATGTTTAAGTATACCAATTCACTTCTGTTTAATTTTTGTACTGTGACAGTTTCCCAAAGCCATTTATGAAGAAGACCATCATGTCCCTGTTCTTGGTACTACCCTTGTCATGAGTCAAGTGTCTCATACACGATACATTGATATCTTGGGTCCTGGAGAGCCTTCTGATGAGAGACACATGGCCTAGACTTTCACATCACCAAGTCTAAGCTGACCGACTCTCACACACATGAATGAGGCTGTCATATTCATTGCAGAAGTGCACTCTGTTCTGTGGCTCTATCTTGCAACAATATAACAGGGTCTTAGTCCCTACAGTGCTATAGCAAATCATGGAGTCTAGTAGAACAAAGGCCTCCAACTTGTTGTTACCTTTAAGAATGTCTTGATTATTAATTGATCCTTGTCTTTCCTTATAAATTTAAAATCTGCTCACCAATTTCTAAAGAGTAATCTCTCAGAATATTAACACCCAATATTAGGTAGAGAAAAGAATTTGACAATAATTGATACCTTCATGGCTGAATCTTCCCATTTAGAACCTAAAATATCTTTGCATTTATTTATTTATT
>NW_008331995.1:5552909-5607943 GCF_000622305.1 Nannospalax galili | reverse complement strand
ATTTATTGTGGAGGGGACTAGCATTACAGCCTTTTAAGTGAGTCAGGAAATAGCAATACATTTTGCTTTCTTACGTGCCTGATTATCTTTGATTGTGTTCTGGGCATTTGATTTTAAATGTTTGTAGAAATGGTTTGCACCCCTGAACATTATATATCTCTACAAGTAGGGTAATTCTGTTTCAGCTCAGAATCAAGGCACTGGTGAGGCAGGGTCGTATCAGTTGCAGTGTTAGGGACTAAGAATCTGAAGTTGTCTCAAACAACTCCCACTGAGATACAGTCCATGTAGTATTTGGCTTCCTTTCCATCACACTTACTCCCAGGGGGTACCTTTTAGGATTTCAGCTCAGAGTAGGAAAAGTCTTTATGTACTAGAGCCTGCTCTGGTGGGCTCTGAACTCCGGTTTCTTCCATTTCCCTACCATGACCACTCACAATTGGCTTTCTGAGCACTTCCTCTTATAGAAGACTGAAACACAACAGTAATCCACCTCTTTCTGTAACAGTGCACCTGCAATTCAGCAACTGGATTCCACCTCCAGAAAATGCCCTTAATCTATGGCAGATTTCAATCTGCATGTACAACCCCAATATCACCCCCATGTTGTCTCCTTTATCCCCTCTGCCCTCCATACTGTAATCTTCAAACATATTGTTAAAACCAGCCAGACAATTGCATAAATAAGACCATGATATTCTGCAGTTTAAATGTCTCTGGCACTCTTCAACTGGCAATGCAGTTATGTCCCAATAAGCAGTAGTTAAATCAGAGATTCATTTAATACATCTACTACCAAACATCAGAGCTTGCCACACCATCCACTGTAGAATATCTGTTGTTTACCCTCATGGTCACAATGTGATGGCAGCTGAGGGTCATTAATGCTGTACGGCATTGCAAGACCGGTTCACACTGTGTGTTGACAGCCTGAGGTAAAATCAAAATTCAAATTTTGAACAGTTTCTACTGAATATCTCTCACTTTCATTCCAAAACTTCTTACTCTGGTCCATGGTTTCTCTTTGGAGACACTCTATGAATAATCCAAATTTCTTTCTACCTTAACTTCTCTGTGGTCATGGTTTTCCTTGTTTGTGAAGATAATTTTTATGGTGTACCTAATGACTAGCACGTCTGAGACACACACATTCTCTTCACGCTGAATCTCCCAAGAGGCCCTCCATCAAGGCCTCAGCAGAGTTCTCCCAGTAGCTCTCCTGTGCATCTCTATGTAATTTTGTTCATAGTTGGCTAGGAATACAGCTTAGAGGTAGAATGCTTGTCTAACATTTGTAAAGTTTATATACGTGCACACACATGTATGTATATATGTATGTCTATATACATGATATGTATTAATCTATATATGTGCTTGTGTATTGTATATATTCACATATGTATATTGTATATATATGTATACTAATATTTATATTGTGTGTATATTACATGCATGTATGTGTATGTATATATTTATAGATTTTAATACTCTGACATTCTTTATGTAAATTTTTAATTGAATTTTTGTGTATGTCATACAGAACATCTTAATCATCTTTATACCTCCTTCCCCACTGGCACCTCCCATAGCCACTCCACTGGGTTTTATGCATTCTGTCATTTGTGTTAAGGCCTATCGAGTAAAGTTGGTGTCCTCAGATGTCTCTCAGTGCAAATACATCCACTGGGGTCTAGTGATCCTATCTAGAGTCCTTCACTTTAGGAAGATCAGCTCTTCCTCACCCAGCAGTAATCAGTAGCTTAATAGTTCTTTAGCTAAGATTGGGGCCTGCTGCCTATTTCCACAGTTCTATGCTGGGTTTTTGTCTGCTTGAGTTTGCATGGGTCTTGTGCATGCTGACACCATTGCTGTAGGGTAACATTATTCTTCTTAATCCCTGCAAAAACCTCCAAAGATAATCTGAAATAATTTATTGTTCTGATATGGAGAAGCATGCCTAAAAATGTCATAATTGATGACCAGATAAAGGAAGTTTAAGGAAGAGATAACACATAAAACTGAAACCCTGGGACTGATGAGATGGCATAGTGGTTAAGAGCAATAACTGCCCTTGCAGAGGATCTGGGTTTGAGTCCCAGCACCCACATGGCAGCTAACAACTATCTTAACTCCAGTTCCAGGGGATCTGACACCCTCTTCTGTCCTCCACAGGCATTGCATAAGTGTCCCTACTACATACATGTAAGCAATATACTCGTACACGTAGAATAAAAATAATAAAATATTTAAAATACTGAAGCCTGTGTTAGCACATAGAAGATCTATTCCATGTATGTACTAAACTAGAAGGACCAAGCTCTGGTTAGCACATATAAATCATTAATCCAGTCATCTTTCTATGAATATACCCTTCACGAGGGTGGGGAGAGGCTGGTTTTCTTTCCTTTTGTCCTTTATTCTAAATCTCCAGTTTGCTACCACCCAACTTCCTTACCAAGAAAATATGATTTACAAAGTATCTGCATCTTATAATATGTCCAAAGACACAACAGAAGCAGTTTAATAATTAAATACAAAAATATGAGCCACAGAGGGAAAGACTGGAAAACTTAAATATTCATTAACAAGGAATTGACTAAGTATACTGTACACTGTGTCTTGTAGCCCTTTGGAAGATCTGTAGGCATTTTTTAAATCTAATGATAAATGACTAGAGAAATGAGTAAATAAATCATACAATCTATGTGATAGATTACAGAAATGAATGTATATTATTTAGCTTTAATTTTAAATATTTTATACAGACATATATTACCTCTATAGAGTAAAATTGAGAGTAGATAGGCTATTATATCCCATTTCTATACCTGATTTTGCTTTGTTTGGTTGGTTTGGCTTTCCTGTTTGTCAGTTTGATTGTTTTCAAGACAAGTTCTCACTATGCACCCCCCTAAGGTCTGGAACTCACAGATTTCCTCCAGCCTCTGTCCCCAGAGTGCTAGAGTTAAAAGCATGAGCCACCATATCCTGCTTATACTCTGTTATATCTTAATACTTTCTTTTACATAGTTTTTACAATAACAGAAGATCAGCTAAGCCACACAGAATTTTTTTCAAATTGTATTCTATTTAATTTTGATCATTTAATTGGGGTCTGTTTTTATATCTTCATCTAATCAGCCACAGTAGTGTTCTCAAGGTGTCAGAAATTACTAATATGCTTGTAAAGGTTTATGCTGTCTAGATTAATCTGTTCTCACTCCATGTCTACTTTGGCAAGCACTTCTAGAACCTGAGTCCTGGGGTACTCACAAACCAACCAGTATTATGGACATCTAAGTCTGACAGGTTAAGAATGGCTGCCAGGGGCTGGAATGCACCATAATACTCAACCCTTTACCCCCCACACACACACACGTATTGAAATAAAACATAATTTCCAGTATCTTATCTTGATTTTATTTATTAAATTGAACTTTCATAAAAAATTATGAATATTTTGGCCTCCTTTTTTTTTCTTAAGACATATTGATGCATTAGAAAATCATTTGCAATACAATTCACTTTAAGTGACTTCCTGTATTTGAATCCAATTCTCATATCCCTTCCATGAACAGGTTTCTATATTTCATGCCATAAGATAAACACTTTAATGGACAGAAACGGTAAGTTATCACATAGTATTTGACACGAAGATCCCATAATGTTATACGATAATTATCTGCCACAAGTGATTTGACTTTTGCTAATATGAAATCCTCGAAAATGTTGGTCAGAAATATTGAAACAACATGATTTAGGGGAAAAAAAGTTGCACAGACTGCCAATCTCTGCATTTCCTCATCCAGGCACCGAATCACAAAGGTTTGGCAAGAGTACATAATTTAGTTCTTAGTAAGTGTTTAACAAAATTGGTACTCTAATGAGTAGGGTAAAACCATCCAAGAGCCTCCGTAAGATCAACAAAAACACAAGTAGTAAATTGAAATAGACATTAAATTATATGTTGAGACTTTTGCCCTTTGGATTTGAATTTGAATCTACATGCTGCTAACTGATGTTATGTCAGGGCATCAGAAATATCTGAAAGCTAGCCACTCCAGGAACTTCATGGAGGGGGAAAGTTCTGAGCTAATATTTGAGCCTCAGAGAAAGATCTAGTTTGTGTGCAAGTCCATGTGATAGAGCAACAGCAACTGTATTCTGCCTGCTAACTCAGAAATACCTTTAATGGTCAAACAAGGGTAGTGAAGAAGATACCAGAAGATATGGCACATCTAGTCCCCCTCCCAAATTATTAAGTTCCACTCATGTTTACAGTTTGGCTTTTAAATCACAGACTGTGCATATATGCTAGTATTTGACTTCGGGACAAGGGGTTGAGTCTAGTCTATGTGTGGACAAGTCACCGTTTGTTGATCCACTCCTGGTGGATAGGGATTTTGGTCACACCCAGTTTGTCAAAGTATTAATAAAGCTATTTAATATACTGATGCACAGGAAAGTGAATGGGTGTGTGTGTTTACTTCACTGATTCTAGAATTGCTGGGCCATGTGTAATGTTGTAATGGCAAACATTTAATGATCGACTCTCACCTCCTCTCTCGCTGCAGTGGATATGAATATATTTGAGAAATTGCCAAGCTATTTGCAAAGGATATTTGGCATTCTGCACATATAGTTTGAGATTCCAGTTACTTGGCATTATAGCTAGCACTCAACATAGTCCAGGGATTTCCCACCACCATTTTATTTCTGCAATTCCATGAGGTATAATGTTCAATCACGATAGTTTTCATTTCAATTTCCCTAGTGACTAACGATGTTGAGTGCCTTCTCCCATGCTCCTTTGCCCTTTCTAGTCAAATCCCTTCTTGGTGAAGTATCTGTCCAAACCTCTCTCCACGTTACTCTTTCACATTGCATGCTGAGGTTTTCCTTCTCGGTGCAAGCTCATTATCAGGTTTTCGGTTTGATACTTTTCTTTCACTCATACCTTATATTCATTTCCATAACTGTCTTTTTTTAGAAGGTATAACTTTTAGTATTGACAAAGTCTCATTTACCTCCATGAAAATTTTTATTTTATTTTACTTGTTTATTTTGAGGGAGTTATAGGGGACATGTGTGTGGAGGTCCCAGGATTTAGTGTATCAGTTTCCTTCTAGCTGAAGCATCACCCCTGTAGGGAGGTTTCTTAAGGCTCAGGAAGTTCTAAGTTGAAACAGGAAGGAAGGGCAGGCTCATAAGACTCACGCAGTAAACCAATTTCACCTGTCTGGGAAAGTTGATGCTCACAAGAGTCATATAGCCCCTCCCCAAGGTTATGAACAAGTTAAACAGCTGCAATGAGAAGAGATTTTCTGACCTCTTTGTTGGGAGCTATTAATCCATTATGTACATTGGGCTGTGGCAGTCTTGCTTTTTACTTAGAGTTTATGTTTTGACCTAATCTGCCAAGTCAGGAGGAATGTGTTTATATGGTGGAGTTCACAATATTCCACGACTCCTTGACCCTCAGATACAGATGGGAAAAACAGCTGTTGAAACTAATTGAGTTCTGTATAAAAAGGCAGAGCTAAAATAAACTGGGGCTGCTGCAGTCTCTACTGACAGTCCTCCCAAGTATTTTTTCTGTCAATCCTCACTCCCCCTTTCAGGTACTGTCCATCTTGGCTGGCTAGCACCGGCACCTCTTAGCTGCCTGCAGCCTGTGCAGAGTTCCAGGTTAGCAGATGCCCTTGAGTTATTCCTGCTTCTCTAACCCCATGTGGTGGTTCGAATGAGAATATCCCCCATAGGCTCCAAGTATATGGATATTTTGTTGCCAGCTGGTGGCTGCTTTGGGAGATTTTAGGAGGTGTAACTTGATTGGAGAGCTATGCTTCCTGTGCCTTCTTGAAGATGTGTTTGCTTGACTTTTTGCTCCAGCCACACCTACCCCACCATTACGGATTCTAACCCTCTGAAGCTGTATACACAAATAAATTCTTTCTTCTATAAGTTGCCTTGATCACGATGTTTTATCACAGAAACAGAATAGTAACTAAGATAGCCCTAGTAAACTCCATGGTTCGCCAAGTTGGATTTGGTGTAATCATTCCTTTGGTCTGTTCTTGGTCCCCTAACCAGGTTGAACAGATGTTTGTGTCATGTTTTCCCAGGAAAAGTATCACACAACAGAGGGTATATTGTAGGACTCAGTTCTTTCCTTCATTGTGTGGGTCCCAGAGATCAAAATCAGGATGTCAGCCTTAGCGGGAAGCTCCTTTACCTGATGAGCTTTTTGTGGGCCTTCATTTTCCTTTTCTGTTTATTGTGCTTTTTACTCTTTTTTTGCCTAAGGACAAAAATATTTGTTCTTAAATTTTTTCCTTGAATTCAGAGGTCTAATGCAATTACCACCTATCACATGAGGTAACAACATTTGACTAGAAATTAAAGTAAAACTTCTATTTTTCCATCATACTAACCACTTTTCTAGTGCCCAATAGACTTACTGGCTTCTTTTACATTGGGAAAGGCAGCTATTGAACATTCCCATCATTGTTCAATGTTCTTTCAGACAACTTTCCTATAAGTTTTGTTGTTTTGAGTTTGATATATCCAACCCAAGTGTATGGTATGAGGTCCGAGTAATGCTTGCTTTTGCATGTAGATTCCAACTGTTCTAATTACAGTTTTAAATCTACTGTTTGCACCATCATGCAATTTTTTTCTATGTTTTTATTAAGTTTTAGTTAATAAAAAGATCCATTTCATATAATGGATCTCAGTCAAATTTAGATACCTTCCCCCATGTACACCCCTATAGCTGTCCCCCACCAGATTTCATGCATTCTGTCATATATCTTAAGGCCTATCTGGTCAAGTGTTTGTACCCAGATGTCTCTCAGTGCAAGTTTATCCACTGGAGTCTAGTCATATAATTTTTGTGTTTGAAAATTCAAGCAAAAAATCTTTCAACACTTTATAATTCCTCTCTAAAGGGCATGCCTGAGCATAAAAGATTAGATAATAAACCCTGTGGTTGAATTCTGCCCACCCATTTTTCCAAGCAACCACTGCATTACTGACTGAGTTTCTCTCTGACCAAACTCTGTTCCTGGCATACTGTCTACTCAACCTTAGGAAATTATCTTTAGTACCAGGTCAGTTAGACCTGCACAGAGAAGTAGCTGAAATGCAAGAGAAGGTTAGCTTCCTGTAAAGTAGAATCTGAACCACCAAATCAAGGTAAAAAATTTTCCATTTTAACCTTAATGTATAGACATAGCCCTCTGTAATGGATCTTTGTAAATGGGGGCAAAGTGTGACCATTCTAAGGCTTCATTTCTTCTTCATATTAGTTTAGACAATAGATATTTTGGTTTGTTTTAATTGTCAACTTGACCTAATCTATAATCACCTGGGAAAAGAGTCTCCAAGAGGAATTACCAGGATTGGGTTGACTTGTGGCTATGCCTGTGAGAGATGCTCTTAACTGAGTTAATGGAGGTAGAAAGTCCCATGCACAATGTAGGTGACACCATTTCATGGACTGGGCACTGGACTGTAACAGTAAAGAAAGTGCCATGGTCATGTATGCCTTCAGTCCCATCACTCCAGAGACAGAGGCAGGCAGATCTCTGAGATTGAGGCCAGTCTGGTCTATATAGCAAGTTCCAGACAATTTGGTGTTAAAGAGAGACCATGCCTAAAAATAATGGAAAAGCATGAAGAGAGGTAGGAAGTACAGACACAAGCAAGCCAACAAGCAAGAATGCATGCACCTTCCTCTTTGCTCTGGACTGTGGACATGACGTGGCTAACTGCTTGAGTTCCTGCCTTAACTCTCTCCCTGAAGTTGCCTTTTGTCAGGATATTTTATCACAGTAACAGATAGAAACTATAACAGTGGGAATACATATTTCTCACACAGACTTGGTATTTACTTTTCCTTCTCTTTATTTATTGAGTTTTGATAAACATATATTGGGTGCTTAAAGACCAGCCACATGACTGAGATAGCATTTGATCTTTTTCAAATCAATCCAAGTGTCAATGAAAGAAAATATTTCCTTAACTGGCTAACAATTTTACATTACCCAAATTATTCTAAAATGTCTATTTGTCCATTTGGAAAGTTTCAAGCACTCTGGGGAGTTAGTGGAAATCTGTATCCATACTCTAGTCTGAAAAAGTCATTTAAAGCAGGAATCAAAAACTTTTCTTTATAAAGGACCAGATGGAAATTATTCCACTCTTTGCATGGTGTAATACCTCTACTGCTGATACACCATTCTGCTGCTGTGCCATAAAAGCAGCCACAAGCAGTATGTAGCCCAGCAAGCACGATCATCTGCCAGTAAAACTTTATTTACAAAACATGCTGCAGCCAAGATTTAACTCCATGTTGTAGCTTTCACTCCTTGATTTGGAGTGATAGACCTTTAACCCCAGTCCTTCTAGGTAAGAGAAAATTTATTGCAGCAGAATTTCTATAAAAATAAATGAAATTTAAGGATAATTCATTTCAATTAAATATGCTTTTATATATTCTAGGAAAGTGATATTTTTAACCATAATATGAAAGTAATGAATTCTTTCTGTCAGAATGCTTATAATTTTTACATATTTTGTGTCATTTAAAAACTCTATGTTTTACAGACATTTAAAAAGATAATGAAGACTTAATTGAACAATGTGAAAATTCATAAAGAACCGTTTGTATAATGGTTTGATCTAGGGTTATTACTTCAGTGGTTAGCTAAGTAAATATGGTAGCTAGCATTTCAGTTTGGCAGCCTCCCAAGCTCTTTAATGACCAAAACAGGAAAAGTGGCTACTGAGTCTGGAATGTGACAATTATAACAATGGCAATAAAGATTAATTATTATGTACAAGCTGCCTAACATGAGACTTTAACTTCTAGTTGTGCACTTGGGGCACATGAAGATAAGTCAGTGAATTAGAATAACAGACAAGCATGTACCTGAGATTCTTAAACCAACAACCTGCATTCAAATCTTCACCCCACCGCCTCTTGTTATATCTGGGACTTGGGAAAATCACTCTCTGGGCTTTATTATCTGTAGCTTAGAGATAATAAAGGTAACTTCTTCACTGGTTCCCTGAGGACTGGAAAGCATGGCCCATGCAAGGTGCTCAGAACAGAGCCTGAGACAACAAAAAAGCACTGAGCAGTTGCTACTGGTGCGTTATTGCCTGTATTACTATTTGATGATGATCATTAAGAGTACTGAAACTTACAGCTTAGCAGATTCAGTGTATTCTAGTGTTCTCCTAGAAACTTCATAACTCACTACCAATGACTGGGTAATAGGATGAATTTATAGAAAGATGTTACTTGCTATTGGTGCATAACATGGATGTATTAGCACCACTAAGAACTATTCCGATTTTAACACAAATTCATTGTCTAAAATAGAGGAAAGAATCAAAAAGGCTAGAATGATTGTGATACGTAGTTAATAAACATTAGAAAACAAAGAAACTTTAAAATACACTTACTCTATAACACTTAGATCTCAAATATGCGGGACCAGCTATGCCTACAGCTATTTCCTGTGTTTCCTTTTAAAGGGTAAGCATTACACCAGAGATGACCAAGCCTGTCCCAGTACTTTCAGGGTCAGAGGCAAGAGAATTGGGACACACACACAGATACACACTCATACACACACATACACACACACACACACACACACACACACGCACAGAGACTTGCTTATGTCTTCCCTCTTACACATGACTCCATCCTACATTGTGGAGAGCTAAGTACCTGAGTTTGAAGCCCACAAGCCTTTCATCTCCATCCTAGTAATTTCTCCTTTTGGGCATCCAAGTATACACACTCCCAGTACCCTTCTGTGACCCTGAGAGTTTGAATGTAGAGAAGAGAGAAACTTCAAAGAACTTCAGGTTCACTTGTTCTAAAATTCTAGGGTCTTCACCATAAAGAGAATGGTGTTGGGGCAGGACATGGGTTCTGGGTGGACAAGCCCTTGACCCAAGAATTCCCAACCTACAGAGAGGAGTACAACCAGAAAAGAATCAAAGCTGGGTTCTGAAGCTTGAGTCTTGAACCTGCACTTAAAGGTACTGTAGCTTGTATGTGACTGGAGAGATAAAAGTAAATGATGTCTTGCTACTTGCTTCCTGGAAAATAATAAAGGTCAATAATTAAATGAGACCATATGCCAGTCCAGGTATCATTTTCTTAACCTCTCAAAACTGATCAATAAATTGCCATCAATCATTATACATAGCAGCAAATAACTTCACTAATATTTATTGAAGCATGAATCCTATAACTCAGTCTCCAGACAGACAGGGAAAAAGGGAAACTAGCTTCCTGTACATAATATTAATTAACTGAAATTATAGCTTCTACCTGGTTCTCCTATTAATTAGGATAGTATAAAACTCCTGATATAGCCATAAACTCAGTGGTGGGTCAAAGGACTGTACATGATGTTACAAAATCATAATATCATAGCTACCTGAAAAGAAGATAATGAATAGTATTAAACCAGCAGACTTTTAAATCCTAAGTCTAGGCTACCCTCAGAGAAGTCCACACTTGTGGTCTCAGGTGTGTTTCTTTCTGAGTGCCTCTTTTTTTAACATTCATGCTTATGCTTATATTAAAATATATTTTTTAAACCCCAGCTCTGCTCCAAAAAGAAATACTAAGTCCACGGTTTAAGAAATTGGGAAGCAGCCTTAGCACTTTCATCATAGGGAAGTTTATAACCTCTAATCTCCAAGGGATGCATCAGCCTCACAGCTTACGTCAGCCTTGATGATACCTATGGTGAATTAGCAGCTGGGGAAATAAAGAAGGTATTTTCACTAAATCTAAAGACAGGACCTAACTTCTATAACTAAATGTCAAAATTAACAGCTACTCTAACACTTCTATTTTTATTCTTGTTTGCAAAAGGGCTGTAATAAGTTTTTATCATTAATGATACCATTGATATTTTTAATAGGGTCTGACACTATTCCAACCTTTAAGAATCACCATGTAAGCCTCTATCCAGAACTGCCCACCTTGAGATCTTTGTGAACTTGGGTTTTCAGAAAGATATTTAGGGAGTAAATGAGCACATAAGCATCAAGAGTAATTCAAAGTTAAAGATGCTTCTTCAGAATAAGGAAAAAGTTGCTAGACTCTCTTTGGAAAGGGCATGTGGGATAAATCTATAAATTACAATGATATGCCTGAAATCTCCGTGAGCAACCATCAATCTTCTATGTTCAAGAGAAAACAGGAGCACCACTTTCCAGATGTCTCTCTTAGTCTCAGGACATCATAAGACCTGAGAGGTATTTTTTCATGTGTCTGATCTCTCTCTCTCTCTCTCTCTCTCTCTCTCTCTCTCTCTCTCTCTCTCTCTCCTCCAAAACACAGAAGCTGTTTGCTGAATCACCTGACTTGGTGTTCCAGGCCAATCAGATTGTGCCTCCTTGAGACCTTAAACTCTTCTCTTTCCCATGAAAATAGGAGTCTATACTTCCCTTGTCTAGTGTGGATGGGTGGGTAACTGGATACTTGGTGTTGGTTAGGTGTAAAACAGGAGTGAGTGTTGCTTCCAAGTCTTTGTTTCTGCTTGTGCACATCCCGAGGAAGAGTTGGGTGTTGAGTCATGAGTTGCATGTAGTGAGGAATGATAAGCAAACAAATAATAAACCTTGCTAAGGATTGAATTGAGCTATATATGCACTCTAAATATGCAAGAAAGGTCTATTGATAAGCTGAATCACACAGGAATTTTCAGTTCAAGATTCAAAAAAGTGAAGTATTAATTTCATAGCCACAAAATCCCAATTCCACACACCCATAGCCTGTGGCATCTTGGTCTGCCATCATTCACACTATGTACCCTTCATATTTATTTGTTCATGTCTGTCTTCCCATCACTACCAGTTCCCTACCCATGTTCCTACAAGGCAGATAATCCCATCCTATGACTACCTTAGTGCTTTGCATATAACCAGAGGCCAATGAATATTTGATGGTGAGATAAACCAGTACAGAAGACCCTATCAGACAGAGGCAGGATACATGCTCTGAGATGGAGAATGCTATGCCCTTATGTTTACTTTCACTCTTCACATCATATGTCTTTGGGAACTGAAACTCTGGGATACTCAATGGTGTCTCCTATATCCCAAGCTAGGAGCAGCACAGAAGAGTAGAGAAGTCTGTTTTGTCTAAGAAAATATCAGTTGCAGGGCTAGAGAGATGGTTCAGGGATTATTAAGAACACTGGCTGCTCTTGCGGAGGATCCAGGTTTGGTTCCCAGAACACACATGGTTGCTAAAACTGTCAGTAACTCCAGTTCCAGACATTTCCACAACCCCTTCTGGCCTCCATAGGCATTTCATGCATGTGGTGTACTTACATGTATGTAGGTAAAACACTCATACACATAAATAAATTTTTAAAAAAGAAAAAAGAAAGTATCAGTCATTTGAAGCCTGTGGAAGCATTTTTCAAAACAACTAAGCTTCAAAATGTCATCAGTTCATAGTGCTTTTGTTCTATTTTCTATTTAATACACTCAATTATTGACTTCCGTTAGGATTCTGTTAAGACACTAAATTTACTTAGGTTTCATTTGAAAGCAATACTGTAATTCTGTGCACTGAAAAGCCAATCAATCCTCTGTATCAATAGCAATTACAGGAATTGACTGTCCAGCATGCTCTGGCCTGTAACCAAGAGCATTCCATGGAGAATTTCCCATTTTGCATATGAGCAAACTGAGGTATTGCAGAGAATACTCCTAATGTTTTCATACCTAGCCAGTGGGAAGTTAGACATGCATTCTATTTACCTGACAACAGACACCAATATTAGCATCTTCTTGGTGTGGAGATTCTCTGAGTGCTTCCTCTTCATCTTTATATCTCCTTTCCCAGAGAGACTGATCCAGTACTGTGCTAGTCTATGGCTTTCTACAATCCTTGTCTCATGGCCCTTACTATAGTTTATTTCACATAAACTCATACAATAAGTTTTTTTTTTTAATGTGTATTTGTGTATTGCCTGCATGTAGGTAACTGCACCTGTGTCATGCAATGCCCGCAGAGGTCAGAAGAGGCCTCTGGGACTGGAGTTACGGACGGTTGTTAGCTGCCATGTGGATTCTGGGATTCGAACCTGGGTCTTCTGCAAGAACAACCACTGCTCTTAACTGCTGAGCCATCTCTCCGGCCCCCATTCAATAAGTTTTTATTGAGCACTTACTAAGTGCTAGGCCCTAGGCACACCACTCAACAAGACAAAGTATCCTGTCTTGTCCTTCTGCTCCACTTTAAGGTACGTACAGAAAGGAACATGTTGTCTTTATCCCCCTCTTATTACAAAATGATTGAATTCAAAGTCTTGAATCTGCTTTAAGACAACAGAGTATAAACCCACATCATAAAGAATCATTTCATGCAAAGCTCATTTTAGGATAGAAGAAAAATATTTAATACTTCCATGTGGTGTGGTAAAGACAGAACCAAACACAGATAGAGAAGGTAAACAGAGACAATAATTTATTTTGTTTACTCTAACATAAGTAGAAACTAATTGCTCTTCAACCTGAACATAATTGTTGTGACCTTGAGGCTGAAAGGTGTTCCTTTCAAATGAGAGTTATTATGGGAAAGGAGTGTCTCGCGTAAAAGCGGGTGTTAACGAAGCTAAGATTCTGTAATTATAATCACAAGAAATCCAACTCGGGTTACAGTTCCTATAGCTTGTGTGTGGGGAGATCATTTCTCTCATGATATGCTCCTGGTGAATGCATGGATGGGAAATGCATCTATGGTGACAAATTACACAATTCTTTTACTTTAATAAGAATGAGCCCTGAGCATCTGCTGTTAAATCCCTCAGCTTGCAGGAGTACACTGCAGACAGAAAAGGAGCATTTAAGAAAAGAAGCATTTACGAAGATCCCTGGGTACCATTTACCTGCTGAGAGTGCCCCGGGGCACACACCTGCTGGATGGTAATTAGATGTTTTTAAAATCCCTCCAATCCATCTGACTACTCTCTGATTACCTGTGAGAATAACTTTCCCAAACTCTCCTTCCCAAGCCACACAAAAGTTCCTTGTGGTTCCAGTTCTCTTAAGGTGAAGTGTGTGTGTGTGTGTGTGCATGTGTGTGTTATCATACATGTGTGTATATGCATGTATATGTGCATGTATGTGTATATATACTTCTGCGTATGTGCAAGTATGTGTATATATGTGCATATGACTCCATGTATGTACACCTATGGATATGTGTGAGTGCATGTATTTATATGCATGTGAGTATGAATATGTATGTTGTATGTGTGCATATGTATTTTTATGCATGTATATGTATGTGTGCATGTACATGTATGCATTTGTGTATGCATGTGTGTATGAGTCTATGTCTGTGTTTGAATATCTATGTATATATTCAAGTATATGTGTGTTTGAGTATATATATGTGTATATATGTGTGTATATGTGTATATGTATGGTGTATGTGTGCATATGTTTGTTTATATGTATGTGTTCATATGTGTGTGTCTGTGTATATGAGTATATGTGTGCATGTATTAGAGCATATGTGTGCATGTATGTATATGTGCCTATGTGTTCGTTCATGTGTTGGTATATTACCTAGACATACTTCACATTCAAGATAGCATATTTCTGTAGGATCTTAAGCCACACTTCACCAGATGCTAATTTAGCCTAAGATTTCAGGGCAAGGGTTTTGGTGTTACAAATTCCAGATCTACTGATATTACAAGAAGTTTCCCAACATTCCCCTCTGAGCCTTAGTTTCCCTGACTGGAAAATGTATCTAATGTTCCTACCTTGCAGAATTGTGAAGAGACCAAAACAGAATAATTACTCCAATACATTTTTAGTAATGAAAATTTTCTGAAGTCGGCTCTAATATTCTGGGAAGTTATTTAACCTCTCTAAACCCACTTCTCTAACATGCAGACTGGGGGAACTAACAGTATCTAATTCATAGTCTGTTTTGCCAGGGTTAAATTATGTAATACATAGAAAGAGTCTGACATGGTGTTTGAAGCGTAGGAGTAGGAAGTGCTCCTCAGTAAATGTTACCTTTTATAGCTGTCTCTATGATTGCCTTTGCTATCATCATCACCATCATTATCGCCAGATAATCTGGCCAAGGAAGTGCCACTCAAATATTTCCTTAGCCTTCATCTTGTGGAGCTAAAATTTCCTTAATATCTTCAGGCAGCTATTAATGGGAATTTTGGGACAAAATCTCTATGGAATACAAATATGCTACCATGGAAAGATGGTTCTGATTTTAAACAATGAGATACTGCCCCTACAATATAAAAAACAATGCTCCAGGACTGACACAGAAAGTCAGAACTGACACTTCAAGTGGCTTTTGAAGTCTAATTGCCCACAGTTGGAACACGAACAGAAAAAGGCAGCTCATGTTCTTGCAGAACATCTCAGAACACTATGTTTTAAAATACAAAGTACATATTTATAAATGGCGAGACAATTTAAATGCAATTTATCTCATAGATTTCTATTTGAAGTGATATTGAGGTGGAGTAAATTCATCTCAAGGGAACTGAAACTGGAAAATTTTAAGCAACCAAGTTGGGCCTTGAGAGCTATACCAAATGTGAGCACAACAGGCATGTCCAGGAGCTGGAAACGTGGAAAACAGTCAATCATATCTCTAAGGCTTGAAGACAAAGAATCAGAATGTCATATTGTCAAGGTCAAGCCACCAGAGAGCTTATGAAAGGGTCCCAGACTGTTTCCCTTACAGGTGACCTTGCGTAGTGGGCTATACTACTATAGTTGTGCTGCTAGATGACTCCTCACTAACAAGAGAAAACTGGCCCTTGGTTATTAAAGCAGTTTCCAATGAGGAGTGAGGACCAAGACCTGTTCACGTTCTTCTTCCTTTCTCTCTCTGATTTGTCACATGACCCTACAGGCTGAAACCTGGGAAAGAGGAAGAATATTAACATTCACCAAGTAGCTGTGATGTGTGAGAACCACACACAGGGTAAGTGACCTTAAGTGCGTTTTACAAGTGAGAATGTTGTCCAATAAGGCACAGCTGGTGATGGCACAGCCAGAGATGGAATCATTGATTTCCCTCCTTCCATGTGAACTGGCAAATCTCTCTCCCATCTTGCCATCTTCAGTGCCTGACACTTTCTAAGCTTTCTTCAATCATCTTGACAAAACAGTTTCTCACTTATGTACAAGATTTGAGTTTCTATTTAGAATACTGATGAAATGGGTATAAGGAGTCTATTATTTTATTCATAGAACAAATAGTTATGAGTCCCATCAGTGCATAAAAGAGACTAAGAGTCTTAACTTGAGGACTGTATATTCTTTTTAAATATTATTTTCTAATTTATATTTTTATTTTACACATAGTATGTGTTGTGTGTGTACATCTGTAAGTGTGCTTATGTCATGCAGTGCCTGCAGAGAACAGAAGAAGGTGTCAGATTGCCTGGACCTGGGGTTAGGATGGTTGTTGCCATTTGGGTGCTGGGATTTGAACCTGGGTCTACTGCAAGAACAACCAGTGCTCTTAGCTGAGTCATCTCTCAAGCCCCTGAGGAACTTAGATTCTAATGGAAGAAATGAGATAGTAAGTTATAACCTCAACAGATAAACAAATTATTTTAAATGTAAGTAAAAGATTTATTGACTCAGAGGAGATGAATATTTGAACAACTACAAGCCCACCAGAGTTGGAGATTGTAACTGGATGGAATAGCATTTTGACAGGTATAATATTTTTAAAAATATTAAACGGATGCATTTTTCATTCATCTTCAATCTCAATACTCTGGGGTCCCCCTTCCTAATGGGGTTCAGTACCTCAGAGAAAGAGCAGGCATTGTCTGGAATAACAGAATTCTTGCTCCATGATGGCTGTCAGATTTGATTTATTTTGAGTCCATAACAAGGTAATAGTCCTGACAGACACTGTCAAAAGAGGAGAAATATTTTTAAAAATCAAAACTCACTTCCTATATAAAAAGGCCTAGCAAAACTATCCATATGCCACATGCCATGGGTAGAGGAAACCTGACATAGAACATAAACTCCCATCTAAAGAGGGACTAGAAAATGCTTCCGGCAAGATCAGAAACATTATTTCTCATTTTTCATCATCCTTTATCTACCTCTGTAGACCAATCCTAAAGTGGAGTAGTGAAAACACATGATGCCCTGATCCAGCTACAAGAGCATTATTCCCATGTAACTCAAAAAAAAAAAAAAAAAAAATCACCGGTGTGCAACCTTCTGGCAAGGATCAGCTAAAGGATACGATAAATAGCTACGTGGCGTAGTTATACAGAAAACAACTCAAGAGACTACCCTGTCAGCGTAGATCCTAACAGTGCTTTGTGACTTGCTCATGATATGGGAACCATCAAGAAGTTGCCTTCTTGGGTACCACACATAAAAGTTGCCAGGTGGGAAGGACTTACAGTGGGTCTGCTAAGGTAATTCTCAGTTCATAGCCAAATCAAGGGCACTATTAAATGCCATCAAGGCATCGTGGAGCCACATGAAACCAATAACAGGCTGCAGAAGGGGAAGTAGGAATGAAAGCCACTGTGGACAAGAAAACAGCTTCATCAGTTATTATCTCAGAGACATGTAGAAGATGCTCAGAAGCCAGATTGGACCGAATGATTCCAACACAGGCCAAGAAAAGTCCAGTGGACACCCACACTGTCATTTATCCATCATCAGTTATTTCTTTCATCACTTAACACCTTCTTGGATATTGAAGAACAGGAAAGACTTTTGAAAGGAAATAAACCTTCACAAAAATGAATTTAGCCATTTATTGGACTGGGCATTGGTCATACTGAACTACTATGAAAGTATTTGATCTAGGAAGGAATAAAATACCTAAAAATTCATCTTTTCATAGTCAACCTGGTTATCCTAAATAAAAATAGGATATAAATCTTGTTTCCTGGATTAAAGCACAAGTTACTCAGCCCTTGTGATTTCTCGAGCAGGCTCGGGGCGTTGGAGCCAGCTGATTTTACTTTGGCACACTGAAGGAGTACAATGGCTATTCTGGTAGGTGTCCAGACATTAATACTTTCTGTTTATGACTTCTGAGAGCTGCTTGTTGGAAATGAGTGTTCTTTTGCTTGTTGGTGTGCCTATAAACTCTTCGAAGGAAAATGCTTAATCAGCTCCATGAGAGATTTACCTAAGATACAGGGAAGTTTTACTGGCAGCCTATGACTCAGTTTCTCTCTTCTTTGCCTGCCCATTTGGCATAAGAAATCTCTCATTGGTCTACAACTTTCCTTTGACCAAGCTGAAATCTCTCCTTATGGTGGGGTCTCTTCTTGGCTCCTTATCAAGATGGCTGCCTCTCTAAACCTATATGCTATCTCCTCCATCTTCTTATCACTTTCCTGAGTACCCATTTAGGTTTCTGGATGCCTCTCAATTTTTTTGTGTATGGCAAGTTATTGAATACTATACCATTTTCCTCTTTAGGTGGATTTACATTTTAGGAGATTTTATTCCAAATCTTGAACCAATAACTCTATCAGTAAGGAAATCTTCTGGCCTCAGAAATACCTGAATAATTATATAACTGGGTATCTTAGTAGTTCTTACCTACTTGATGAAAGTACAGACCAATGAGGTAAGGCTGATCAGCAAAGACACAAAATGCACAAGCACTTAGAGTAACAGTTATAGGAGAAATGGCAGATTTCATGTTTTTGTCTATGCTCAGATGTGATCCGAGAGTAATTGTCATGATTCATCACAGCCATAGCTTGACCTTAACTGAAGGTGATGTTCAGCAGGAGAGCATCAGAGCCAGCTGTGTGCAGGCTGGCTCCAGGCTCACACTGCCTTTTTTATTTTGAGTTTGTTTTTATATTTGAAGTTGCTTATCAACTTTGGTAAGCATTTAATTTGAGTCTGCTTATTTGATATCTTATCTGCTCCTTGTATTAGAAAATATGCTCTATGCAGACAGACACCTCATGTGCTTTGTTCGTTATTTTATCCCCAGTGACTGCTTAGTGCCAAAAGAGTAAGGCATATGACACACTGAGACATCCTAGAGGTCTCAAACTGGTACCAAGTAAGCTAAAGCTTTTATCTTACAGCTTAGAGCATTGGAGAAAGAAGCAAGAAGAGAAAGGCCAGTTATTCCAGACTCTAAAAAGCAAAACAAAAAGTCTATCAGAAATATATTTCTTTTGGGTTGATGAGATGGGTCAGCAAGGAAAGATTCTTGCCACCAAACCTGATGACCCAAGTTCTACCCCCAGAACCCACATGGTAGAAGGAGAGAACCAACTCCCACAAGTTGTTCCCTGAGCCCCACATGCTTGCTGTGACACACACACACACACACACACACACACACACACACACATATGCACAAATGAAAAACAAAAAGGAAAAGATTAAAAGCATAGTACTTTTAAAAGACAATCATATATTCTCAGAGCTAGGCATAAGAGTGTATTCCTTTATTCAACTTTGGGGAAGCCTAAGATATTCAAAATGCCCAATTATCAAGGCTCTATTATCCCAAGAAATAAGTCTGCGCAGTCCTGGGTGACCACAAGGAAAGCTTAGGGAAGCATGGACTTACTCTGCCATTGTACAGGAAGTCATTCCCTGAATATTGTCTGGATGACTATAACAACACTAGAGAACAAGCTGAGTTCTTCATCAAGATCTACTCTGGAATAGATCATTGTTTCTGGCTTGCTTTCAAGATGTTTGGGTGTCTGGCTACTTCATATGTAGCTCACATTTGGTTATGAAGAATAATATGGGACTGAGCACATAGATGTTGGGTGTGGGAATGGAAGTCTTGTGAAAGAATCCATATTTGGGCTCTGAGATGCAAAGTTCTCAGTGACACTGATTTTTTTTAGTAGCATCAGCACTCCTGGCCTGGTTTTTCTCTGACCTAACTCTTGCCAATGTGTGTATCTCAGCTGGAGATATTAACTGATTCTCTCACTCAAATAAAAGTCATCCAGCCTCTCTGGGTGGTAGATTCCTTGCCAGATTTGATGCCAGATGACATAGAAATAGCAGTGAGGTCAGATATTATGTTTGCCCTCTGAGGTTATAGTCACAAAGGAGAGCTGACACTGAACAAGGAATTACCGGTGAGCTGAGTGTTACAAAAGGGAGGTACACAGAGTTATTGTGGTTAAACAGAGGACTATCCATACCCACAAGTCACAGTTGGAAGAAAAGCACATCAGGTACAAAACGGAAAATCTATGTAAGATGTCTTTGCACGTCTTTTGAGTTAAGGATTCAAATCTTGCAATTCTAATCCTAATTATGCCAAATCTTTTGTGTGCATGCCTGTGTGTGCAAGTGCAAGTGTGAGTGGGTGTGAGTACACACGCAGGTGAAGGTCTGAGGGCCTCAACTATCATTCCTCAGGTGCCATCCACCTTGTTTTTTGAGACAAGGACTCTTATTGGTCCAAAAATGGCTAGCAAGCCCTAGGGATCCATATGTGTCTATCTCCACAGTGCTGGAATTACAGGTGTGTACCACCCCGCTTGGTCATTTTGGGGCTGTTTCTCAGGTTCTCAAGCTTACAAGGTAAGTACTTTACTGACTGAGCTACCACTCCAGCTCTATATAAAATATTAACACAACAATGAAGCATCAATTAATAGCTGGCTGAGATATTATATATACTATGGCTTTTGCAAGATGTTAAAAGAAACTGAGTAGAGAGTACACAGAATCTCTGCATTATTTCTTACAAATGCAAGTGAATCTATAAACACGTTTATAGATTATAGTGGATCTTCATAGCTTTGGTGACTCAAGGAATGGGAGAATTCTTAGCAAGCAGAAGGACTCAGGCTGCTAACCTCAACTGCAAAGTCATGGTTGTTATAATGAAATATTTACTGAGTACTTAAAGGGGGCTCTCAGGAGGTCAGCCAGCCAATCTCACTTTCAGAGATCACACATATAATAGCTTCTGTGAGTCGCAAACATGTTTTTTAAGTAGAAATTGTAATTCAAGCTAAGATTGTTTATATTTCTCTCTTTAATATTTTATCCTTTATTCCTAACAAGACCTAGCCCAGACACCAAGGGACCATGTAAATACAGTTGATTGAATTATTAAATGGATTCTCTCTCAGCACCTCAAGGACTATACAGGCTCCTCTAGTTAACATTTCCATCTAGGCAAGGAAGGTCAGGACCACATTTCAACCACAAAGACTGGAGTTGGCACAGTAATGTGGACCCTAGGATTCATGACTCAGATATCTCTGGAAGATATAATTAATAACCATTTACCCATCATCTAATATAAATGTTTCCTTTCCTCTTAGGACCTCCATACTCTACCCAAAAGACAGGTAAGCACAGTTTTTCTTCATCTTCTTCATGGCCGAACAAGCCTCTGCAATGGATCTTTAAATGTTTATTAATTTAGCACTTACACACTCCTATATCTGCCCATCATCATAATGAAAAGGAAGGCTAATGGTCATTACTTATTTAATATGTAACAATCAGTGTTCTACTTATTTCATAGTTCATATTATCTCATTGAACATTCACAAAAAGCATTCATCTTCAGATGAGAAAGTTGAGAGACCAAGATTAATTAACCCCAGCTCATTTTGACAATGCTAATAATATTTCGCAAATTTGAATTGCCAGTTTTGATCTTTCTTTTGAATTCCAGACCCACATATCTAACTTCATACTCCACTTCAATCTCAAATACATCATGGATAAAACCAAAATGGTGACCACTTTCTCCAAGCATTTTCATGGCAACTTGAGCAAATCTGCATGCAAATCTCAGGGTATAGCTACTGCTATCTGCTCAGTTACTCAAGCCAGCAATATAGAGTCCCTGTGAACATCCTTTCCACACTTGTGCAATATCTTAGCTATGAACATGTTCAATCAGAATGAGACTATGTCCCACCATTGCTCATGACACTGCTATAATCTCTCAGTATACCAGCTGTAATAGCCTTCACATTGGTCTCTGACTTTCACATTAGACTTTCTACAGTGTATTCAAATGCACCTAGTGAAAATAATCTTGAAAACTTTACATTAGAGCAGGGCATGGTGGTACACACTTTAAATCTCGGCACTCAGGAGGCAGAGGCAGGCTGATCTCTGTGAAATCAAGGCCAGTCCCGGTTTCCATAGCAAGTCCAGGCCACTAGGGGAAGACCCTGTCTCAAAAAGACTGAAAAATTTTTTTCTACATCAGTTTCCTCCTTGGCTCAAAGCTCTGGTATTTGTTGTTTTATCGATCCTGTCTCTTCTCTATGAATAGATCAATGTAATGAAGCCATGTTCATAATAGAGTATCCAGTCAACATAGTGTAAATTTTGAACAGAAACAAAGAACACATGGCTTCAAAACTGCTAGAATGACAGGAACTAAGAAACCATTTCACAAATATGCTTTCAGGACACAGAAACCCAGAATATTTGATGATTTCCAAAGGTCGAATCTCTAATAAGCAGTTGAACTCAGATTGGTGTTGAGAGTTCCTGGCCCCCGGCCAGAACTTCGGATAGGATTTCACACTGTCTCTACCTAGTTGGTTTCTATGAGTAGGAACTCTGTGTATCAAAACCATAAATGATCAATAAAACCAAAAATCTTTGGAAGGATTAAGATGGTGTATATGCCTGACACTACTACATCACTGTGGGATAGATTTTTTTTGATAACATAATTGCTCTGTGGTTTTCAGTTAATATAGTCCATGAAGTATTCTACAAGCACAAATTATTTCCAAGTCCTCACTGCACTGTTATTTATATAAAATCTTTTAACTATCTTGGGCAAAAATAGCCAGCAATATTAACTTTTAAACTGACGATGAAGACCATCTCAGTCAAACATTTTTTAACTCCAGACTATATTTGAATGCTTTTTCTTTATTAGTTATCATGAAGCAAATAGATAAAAATATTAGCTATACTTTTCATGGTTTGTTATGGTTTGACTATGCAATGTCCCCTCCATGTGGGTGGTTCTATTTTGAGAAGAGCTATAAGTATAAGAGTTGGGACATAAGAGAAGGAAGTAAGTGATTAGGGGAATGTCCTTGAGAGGTATCTCTTGCCCTGGCCCCTTCCAAAGTCTCCCTTTCTGAGCTTCCATGGGGTGAGCAACTTTGCTTTGCTATGCCCTTCTACCCCAGGCCAAGAGCAACTCTCATGTCTTAGGAACCATGAAGCCAACCAGTGCTGGAGGGAAAGCTCTGAGACTGTGAGCCAGAGGAATCCTTGCTCCTTTACATAGACCTTTTCATATTTTTCCTAGTGGCAAAACATGATTAACAAATGGTTATAGTCCTAAAACCTGCCACATAGTATCAGTTTAAAAATTATTTACTGGGAACTAGAGAGGTAAGATAGTTTAGTGGTTAAGAGCACTGTCTGTTCTTGCAAAGGACCTGGGCTTTGTTCCCAGCACCCACATGGCGACTAACAACCATCCATAACTCCAATTCCAGGGGATCTGAAATCCTCTTCTAGCTTCTATGGGCACTGAATGACTTGGGTACACACATGTACATATATGCTGGCAAAACACTCATAAACATAAAATAAAAATAAATAGGTACATAAATAAAACAAGACAATTTTTAAAAAGAAAAATATTTACCAAATTAATAAATGAATACTTTTAAATCACAGAAGTGTTTATAATAGAAAAATGCTAGATAATAAAAATATTCAGTGGTAAGGAATTGTATATATAGCTTTATTTCTGGAAACAGTCTTACTATGGAGCCCATGCTGACCTTGAAATTGTGATCCTCCTGAGTCTGTCTGCCAAGTGCTGTCATTATAAGCATGTGCCACCACATTCAACTGTAGTTACATAATTTGTGGAACACTTCTACAGTGAGATAATTTTTTTTTGAAATAAGATGTTATTGCCATGGAAAACATTTGTAGTGGAAAACATTCATTTCAAAAGTAGTAACAAAGGTTTTCTTTGTAATGTATCTAATTTGACAGTAGGTTTTAAATACATGAATGCATCACTACTTGGTCACATAAACAGACAGGAGGTAGGAAGAGAGAAGAGAGGAAAGAAAGAAAGAAAAGAAGTCTGGTGATATTTTCTAATATGTTTTCTCTCTGTGACATCTATAAATAATCTGAGTTTTATGTTTCTGTGCTAACAAAATAAATTACTTGTATTTACCATTAATTATTATTTTCAAAGTACCTAGTATAGATCACCAAATTTTATTGGCAGTCTCATGTTCTCTAAATGGGATGCAAAATACTGAGAATAATTCCTTTCATTTACCACCATTAGCAATAAATAAAACCCTTCCAAGCCAAATTAACATCTATTTCCCAGCATTTCCAACTATTGTCTCTGAAGGATTTCCACTGAACTGTCTGGGCATGAGAGCTTATGGATTTTGCAAATCAGATTCAGTTCCTTTCTAAATGCATTTCCCGTATAACAGTGGGTATCCAATGGTAACTAAGCAGGGTTATTTGAACAATGCATAAATATTTCATACTGTGCGAAAGCCACAAATGCCAAACTCTAAAACGTCGGCAAACATGCAAGATTTTCAGTTCCAAGAATGTAATTATTGTCTTGGGATTTGTGGGGTGTCTTGTTGAAAATCCTTTTCATTTTAATAAAACAATGGTCCTGAAAGAATGGCGCTCTGACCTCCTCTGCTGACCTCACTGGTCCTGATCAAGGCAGAAGCTTCTCTTCGCAAATCATTTAAGAGAACACTACCTAAAACCTTTTGTTGTCTGTTAGAATCAAAGCAGGCCTCTCCACTACAACATTGAAAAATGGATTTTAGAACACAATAGGTTATTTCACCACTTATTTCACAACTTCAAAATCATTGTTATTGACAAACTGCTCTCACACTTTTGACTACATTAAAAGTAAGGAGTAGCATCTCATTTTTCTTCTTATTACAAAATAAAGAGCTTTAAAGGAATAAACCAACTCGGGTATGAAGACTGAAGTCAGAAAGGAAAATTATAGTCAAAATGCTTTTTATATCATTGGTTATCTTGTGACTTAAAGATACATGAACATGAGAGCAAGAATGTTGCTTTAGCACGGGACAATTAGGTGTTTTCAACAATTAGAATAGTCATGCAAGATTCCCACACAGGAATCTTTGCTACCATTCGGGGCAAAGAAAAGAGTGAGCAGTTTCCCAAGTGTGGCACATGGCCCAGAAATAGCATACATCTCCAAGCCTCAAGCCTATTGACGCCTGATACCCTGTTCTGAATGAAGCCTACAGCCAATGCTTTCAATAACCTGAAGAACATTCTGGAAGCCTAATACTCGGTGTAAAAGGCACTTTGATACATAGCAAGTGAACAATCCTAATCTCAGCTCATTTTATCATTTCTTCATTATAATGCCTAAGTGTTTAACTTGAACACACATGTGTACACTACTCACTGTGTCCTGGAGAGTGTGTGAAAGATGCATACAAATAGAACAATATAGAATTTTTATGTGTGAGAATTTTGTGTGTGGCAGGGTACATGTGTGTAAGGAGGTCCACATGCATGTGTGTGTATGTACACATGGAGCAAGAGGACAACCTCAGGTGTCATCCCCAGGAATTCCTTCTGCCTCATTTTACAGGATTTCTCACTAACCTTGAACTCAACAATTACACTAGCCAGTGAGGCCAGGAGATCCTCCTGTCTCTCTACCTTCCCAAGTGCTTGGATTCCAACTGCATGTCGCCATACCCAGAAATTTTGTGTGGGTTCTGGGACTAGAACTCGGGTCTTTCTTCATGTTTGTAAGAAAAGTGCTTTCACAGCCACCCTTCCCCTAGTCCGTAAGATTCTATTTTAATGACCTGGATTTCACATCATGGTGGGAAGGCAAATATGTGCAGCATTGACTTTAATACAGGGCATCTATTTACAAGCACAGCAATAAAAAACACAAAGAACGAAAGTGTGTAGGAGAGAAGGCAGGCAATTCTTATAGTAGAAGAAATAATTCTTTTAAAGGAGACAAAAGGAACAGTTGGAAGCAGAGCTTAAATTTTAGAGGCACACTAGCGGAGAAATTTAGAAAAGCCTTCTGAGTACTGGGTAGAGTGTAAGTCATATCAGGTAATAAATTAAGTAGAAAAGAGATAGTGATGTAATAAAGTTGCACATAAAGAGGAATTTCTTTTCTCTAGGTTACAAATTTAATCTACTTAAGTGAAAATATACGTTAAATACATAAAATAAGTATATTTAACTAAACATTGTAATAACATATGTATATTATATTATTATAGCATAATAACTGCAATGTTTTGAATGAGAACATCCACCATAGGGTCAAGTATTTGAACACTAGGTCAGTTTGTGGTGCTGTTCGGGGAGGGTCTTGGAACCTTCAGGAGGTGTGGCCTTGCTGAAGGAAGCACGTCATCGGGGGTGGGCTCTGAGAGCTCACAGCTTTGCACTCCCTCTACTTTCATCGCATGCTTGTGAGAGATGTGAGCCCTCAGCTTTCTGCTCAGGTCCCTCCCACCATGCTTCCCTCTCCATTATGGACTCTTTCTCCTCTGGAACCATAAGCTGAAATAAATGTTTATTTCTAGAAGTTATCTGGGTGATGGTGTTTTATCACAACAACAGAAAAATAACTAATACAATGATCATATGTACATACACGCACAGCAAATGACAATAACACACATAATTATATGCCTACAATTTTCCATGATCTCCCATTAGGGAAACTTTCTTTCCATTATCTTGTTGAACAGTGACATAGGAAGTTATGGAAGTGTATCTACCCCACCAAGTCATGTTAGGTGACCTCAAAGCTTGAGAACAACAGCTAGTGAACTGTAGAGGAGTACAATTGGTTTCTGGCAAGAACAGGACTGGCAAAATCAAATAAGTTGAGTATCAAGGTTCTCACTCTCCAAATTTAAAAGGGAAATATGGAAATAAGAGATCCTATTGTGCTGATTAAATTGAAGGCTGAAAGAAAGAAAAAGAGACCCTTACGGTAGTGTAGAAGCTGGGCCAAACACCAGTAAACGGCACTGATGGTTAAACTGAATTTATGCAGAAGCAGAGTTCATGACAAAACAGATGGAGAGGGAGAGAAAATAGAGGAAAGGGAGGGAAGGGGGAGGGAAGAGGGGGAGGGGACGGGAAGGGAGAGGGAGAGAGGGAGATAGAGGGAGAGAGGGAGAGAGAGAGAATGAATGAATGAATGAATGAATGCAAGAAAGAAAGGCTCAGAACTTTCCTGTCAGTAATGGACCAGAAGCAAGAACATATGCCCAAAATAAAAGCTAAGACCAAGAAAGAAGTTAAAGCTTAAAATTGCAAAGAGCATTTGGGAACTTCTACTGTGAAAATCTGTGGAGATGCTTCCGGTTCATCTCCATTTCCCATGAACCTCAGTGGTATCATGATATTAGTTCACAGACTCCCATGAGAACCCATTCGCCTGTTGGCCAGAATTACCCAGCCACGTGTATTAGTCTTCATGACTCTGCTCCATGCCACTCAAAGAGATACATTAAACCAAGTTTAGAATAAGAAATAACAAATCATCTATAGTCATACTGTTTCTCAGTAATGACCATTTTGGAACACTCTTGTCCAGTTTTTTTATGTATAATTTTATTTTAAGTAATTTTCACATAAAATCTACAGAAAGTAGGCAATTAAAATCCAGATGATTCATACAAAGGTAAAAGTGATTACCACCTGAAATATATAACTACCTAGGAATTAACAGGTTAGGTTTGAGGCTGTGTATAATAAGTTCCTAAATTAATCTCCTTACTGCCAAGAATGTTCTTTGTTACTAGTGGGAACCCTCCTCTGATTTTAGAGGCAGCCTCTCATTTGGCTCATGACACGGCCATGGCCTTCATTCTCTTTCATTTGTGCTCTTTTATGCTGCTGTACACTTTGCAACTACAAAGAAAGGAATGTAATGGAGGGCTATGAACTTCATTAATATTAAATATTAATTCCTTGCAGATTAAGGTGCAATTCTCTATGAAATGTTAAATGCATTCTTATAGCATCCCTGAAGGGCAGGTAGGATACCGCCTCTTTATTTATGGAAAAGCGGATAAACCAAGAGGGGCGGTGACTTCCTCAATGTCAAACAGCAGGAGAAGAGGGACAGGCAATCAGACTTTGACAGCTCTGAGACGCCAATTCCTTCAGTTCAGGACACCTACATTATTCAAATAACTCAAACAACCAAAATAGTGTTCCTCTCTGAGGACACTGTACAAACATCATTCTGTTTGTTCCCTCAAGGTACTCACTGTATAACGGAACAGAAAAACCTACAATAATTATTATAGCATAACAGAAATATGAAATCCTTACTGTGTTCATCACCAACAGAGTATGCTTTGGTATAGCTTGAATTCTCTTTCAGTCTTCAAACAACCAAACTATACACAATACTTCATAAATCAGTTTAGCTTGTAATAAAAAAGTTTCTAAACAAAGTCATAAATTTTTCTTTTATTCTGTAGGTACTGAAACAAAGACTTTTAGAAATTAATAGCTTGTTTGATATGAAAAAGTAGAAAATGTCATCCTTAGGACGTGAGCCCATGTTCAAGGGTATAATCAGTGGGATGGTGTGCAGCCTTATTTATGACTCATAAAAGTTGCTTAGGGAATAAAAATGAGGATTAAAAGAGTCAGGAAAGAGGAATGATGAAAAGACCCTTTATGGTTATAGGTTTTGTGTGGCCCCTATTAGAGCTCCACTGTCTTGGATCAAATTCTCATCTCCAAAGACAACTAGCACAGGAGTGCAAACCCATAAGTATGGTTCCCAGCTACTGCCTTCCTCTTTCACCAATAATGCTCAAATAACAGTGGAAGAAGAACAAAATCCTCAAGATCTTGATGATGCTCATTTAACTCTGTTGATAGAGATGTTCCCTAGATGATGCGATTACAGTTATGTTGGTCTTGGAGTCCTGAACAGTAGTGCTGACATTGTTTTTATTTTTATATTCACTGAGACACTTCAGCGATGTCTGAGAGTGAGAAGGTTACCTTACTTAGACAACCTCCTAATTGCTATGTCTTTACATTGTGTAACAAAACAGCTTTACTTTTAACAACCTCCTTGTCAAAGTCATTGGGACTTAAAAGGGTAAAAATGAAAGCCAATTGTCATAACTCTTCTGGAGCAAACCTTTCTTTGTGGGGTTAAATTCCTATCCTAGTTAGGTTCTCAGTGTTCTTAACCCAAATTACAAGCTGATTCCTGAATTGCTTTTAAGAAAGGACCAGAGTAGAAGGAAACTCACTTATGGTACCTAAGAGACTATCAGCCTAAGAGTAAGAACCACAGTCACATAGGTCCTAGACATTAATAGGTAGAAGGCCAGGACTAGACTGAGAACTACTTGAGACTGATTGCTGCTTGGTGAGGGAGAGTATGACTTACATTCGACCACTGGATGGACTGACTAGCTTCCAGTGGATGCATTTACACTGAAGGACATTTGGTACAAACACCTGAATGAATAGAAGTCAGCCTGTATGGCAGGGTTCATAGGGTTCAGTGTGGGAATAGGGGGAGGCATGGATGGGGGAGGGATTCTGGATTTAAGTGGGAAATGCTGTGTGAAGCTTTAAAAGCTCAATAAAAATTCTTTTAAAAAGATTAGAAAAAAAAGAAGATAAATTTACCCCTGGCAAAATGAGTGTGTTCATACATAAAGGCAGAAGGTAAGATGCAGCTCATGAGGCAGGACCCAGCTGCTGCAATCTCAAGACAACAGTCTATATAAGACAGTCACAGTTTCAAATACTCTTCCAATAACAGTATTTATTGACCCACAGCCTAGCTTCTGTAATGTGACTTTGTCTATAAGCTATATCAAATATGTACCTTTTGTCAACTGTCAACTTCCTGGCATGATTAAAGAGACCAATGTTTACCACAGAGGCCTCATTCTTCAATTATTGAGGGGGATTCAGAAATGGAACACTCTATATGGTGAAAATTTTTCTGGGATGGCAAATATAAAGAGTATAGCAGTAGATAGCAAAAGCTTGTGATCCTAGCTACTTGGGAAGTTGATACAGGGGGATCTTAAGTTTGAGGTCTCTCTGAGCTACATAGCAAGTTCAGGACCAATCTGGACACAAGTAGGGAAGATTCTGAATCCAAATAAATAAAATATAAAAATAAATAAATAAGTAAACAAACAAATAAATAAATAAATAAGTAAACAAATAAATAAATAAATAAGTAAACAAATAAATAAATAAATAAATAAGTAAACAAATAAATAAATAAATAAATAAGTAGAGGCGTGGGATGCAGCTTGGGGGCAGAGCACTTGCCTAACATTCCTAAAACTGTGAAGTCAATCTATAGTACTGTAAAAAGCAAAAGAACAATAATAAAAAGCCAAAGTAAGATACATTTTCAAGTTATAAGAAGCATTGTTTTGTGATTCAATATTAAAACAACTTATTCAAACAAAACGTACATGGTAGTTACAAGGGGAGCTAAGGAATGCAATACATTTGTTTGAAAATTCGGTTCTACCATAAAATGGACTTTTTATTTCAGTTCTTGAAATCTCAGTTTTCTTAAATGCAGGGATAAAAAGCCTCCCTCACAAAATTAAGCATACAAGCTGTGCCACATACTTTTTACACATTTCCTTTTCAATTTAATCTAATCATATTCTGCTAATGTAGACACTTACATTTCTTATTTTTAAGAATGAGACATTGAAGCTCCAAGAATGTAAATATTTGCTCAAGATCATATAGGAAGGAATGGCTACACTGGAGTACAAACCTAGGACTCTGAACTTAATAATCAGAGTTTGCAGTTCAAATTCTGTACAATCTTGAAGGCATATAGGATGGCTGCTACCTTTTAAAAGCTGCATACCAAATGTGCACTGCCATTACCATCATCATTATTTAATTCTAATATTTTAGAAATGTAAAATCATGACTTCCTAGCATAGAGCTATGTGTATAAATAATCCTTCAAGAATCCCACACATAGTGGGCTACCCAAAGGAGGTTTTTTCCACTGTTTATCTACTTATTTTCTAATTAACCCAGAACAAGGATAGCCTGTCTGCTAATTTCCTTTGGTAGCCTGGAAAACAAATGCCTGTCATTGAACAAAGATCCTCTCTACAGAAATCATTCTAATGAGCTGAGGGAGGAGAGCATTGTTCCTGTTTAGGAAAATGTCACTGGAGTTCGTTGAACTCTGATTTAAACTAATTAACGCTGAAAACTGCACAAACACATCAGTATTGCTCTGCATGTCTTATGTTGGTTGTGTGTTTTCAGCTAATTAGAGCTTTGGTATCTATTAGGTTATGTGTTCCAGACTTCATCAAAATGCATCACTCATCCTTAAGCCCATAACATCAAACTGTACATGCACATGTCTCTGGGAACATCCTGTGGTACCACACACTGCTCAAAGCTCAACCAAATCCTTCTGCCTTCTCTATGTCGTGGTCACCTCTGTTGTTCCAAGTTCCTCTTTCTTTCCCCCCTTCTGACCTCTAAGCACAAAATTAAGACCTATCAATTTGATCTCCTAAACATTTCTTAACTATCCTCTTTATCAACTTGTTTGATTTCCTAAAAGATCATGTGTTGGGAAAGCTTAATCCTCAAATTCATATTATGTCAAACGGTATCTGGAAGTGGGAGGATCTTTGGCAAGAATTTATCTGAGATCATGGGAAGAAAATCCTACTCATGACATTAGTGGCTTTATAATGAAGGAAGGAGAGGTCCAAGCTAGCTCTACATCCTCATGTGATATCTCCTGTCATGTTGCCGTGCAATAGGAAAGCTCTCTGCATATGTTGAACACAAAATGAGGCCATGTTCATGAACTTCTCAGTCTGTGGAACCATGAGCCAAATAAACTTTGATTCTTCAGAAATCACCCATTCTTGACTATTTTGCAATAGAAAATGGATCAAGACACTATCCTGGTTCACTCTGCCACCTCTGTCACCTGGAATCCTGACTGTCAATCCAACTTCTCAGCCTGCCTGGAGTCATACTCATTCAAATCCAGGTTCCACATCTTTGTCATAGCAGCAGCTGAAGCATCCCCTCTCTTGATTTTGAGAATGCATCTGCATCACCATGAAATTCATAATATAGAAGTGAAGGACTTTTAGGATATGATCTCAACTCAGTTCTCTAGGCTCACTTCATGCTCACACAATGTGAGGCATTTGCTCACATCTGTGTTTTGCTCACGATCACAGCTCTGCTGCAAAAGCCACCTGCTATTACCACATCTGTTCCTCTCTCTGGCTGACACTTCTTCATCCTTTAAGCCTCATTTCAAGGATTACATCCTCTGGTAACAAAAGTAAATGAGAAGGAATGTTAAATAGTACTTACAAAGTCCAGAGAATGTTCAAAGCAAATTACATACTTTAACTCATTTATTTCTTGTAATGAACTGTATCATTTTACACATGGAAAACTATCTCATAGCAAGGCTAAGTGACACAACTAGCAAGTACCAGATCTCTCATGGGAACATGGCCTTCCAGGCTCCAGTTTTGTAACCATATACTATCAGAGTCTACCTTTCATGAGCCTTCCCTGACATTCTTCCATCGCCTCATTGTCCCCACTATTGGGACATAATTGCTAGTCAACACAGACTTCGTTATTTCCATCGCAGTCATCTATCTGTTAAGGTGCATATACCCCATCAGTTCCCAAGTGAAATACCGGTAGCATCTTCTATTAAGCAAACCACATATACACAAACCTACAGAGTTGAAGTCACTCCCTTTCTTTAAAAGTATCCAAAAATATAGAAGTCTATCCCTCACTCTATATCCACTGAATTGAAATCTTCAAGAGCAGAGCATGGGGCTCCATGGTACCGGCAACCTTTGAAACTATTTGATGTATTTGACTATTGGAGATTGATCAGATAATGTAAGGATAGTACTGAGTAGTCCACAGCTTCTCATACAGTGAACACTAAAAAGCTACTAGCTCTCTGAGCAGGACAGTCAGTAAAGTGCTTCCTGTGTAAGTGTGGAGACCTGAATCCAATTTCTAAGACTTGTGTAAAGCAACTGAACATAGTGGTCTGTACTTGTAATCTCAGTGCTAGGGAGGTGGACAGGAGGAACCCTAGGGATCCCTGTCAAGCTAGCCTAGACAAATTCATTAGTTCCAGACCAGTGAGAGACCCTGATTCAAAAAAAAAAAAAAAAGGGTTGATGATGCTTGAGGAACTATACCCAAGTTCGACCTGCAGCCTCTATGTGCCTGTGCACACTTGTACAGGCACCCCTACACATGTGCATGCATAGCCAAACACATACATAAACAAACATACCCACAACAAATGCTAGCCTCTATTATTTTTGATATATTACTGTTTGATTTAAAGAGAAGAAAGTAAACAAAAATCTAACAAATTTCTTCTTCACTAAGAAAAAAGGTAGAACAAAAAAAAAGAGAGAGAGAGTAAAGCTCTAACACATGAGGTCTTTATGATCAGACAAAGGATAATTTTGAAGGAAATAATAAGTTTATGGTTTCCAGTTTTATGCTCTTTGGGGTTTGTTTCAGATGAACCACAGGGGAAGGAAAAACACGGGTATGTTTTTATTTGAGCAGCTCTATTCCTGAGAATAGTGGCGCCTACTTAAGTAACATGACCCCAAGTACAGGAATTAGAGTGATTAAAGATTTAAAGGCTTAGAGTCATCAGCATGGTTGTACTATGAAGTCTCAAGCCTCAGAAAAGCAGAAATACCCAGCTAACATAAACAAGAGGGCTCTGTCTAAGCTGTAGATAAATGTCTATTTCTGGAAAAGGTCTACAAGAAAGCTCCATAAGAAGTCCATTAGAGTCTTTTATAGGCAAAACGACATGTTGTACATTGTGTTTCATAACTACAAAATCCTTCTTACTGTATTTCTTACTTTAGATGCAGTACTTACTGAAACCAGTTATTTAGTTTATCTGTCATATAATTGCTGATAGGAAATGTTAAGGTCGAAGTAAAGTGGGAGTGTTCATTCATTTCTAGTCTCCAATTACCAGCGTTCAGAGTCAAATAACCAGCAATGGCGTGCTGTCTACAAATGTCCAGCACTGGCTTGCTCTCTTTTATTATGAAATACTGAGGGACTGGACTGCGGGAGTGGAAATGTCAATGGAGCCACAGAAATTGTGATGAAATTTCCAAAGATCAGTCATACCTATCTTCCGACTTCTGTCTAAACATTTCAGAGTTGCTTCATTAAAAGAATTATTCTTCCTAATTTTACTCTAATTGTTCATGCACCTGCCTTTCTGCCACCCCTGTATAGCAAGGACACAGAAAATTGTGTCATCAGACAGTTCTAACCCATAACAGTCAATGAGTGAATTCAATTGCTGAATGGGAAAGAATGAAAATAAGGGAGGAAGAAGAGAGGAGGGGATGCAGAGAAGGAGGTGAAGAAGGAGAGAAGGAAGGAGGCTAATGGATGGGCACTATGGCTAGCACTTAGAAATAAATCTGATACAATTTTCAAATAGTAACACAACAAAAATTTACATCCCTCTATTAAGAAAAGGAACAATTACCACATTACATGACCACCGTATGCCAGGTATGGTGTGAGTTCCTAAAACTGTTTTCATTATTTCTAAAACAGTATCCAGATTCAACTTCACAAGCACAGGCTGAAAACAAATCACAATAGACCACGTAAAAGACATTCACGATAACAAGACCCTAGCCTAAGTAAAGAAATAAAAGACAAGTAGGCAACAACTTTAAGATATAAACTGACAATAAACGATTAATGGCAACTTAGTTATCATTTTAAAAATATGATGTAAAAAATTATGCAAGCACTTAGGACACGTTGACAGAAACAGCGTTTCAAATGGAGGAGTCTTCACGTTTTGCAAAAAATATTTGTATATAGAAAACCATAACCAATTTGTTGATTTATACTTTTAGCAAATATTCTCTGAGCAGGGAGTCAATATGATTTTTCTAAGTGATTTCAATAAAATGGATGTGATAGCTCATGTTTGTAGTGTGTTCAGCAATAGAGTCTCACCATCAAGTTCTGGTAGGTAACCAAGAACAGTGGCAATGGCCAGGGTCTATGGGAACCCAGGTCAACAACTTCTAGAGAGTTGTCCATTCCTATCATTGATGTTTAGAATAGGCGATGTCCTCCTCTTACAGGATAACTTTCTCTTTTCATACTGTTTATGTATATACTTTAAGAAGCCTCTGTAGTGGTAGGTTTCCATACGGCTTTTTCTAAAGGCCTTTAGTGTTACTTGTTCCTCCCTATATGCCTTCCTATGTCCTGTCCTCCCATATTCCCCACCCCTCATTTGACCTTTCCTACTCCAATGTTCCATTTTCTCATTCAGATCACTGCATTCTACAATCTCTCCCAAGAAGCCTCCCTCTCCTGCCATGGCCATTTATTAGTTTCCTGACTTCTCTGAGTTTTCAAACTGAAACATGCATAGCTAAGATTTCAAAGCTCGCATCCAGCTATGAGAGAGAACATGTGATCTGTGTCTTTCCAGGTCTGGGTTATCTCACTCTGAATGACTGTTTCCAGTTCCATCCATTTACCTGAACATTTCATAATTTCATTTTTAAGAACTGAATAATATTCCATTATGTAAATGTACCACACTTTCATATTCCATTTATTAGCTGATAGACATTTAAGTTGTTTCCAAATTCTGGCCATTATGAAAAGGCCAGCAATGAACATGGACAAACAGGTAGTTCTAGAGTATAGAGTCTTTGTATATGCCCAAGAATGGTGTGGCTAGATCATCTGGTAGACCAATTTTGAGCTTTCTGAGGAATCTCCACACTGATTTCCAGAGTGGCTATACCAGGTGCACTCGCACCAGCAGTGGATAAGAGTTTCCCTTTCTCTACATCCTCACCAACATTTGGGGTTCTTTTTTTTGTGTCTTACCCATTCTGAGTAGGGCAAGATAAAAAAATCTCAAAGTGCTTTTACTCTGCATTTCCTTGATGATTAAAAATGTTGAAGATTTTTAAAAGTATTTCTCAGCCAATTTGCATTTAAGCTTTAGAGAACTCCCTGTTCAGTTGGGTTTTTTTTTTTTTAATGATTTTTAGTTATTTGTATATTCTCAGCACTAATCCCCTATAAAGGTCTAGCTAGTAAAGATTTTTTTCCCATTCTGTAGGTTGTTTCTTCTCTTGAATGATGGTGTGTTTTTCTGTACAAAAGCTTTATAGTTTCATGAGGTCCCACTCATCTGTTGTTGAACTCAATGACTGCACTATAGGAATCCTGTTCATAAAGTCCTCTCTGGTGCCAACAAGTTCCAATATATTCCCTACTTTCTCCTCTATCTGATTCAGTTTGGGTTTTATGTTGAGGTCCCTGAACAAGGAGAAATCCAGCTGGACTTGATATGAAAGCCTCATCTCTTCTGTCTAGCTTCATAGTTCTTGAAGGTGCTATGCATGCTACCAGAAGGAAAAAATAATCTTACCCATATGTAAATCCTGTGAACCACAACAACTGGACTGGTAAGCTGTACCTACTAGTACAATAGTGACATGAATAGTATGGGAGTAACCAACCACTCTCTAATTGGATTTAGAGGCTGCTTCATACGATGGAGCCCACACCTGACATTGTTATCAGGCTTAAAAACCTGAGGCTAGTCTAATACCCATTTTCTACAAAATACTGATAGTATTAAGCTGACTCTTAATGACTTACTGTTATACCCATAGACTAATGCATCTCTCAGCTCTCACCAGAGAAGTTTCCTTACGCAGTGGATGATGATTAACACAGAAACCCACAAATGGCCAATGTGCAGAGAACAAGAGACTGCAGAGTGCCTATCCCTGAATAGGACACATATATCAAACCTCTTCTTTCCAAGGCTTGGGGACCACTGTGGAAGAGGGGGCATAAAGATTGCAAGAGCCAGAGGTGGTGGATCACCACAAGAAAATAGAGATTGCAGGATTTCTGGTTACTTACTCAAATGAACTCACTCACAGCAGCAGTGATACGATGCATAAATCCCATGGAAGCTCAAACCAGACAAAATCCCAGCACAGGCATGGGTAAATGGGTAAGAACCCAACCCAATCTAAGGAACTTTTGGCAACTGATGGCTCCTGAAGGGAAGAGACATTCTCTTTCAAGGATGGGACTCTATAGATGCACCCACACTGCAGGACATTTACACACATTTGAGGACACAAATTGGACTCTATGGGCCTTATTTTATATATATAAAACCTGAGGCTAGATAAGCCACAGGGTATAGAGGACAGTCTAATACATACATATATATATATATATGAGTACATTAAATTGGGTGAGTGGCATTAAAGGGAGGTACAGATGGGGTATCTAAATACCATCAAATATATGAAAATCACAAAAATTCAGTTTAAAAAAGGAAGAAAATGGATGTGCTAACCACATTCCTTTATCTCATTGAGCCTCTAGCTGGAAGGAGAAATTTTCAAATTTGTATCAATAGCTAATTTCTCACAGAAAATGGGGATAATATGAGGAAAGCTGTTGAGAAATATGAATGTACGTCATGAGAGAATGGATAAGGAAAACACAAATGTATTGTCATAAATACTGGATGAAAAATGCCTAAGGGCGAAGCTGGGACTCTCATGAAATAGTCCAGGATAACCAAACACCCTAATTCTTATGTTAGACATATTTTGGACAATTACAGAATGCAAAATAAGCACCAAACGGTTGTCCGTGAGAAGAAGCAGATTTGGTGTTAAAGATAATTAATCTCACTGTTGACCTTCAAACTTGAATCCTTGTCACTAGTGCAGAGACCATTAGTTTGGACTATCTGGTTCTATGCCAGTTGCCTCAAATCAGATCCCACCAGCAAGTCTGTTTCCCAGTTACTCTGTGTTGAATTGGTGACCCTCCTGCAAAAGTAAGTTGAAATCTCTACAGTATTGATTTGTTATCATGTACTGGTCTTTCAAAATCCCAGTTTTTTCAGGAAATTTGTCATTTTACCACCCTGACAGAGATCCAGAGGCCTCAACTGACCTCTTCCCCTACTTCTCCCTCTTGGAGGTGGTAATCATCCTTTCTGCTTTGAGTTCATCAGATTCCAACCTCAAGTTATCCTGCCCAAGTTTACCATAACCACTGATACTTTCTATGATCTTAATATACTTATCATACTTCCAGAATCTCAAGGTTTTATCTCCTGAAAAATTAGGACTGACATCAGTGTAGGCAAGATCTCTCTCTAAGTATTGGGCTCATCTACTCACTTTCTAACCATAGTTGGATGCGCCTTCTACCTTTTTATTCTCTGTGAGCAGCATACTGCCCAGTCCTTTGCAACATGGGTCTATGTTTTGTGTTTTCCAGAACCATCTGGCTTGTATATCATTCTAGCTCCAGTAAGAAAGAGGAAAGGATGGTGATAATTTATATTTAGGCATTCTTTCAAAAGAAGAAATGGGATGCCTACTTAGGTCTTATTTATGTCAGATCAGTGTGTATACATTCTTTGCATCTATTTATTCCTTAACCAAATATTTGTTGAACATTTGCCATGGGGTCAGTGCCATCCCAGAAGCCAAGTATAAGTAGTGGATGGAAGATAGATTTTTCCCACTTCAGGGAAGTAAAATTCTTTGTTGTCAAAAAGACTGTGTGCCCCTACATGCATGCCCACAACATATGACTTTATTCACAAGTGATACAATGTATATAATTTGATAAGTCTTAGCAAATGGTAAAATGATACAGATCATTCCCATTTGCCCCTTAATAATATCAAACATCCTCCCAAACAATCACTGATCTCCTTCATAGCACTTTTCTTCATAGTTTCTGGAAGTTTATATACAAATTACAAAGGAGAAACACATTTTTATCTGATCAAATTATTTTAAGATTCATACACGTTATTGCATGTGTCTATAGTTCATTCCTCCTTCATTGCAAAATATTATCCCAGGGTGTGGCTATACTACAATTTATTTTCAACCAATTCCTGATAATCTCTTGGGCTATTTTTAGTTTGGAGCCAAAACAAATATAAGGTTGGCTAAATGATTGTTATACATCAATGAATGCATACACATGCACACATATATATCATGTCTACATTCTTATTTCTTTGTACATACCTACATAAATCCCTAACAGATTAAATGGAGCACTCACATATGTCACCATTACCTGTTTATGCTCTACAGGATGCTCATGGACTCCCTTGTGAATTCTAAAGTAAAGGGCTTTCACAGCAATAAATTTGGGAAGCCATGAATTAGGTAAGAAATTTAGCATCATATATATATGACATATGTATATATATATACACACACACATACATATATGTTATTGAACTTTTGTGTGTTTCATATACAATGTCTAAATCATCTTTATACCCCCTTCCCTGTCAGCATCTTTCCATATCTCCTGACTGTATTTCATGCATTGTGTCATTTACGTTAAGGCCTACTGAGTCAAGTTAGTGTTCCCTGACATCCCTCCACACACATTCATCTATTGGGGTATAGTCAGCCTATGTAGAGTCCCTCCCTTAAGGAACATCAGCTCTTCCTCACCTAGTAGTAATCAACTGCTCAATAGCTTTTCAGCTAACATTGAGGCCTTCTTTAGGCAAAGAAGGCGAGACTTTCTCAATGTCTCATGGATACCCTGATAATGTGCTTTCAAAACGCAGACTCCATTGTCCATCACATCAAAATGTTCTCATTCTAGTTGGGAATATTTTCTCCCAGAGCTCAAAGATCATAGATCCAGATTTATATGCTCAAATGAAAATGCATTTTGCAGTCAGAGTAGGAAATACAAGGTAAACCAAGTAAAACAACCCAAACCCTATCACACATACGGAAAGTTCATCAAAATGCAAAACCTTGCAAAGGCAGAAAAATCAGTTGCAATGCACATTCATAGGGAGGTGTTCCCTGTTCCAGACAGAAGTAGAAATTCTCTGAAATCCCTGAAATTGAGGTCTGTTTTAATTTGGATACGTGATGACATCAATTAATTGAATGTACAATGAGCAGGAAATCACTTGCATGGTACAAATATAGACTTCTGTGTGATACTGCTTTCCTGGAGAGGTTTTGATTCACTCAGGAATCCAGTGCTCTGGGATTCATCTCAACATCCACCAAAGAAAGTGATAATTAACAGAAATGTACATACCAAGGCAATTGTTTTCCGAAAGAATGCAGATAATTTCCATAAAGAGGAGGAAAAGACTTTAAATGAATAGAGACTCCTAGAGTTTGTAACTGTGTCGATCTTATTAAATTTACAAGAAGAGGCAATTTTATCATTAAAAATATATAATGACAAAACCATAATAAGGTATTTCTTGGGCAGAAAATGACAAGAAATACACAAAATGCAAAATGTTTTCAGAGGCATTAAGAAGCTTTCTTGGGCAAGTTATGTTACAATAAAATATTAATGTGTACTCATTTGTCATGTGTTAATTAGCAGAATAAGCTGTAGGAAGTCCAGATTACCATGCAAATGTTAATTAGGTCATAATTTATGTTAAGCATTTCTAAGTTTAGGAGCACCCCATCTCATTTAGCAGAGGTTGAACTTTAGAAATAATTTGCATGTGCAACTGCTCCTTTTCAATTTTAATATGACACTTGCTTCATTTTAATAAATACAAGAAACTGCATTCAAATAATAGCAAATTCTAAGCTAATTTGCTTAGACAAAGAATGTCTCAAGAAGATGGAAACAGTCCTTTCACTGTCAGTCCAATTAGAAAATAAGACATCAGAAGATACTTTTTCTATAAGAACCAAGACAGTGGAGCTATGGAAATGGCTCAGTGGATAAAAGCACTTGCTATATAAGCAAGAGGGCCAGAGTTCAGATCCCCAGCAGTCATGTAAAAGCTGTTCATGGCTATGTATGCCAGTATAGGGGGCAGAGGCAGACAGATTCTAGGCGCTCACTAGTCAGTCAGTGATGATCTTCAGGTTTAATGAGAGACCATGTCTCAAACTGTAACTTGGTGTGCCAGCCATTGTGATTTTTAGGCTTTAAAGCTGGGATTGGACCATCGATTGATTTTCTCCCTTAGCAATTGGCACAGTGTCCTCCAATGACTGGCACAGCAAATTATAATGGTGTAGTAGTGACACTTTTATCTTGGGGATAATCAACAGCTAACTATTGGACTTCAAACCACTCAATGGGAAGGAACTCATATGTGGCACTGTAAACATAGCCAAATACACATGGCTTGAAAAGTCATAGATCTTAGAGAAAATTCTGTCACATCCCTAGACAAACATGATTTCTACTATAGGCTATATATGGGTCCTTACATTTACAGACAAGTATGCAAGTCACCACTTATCAAAGAAGCTTCTTTTACGACAGATGGAAACTATTACAGAGTTCCACAACTGGTCTCCTGCAGAGAATAAGTATCTGTGAGATGCCCAGCCCTAAGAGACACATCTACAATGGAACCTCAACACATTGGGCTCAGGGAGCATAGTGGAACAAGGATCATCTCTCAACTCTTTATCAATGAAGTTTCCTCATGCAACAGAGAGTGATAGACACAAAAGGTCATAACTGGCCAAAGTATAGAGAATAAGACATTGCAGAATGTGGGTCCCTAGACAGGATACCTATATTAAACTTCATCCACCAGGGTTCAAGGATCATTGGGAAAGAGGAGGCAAAAAGATCATGAGAGCCAGGGGAGGAGGTGCATGACGATAAGAAAATAGTCTTATAGGCTGCATGGACCTTGCTCATATGAACTGACAGCAATGGTGACAGTATGCACAAGACCCATGAAAACCCAATAAGAAAATAACTCAGCATAGACCTGGAGAAGTGGGCAGGAGGCCACAACTTTGGCCAGGAACTATTGGTAGATGATTACTGCTGGATGAGGGAGAGTTGATCTCCTTTAAGGGAGTGATGCTAGACAGGCTGAAAAGACAAGACTCCAGTGGATGAACTCACACCGAGGGACATCTGGGTACACAAACTTGACTTGATAGGTCTAACATATATGACAAAAGACATGAGGTTCTGTGGGTGGGCCATGGGGGGGTTGCAGATAGGGGAGGGGAGACTACATTGATTAAGATGTACTGTATGAAATATATAGAAATTCAATGAAAATATATCTTGAACAAAAGTAAGTTGGAGAGCAATACAAAACACTGGAAGTCCTTCTCTGGCTTCTGATGCCCACAATCAAAAATTAATTAATTAATTAATTAATCAATTATTGTAAAAATGAAAAATGAAAGAAGAAAGCCCTTTTCAAAACCCAGCTACCTATCCCGTTTCTTTACTTATTCACTTATTCATTCATCTATTCATGTATTTTTTTGAGGAAAACGTGCTCCCCACTGTTTTTCCATACTTCAGCTTGGCCACCTTTCTGTCCCACTTCCCATTTTTTACTTCTGTAGCTCAAATTGCTACAAGCCCAGTCACCCAGCACCATCCCACCAACTCTTTCCCACTCTGTTTCTATATATTTAAATTTAACTTTTAGAACAGTTCAGCTTCTACAGTTAATTTTTGTTGCTTCAGAGCAATGAATGATCCCTCCTACTCTTAAATTCCTATCAGCCATGAAAACCTGGGATTGAAAAGGTGGTTGATCCTCACCCCAGGTAGGAAATTTTCCAAGAACGAAGCAGTTCCACTGAGTCTGGGATGTGTAACACTTTAATACAATCTTGATTCAGAGCAGGCTTCTTAGCCCTTTCTTATTCTGTGGACCACTCAGTGCTATGGTAAAACTACTAGATCCCCTCTCTGAGTTTTGTTTTTAAACCTTAAAATAAGACAGGATAGAAAATAGAATTAACTCAATTAGAATGTGATTGGTTACTCACATAACATTTGAAATATTTGTGCCACTACTGTAACAGAACTCATATCGTGCCAGACCAGTTGCTCCTGAAATGCACAGAATTCACAGCTGGGTAAGGTTAATAATTAGTTTTTCCTTCTAGGATCAGGCATAGCACTGTCCAGTACTATGAAAGTTAGCCAGTACAGATGAAGCTTTGAAGTCACTACCAGCTTAATTTCTCATGGTTTTTGCTATGCATAGTTCAAGTATGTAGTATTTTCAGCAATAGGGTCTTACCATCAAGTGCTGATGGGTAACCGAGAGCAGGGGCGATTATCAGTATTGTTTGAAGGAATATAAGACCCCTGGTCAACTGCTTATAAAGAGGGAGCCCATCCTTGGCATTAGGTATTTACTTTGCTAGCCTACGATGTCTAGTAGGGGCAATGTTTCCCTATTATAAAGTTACTCCTTTTAATCTCTTTTTATAATGTGTATGTAAATATGTTAAGGAGCTTCTATAAGTGGTAGGTATCCATGTGGCTTTTTCCAAAGGCATTTAGTGTTACTTATCCCTCTCCATACTTCCTCCTCTACCCTGCCCTCCCATTCCCCACCAAAATTAATCTGTCTTACCTGACATTGATATCATATGTAGAAACATGTGACTAGACAGCCCACAGGTTATGGGGAGAGCCTGATATGATTACTCTGCTAAACAGATACTAAAGTGACTCCTAATGCCCGAAGTTCTGTTTCCAGAACCTACATGAGGGTTCATAACTGCCTATAACTCCTGTTCCAGGCTATCCAATGCTTTCGTCTGGCCTCTGTGAGCACCTGAATGTATGTGGTACACATACATACACTCGCCGAAGAATTAAAAATAAATCTTTATAAAATATCATCTTTCTCCCAGTGAAAACTATTTTCATTTTCTATTTTTAGATCATATGCATGCTTTAAAATGCTTTCAGGTATACTGCATACCATATTTATCATGTCTTCCATATTATTGACAGTAACATTTATAATACACTACACTGTAAGATGGAAAAACCTACATTTGGCTCCAGAAAGGAAATACTGTGACCAGGCATGGGTAACCACAACTCCCACCATCTCGAAATGCAGGGTGTATGTTACATATGAGCTTCCAAATAAGCGTTTGATTCACACTTTTCTTTCTAAATGTGAATTTGCTGCCAACATTTAAAGATCTTAGCTTACAAATAAAACCTCAGATTTGAAACTTTTCATGAGTGTAGCTGGTGCTGCATTCCAACATGGTGGATACAGGGTCCCCCTCCCTAAAATCTTTGTATTTATTTATTTATTTATTTATTTATTTATTTATTTATTTATTATTTTTGAAATATCTGCTTTAGTCCCTATGGATTTTAACTGCAGTCACCTGCTCAACAGTAAAGCCCTTGCTCCCTTTCTTGTCATGCTTCCATGTCCAGTAAGTGCTCAGTGGACTGCTGTGAGCTTCTATTGTCATCACTGTCCAGGGTAGGAACTGCTACTTTTTCCTACCTTGGAGCTTCTTCTCACTGCTTAGCCTCTTATGGATGCTTCTTCATCATCATCTTCTCTTAGGCCACATTCATACTTTTACTCATAATTCCAATATGCCCTCTGCTTCCCTGGTAGTCAAGTGGTTAGGATTCGGTGCTCTCAAATATGCCCTCTGCTAGGAATTCTTCCTAGTATCCCAATCTGAAATATTTGCCACTATTCATGTGAAGCTGGCAGAGAATAAGTATTTCAGAATTTGTCCTCAGAGGATATACTATATATTTATTATATCTATTTTTATTTATTACATGTAATTGTGTGTGTGTGCATGTGCACATGTCGTGGTGTGTGTAAAGGTCAGAAGACAACTTATGAGAGTTGGATGTCTTCTTCTACCATGTGGGTTCTAAAGACTGAATTCAGGTCATCAGACTTGGTGGCAAGGACCTATCTCCTTACACTCACTCCCACTCCGTTGTTCTGCTCTTGGTCCCCTTTCTCAGGGTTTCTGCTTTCCTCACTTCCCCCAAGGCACCCAGAATCAAATGTGGAATTCTCAGAGTAGGAGTGCCATACATAGAACTATGTCAAGCACTCGTGTTATCATCAGAATCAAATTACAAAACCCAGTTTTTGACTTGACACTCATCTAATGTCCTTCTCAAGGCTACTGCCTGTTGCTAATATATACCTTCTGCATACATCACTAATGAGACCAACAGATTCACAGCGCAACATGGAGCCTTCCACTGGGACATTTCACAGTGTTGTTGCTGGCTGCTGTCCATATAGTTTAAGCCAATGTTCATTTTCAAATAGTATTAGCTCCACCCAAATAAATATGAGAAAAAGTGATGCACATACTCAAAATAGGGTTGGGGGGAGGGAGGATACTAAAAAGGACATCGAGTTGGTCTAAAGGTGAAGTCTATGTCAAGCTTACTATGAGATCAAGCCAAATCATCCATCCTAATAAGATGGTTTGTGATGGTGGGGCTTGAGGAAGCCACATTTTCATTACATAAGGCCTACCCACTAAGAAGAGCAATCAAAAACCAGCTAATTGAATTATCCATGGGTCCATTTAAAGAAGAAATATTGTTCAATAAAATTATACAGCCTCTCTCCAGCCCACCTCGTCAAATCCGTTATTGTCTCCCTATGGCACATGTGCCTGACATTCATGAAAAAGAGTTACAGCTCATCAGGGAACTGACCCCACATCACAGTAGGAACCAGGTTCTCCACATTCACAGTGCCCCAGAGTGATGCCATTCATGAACAAACAAGTCTACCATAAAAACTCAGTGCAGAGATTTCTGGCAAAGGATTCAGATATCAATTGCTGATCTAGAATATTTCTGTATCCTATCTGTTTCTTTGGCTGAAATTATATCATTCTAGCTTTATTTCTTTAATATGCCATAGCCTCAAACACTATTAAAATAGAAATACATAGCCTGGGCAACAACATGAAGTTCCACTGGTTGTTGTATACCCAGCATCACCTGTGTGATTTCTCCACTGGAACCAGTTAGTGTAAAAACAACGGTGATGGACTTGAGCTGTTGAGGATGCTGTGCTTGTACAGTGCCACAGTAGAAGACGGTCACTTCTGGTAGTCAGGCAGGTACTGACAAGCTAGGGCGGCAACACCTCCAATGGAAGAGGAAGACTCTAAAGGATATACAAACATACATGCATTCATACACATCCACATGCACATTGTTGAACGATAGACTTCTGAGGAGGTGAATCACTTAGGATAATATCAAGGCATGATGTACAAATTTCCTTACCAGCTTTGCTCCTTGAAGACTCAGGAGCAAATTCTCACTTGAATTTCATGAGTGACATGCGAGAAGTTAATTTGTCTACAGCTGTTTCTCTAGGAAAGAGTCAGAACCAAGTCCATAGTATCCCCACAGCCTCAAAGAATCAATTGTGTGTGTCTGTGTGTCTGTGTGTGGTACTGGAAATCAAAGGCAGGTTCTTGCACATGCTAGGTAAGTGTTCTGCATTAAGTTACACAACCCAAGCCCACAGAAATGGATTTATTTGCACCTAGGAATTTACACTCAGGTGATTTTCTAAGTATAAACAATCACACTGTGTCATGAAACATGCATTCATAAAAAACTGAGTTGGTAACTCAAACTAGAACACTTCAAAAAAGTCCTTACTTCCACTAATTTAGTTAGTTCTGGCCCTTGGCTAAATTGTAGACTAGGTAAGGATTATCTGCAGCGCCTTTTGCCTCAATTTGGCTCCCTAAATCCAAAACCCATTTTATCAATGCACAAAAGTATCCTGTCATCCCCAAACTGATAACTGCTCAAGTCCTATATATGTATACATATTCATACATAGGAATATATACACATATATGATTATATTATATTTGCATGCAATCTACAAATATATTTTTATACATGTCAATACATCATCTCTGGATTATACATAGCATGAAACGTAGTGAAAATATTATGTAAATAGTTATACTATATTGTTTAGAGAATAATACCAAGAAAACCTGTATGTATTCAGTACACATGCAACATTTTTCAAAAATTTTCTGTCCTCAGTTGAATCCACAGGTATGGAGCTGTGAGTAGGGGGCTGGAGTGGGGAAGTGTAATGAAAGCCCCACACTATCACAGAGTTCAGGGGTCTGTGTTGGCACCACATCGTCAGCAGTCTCTCTCTTCTTCCTCTCAAAACTCATCTATTCTGTGTTCTACATTCTCAGAGACATGTTCTCTTCCTGGATCTGGTTCCAGCCTGCCTCAGTTCAAATACTTTTTCTGCCACTTACTAACACTGACCTTGAACATGATTTAGCCTCTCTGCCTCAATTTCTTCATTAGCAAAATCAGTGTATGCCTTATAGAGCTGCTGTGAGGACCAAATTGATATATTTGATTATATTTGAATATGAATATGAATATCTATGATACCTAGCACTCTCCAAGCCTTTGTAGCATTAGCTATGCTTCTAATATTATAAACAATGCATTAGCCTGGCATATGGCCTTCTTCCTCAAACCATTAGCACAAATTTTCCTCTATATGTTTTCTCATCTCCTAGAGGAAATTTTAGGACTGAAGGAGGCCTGTTGCAGCCATCCATACTACAAAAGCAATAGGAACAATAACTTATTACCCTGGTGTTTTATGTATAATGGCCAACAGCTCCACAATTTAGTCTCATCTTCAGCAATCTCTGTGCAGCTTCTGCTCTGCAAACTTCTCAGTTTATATCATTTTCCTGCCACTAGAACTGTAAGTAATCTTACTGAACCCAGATACAGTAGTCATAGAAAATACTACACAAGCCTTTTTACCATGGCCTGTTCATTTATAAATAATCACCTGGCTAAGTTTCTAAAAGTCTAAAAACAGATTATCAGTACACAGTTCTTTCAGCAGCCAGCAGCCAGCTGTGTTCTAAGGCATTACAAGTATGTATAACCTTGCATATCCCATTATATGAAGTGTTTCTTCTTTACCTCTGTAATTTAAAATTTATTTTATTATACCATCAACATCAAGAGAGGAAAAAAGCTTAGAAGATAGATGGTTTCAATCTTAGTTCTGCCTGTTAAAAACTTGTAACTGTTCATTATATTCTCTAAGACTTCATGTCATTATCTACAATATGGTGAGAGAGAGAGAGAGAGAGAGAGAGAGAGAGAGAGAGAAAGAAAATCTCACAGAAGTCATTCAAGCTTAAGCTAATACAATAGTTCCCCATTATCCATAGGAATGCATTCCAAGATACCCCATTAAACAAGAAAATGTAAATAGTACTGAATCCTTTATATATTATGCTATGTGTGTGTGTGAGATCAAATTCTATTTGTAAACCAGGCACAGTGAGTGACCTGTTAGCACTATTGACAGGGTATCCCTCTTTAATCTGTACCATTGCTTTGCTCAAAATAAAGTCATCTTAAGTCTTTGTGAAAAAAATGTATAGATGGGGCTGTAGAGACGGCTCAGTAGTTAAGAGCACTGGCTGCTCTTGCAGAGGACCCAGGTTTGATTCCCAGCACCCACATGGTGGCTAACAAACACCCATAACTCCAGTTCCATGGCATCTGACTCCCTCTTCTGACCTCTGTGGACATCGCAAACCGCCAACTGGGGACCAAGTGTTAAAATGCGTGAACCTAGCAGGAACATTGTTTCATTCAAACCACAACTAGGAGGAAGATGTCAGAATGATCGATGGATGTTAGCTAGGGAGATAGAGAAATAGGTAGATGGTAGATAGATGACGATGATGATGGTGATAGAGAGATGATAGATAGATGATAGATAGATAGATGATAGATAGATAGATAGATAGATGATGAAGATAGATAGACACTCCAAAAGTGATTTCAAACTTCCCAATTTTTTATTTCTAGTATTTTCCATTTAATTTTTTGCACTAGAGTTGTTGGTAAAAGAAACGGAAAGCTGAAGTAGGGGTAACAGATGTGCATGTGAGAACACTGTGAACCATGAAGTCAGCACAAGACTAAGGATCAGTATTGTTATGTGGCAATAAGTCAATATTCTAAGCTTTGATTATATGCCAGCAACACTGAAATGTATTACATAGATTATAAATTATCTTAGTTGATGCTCATAACAATATAAAACATAGGCCATTTTAATCTTCATTTTACAGATGAGAAAACTAAGGTTCTAGGTTGTTGTATAACTTTCTGAAGGTCACAGGGTGAATACATGATAAATCTTGTGGGGTATGATTTCACTGACTACATTTTTGTATCTTTATCATAATTCTCCCAGAAAGAGACATTGGTGCTCCCACTAATATGTTCACCATAGGTATTAATGCATATATATTTTTCTATTGTGATTGCAATGAACTACCATATACTCAGTGGTTAAGACATAAACACATTATCTTACAGTTCTAGAGATTAGAAGTGCAAAATGGATCTTAGGACCTAAAATCAAAGTGTCATCAGGTATACGTTCTTTCTGAAAATTCTAGGGGAGAGTCCACACTTTGCTCTGCCTGGTTTCTAGGGACGACCCACAACCCCTCCCCATCTTCAAAGCATCCACTGCTTCTGTTATCCTATTTCCTCGTCCGATGCTGATTGAATCCACTCATTCACTAAAATGGACCCTTGTGATTACAGTGGCCTAACTAGGTAGCCCGGGGTAATTCCTTATATCAAGCTAACTGAATCAAGTCAGCAAAGGCCCTTTTTCTATGTAAGATATGGTATTCAGAGGCTCTACTCTGGGAATGAGGAAGTAACATCATTGGGTAGACCCAATGGTTTCCCTATTTCACATTTTTGAGACCAAGTTTCAAAACTATACTTAAAGAATTGTTCCTAATATTAAACAAAACAAAAATAAATTACATTTCCTCTATCTGACCATATTTTCTGAGCAGAGATTCATGTATAAATGAGGCTGTGAACTTGTTTCACCAACTTAGTGAATTGGTTTATATGGTCAGTCATAGGAGGCTAAGGAAGATATCCAGTATCACCTATTTCCAGGGTCTGATACAGGGGGCTAGCTTTGGTGAATGCAAGAACTCTGTTTCAAGTGATGGCATTCAACCCATAAAACAGCAGTCATTTTTCTAGCTATGAACCATAGGCAACTCTTGTGCTCTCAAAGAGACAAAAACAGATTACAGAGTTCTATCCCTGATTCCCTTTTCAGGAGGTATGGAAGATACATTGACTTAGACCAGGAAAGGCAGCTCTGCCTTCACTCTTGAAAGAGAATTGCCAGTTGGGGCTCACGGGAAACCAAGTGTTAGAGGAGGGTGGTGACTTCACCTACAGCTTAGATGTAGCGGCCAGGATTGTACTTCTTCCCCATGAAACCCCTTATTGTAAAGTAGAGCCAATAAACAACTCCCTCTCCTGATGAAATAAGCTTAGCATAGGCTACAAGTGCGAGCTCAGACAAGGTATGAGACGTAACATATGCTGTTTAATGCCTGAATACCCCTCATAGCTCCGATGACTCCTGCCAAATTTCAGCTGCCAATGTCCACATTCCTGGACCAAATATTGTGTTATATACTGGAACTCAAATCGGGCCACCCTGTCCAAGATCGGAAAACTGGAAATGCCTAGAATTTAACACTGTCCCGGTAGAACTAGCCAAGGACTCTAGGAATCGGTCTGTCATACCCCAGCACCTTCACTCTGTACTGAGAATTTTATGAATTTGCGTTTTGCCCAAATTCTGTTTCCCACAGAATTAAACTTTAGCTCTTCAGCTAAACATATGATATCTTAATATCTTCTTGACTGTTTTGCCTTCATTATTTCAAATCAATTTTCTCTCCTATGTCTTCCAAATAAATCCATATGTAACTCACCTTAGGATACACACAGGCTATCAAGACATTTGGAGTTTGAGGACCAGAGAAACTGAGTTATCAGTTTTCAAACCCAGATTGTCTAAAGAAGTCATCCGAAACTTGTCTGAAACTGAAAGGATTTTTTTTGGTTGGTTTGGTTTTAGAGTTTTCTTTCTTTTTCGTTTTTCGTTTTTGTTAGAATTTTTGTTTCTTTTGTTTTGCTTTTGGATGCAGGACTTTCTGTGCTAAATGTGAGAAAGTCCTGGGAAAACCAGGATGAATTAGGCACTTAGGTTAGAAACCAAAGTGATCTTGGGAAAGGCATCATATAGTCTGTGTGAGTGTGTGAGTGTGTGAGAGTGTGTGTGTGTGTGTGTGTGTGTGTGTGTGATATGTTTTTAGCATGTAAGTGGCAGTCAGAGGACAACTTGAATGAATTACTCTCTCCTTCTACCATATGGGTCCCAGATAATGAACTCAGTTCATCAGATTAGCATCAAATGCCTTTACCCACTAAGCCATCTTATCAGCCCCAGGAAATACCTTTACAATTGATTTTTGAGGGGTTAGACAGATGGCTCAGTGAATAAAGCATTTGCCTTGCAAGCCTGAGGACTGGAGTTCAGATCCCCAGAACCCTCTTAAATCTGGGCAGGCATGGCCGCCATCTGTAATCCTAGCACTTGGAAGGCAAAGACGGGGGACCCCTGGAGCAATCTGGCCTGCTGAATTAGCCAGAATTGGTGAACTCCAGATTCAGAAAGAGGAGAAAGATCCCAGAAGACACCTGAGATTGGGCTTCCACATGCCTGTGTGCACATGTGCCCCCACACACACATGCAAACATGCTCCCCCCCGCCCACAGCATACACATACACACTAAAATTGACCTTAAAAGCTTAAAACAATCAAAATGGAATCAAAATCGCCCTTGCTGATTGCAAGTATGGTGTGTGCTATGATATCTGCACAGCTTGGACTTCTACCTGAGCATGAACTGAGGAAGGGGCAGGGCTGGAGGAGGATGCAGTGGTTTGATTAATCTCTTTGGGATATCAGAACTGCAGTGGTGATGGCCAGTGGGATGGTTATGAACTTCCAGCTCTTGCCAAGGGCCACTAGAGAGAAGAAAGAAGAAAATGCCAGACTAAAATGTGATAATACCTGCTCAGTGCACAGAAAGAAGGCTAGAAGTTTTCAACAGCAGCATGTAAAGAGGCTATCTTCTGTGGGTAGAAGGAAGATCTGGCTGAAAACTGTTGCATGTTGGGGGGGTGAAGAAAGAAATTTAATATGAGAAAAACTAGCAATCTCTCTTCTGCTTAAAGATCAAGCGAGTGTCAGGCAAACCCTGAGAAACCCTCCTTGGTTTGATAACTAAGGTCAAGTTTCTGCATGACCTGATGAAGGCAGCACTCAGCATCAGGAAGTAAGAATTGTTCAATGACAGCATTTCAGGGTAAGGTGAATAGATTCTTGCAGAAACTAAAACACATGCCTGGCAATGAGCACTGAGATATGTGTACCTTAGGGCAAGAGGAGGGATCAAAATATGGTGAAAGAAAGCTTAGTGTTATAGAGGCACTGACCATATAGACAAGTCAAAAAGTTAAACTTTTCTTTCTTCTGCCCCTCAACCCATGAGTAACTCTGAGCTAACATGTTAGAGTTGGGAAATACATACATACCCCAACTCCTCCCCCTTTAGATGGGAAGTCTCAGATGATGAGCTATATACATTCCCCAGGCGGCTGTCCACGAGTCAACTGCCCTTCATCCACTTCCCTGCCTCCTCATCCCTGGGATTGTCTGTCTATCTGTCTGTCTTATACCCAAAAGAACATGTTTGTGTCCAAATCTTCCCCTCAGGGTATACTTTTAGGAGATCCCAAACCAAAGAATGTCTATAAATGTCTCAACCTTGAAATCTTGAAATTTGACAGCATTCTTTTAAAATACTTTATTATTTTTACTTTATCTGTATGCGTGTATTGCTTTCTTGTAGGCGCAATGCCCGTGGAAGACAGAAGAGTCTGTTGGATCGCCTGGGACTAGAGTTACTGACATTTGTTAGCTGCCATGTGGGTGCTGGGATTCGAACCCAGGTCTTCTACAAGAACAACCAGCGTTCTTAACTGCTGAGCTGTCTCTCCAGCCCCAGAAATTTGAGAGCGTTCTTTATCATCACAAAAAGTAGAAGAGAGAAGGAGGCATCTAGTACCAGGATTAAGTATTTGAGGATCCCAGTAATGAAGCTAGCATTTTACCTGAAAGTTTAGAACAGAATCTGGACTTAGTAGCTATATTAAATATCTGCTGAATAAACGAATAAAAAACTAAATAAATAACTGATTAGATTAACCCTACCCACTTTTGTAACTCACAGGGTAGCAAATTTTGTCTGTAAAGGATAAATAGTATATATTTCGATTTTAGATTTTACAGAGAATACAGTGTCTATTGTGACTATTTCCCTGTACTAGTGTATAAAAGTAGTCATGGGCAACATGTAATGAATATAGCTGTATTCCAATAAAATTCTACTTTCAAACCAGATACCAGGCTACATACGGCCCACAAGCCATAGTTTATGACTCCATGGTACAATCAAAATGGTTTTACTACCAAAACTTTAAATAACTTAGAGGGAATGCAGAAAATTCTGGTTTCTTTGATGTTTATTTAGATACTTTTTAAATTATAAAATTATTATTAAACTTTTATCATATTTGGTGACCTTGCTTTGCTGGAAGCTTCACTTGTCATTTGAGTGACCATATAACACAAACTACCATGAAATCAGCCAAATGAAGAACAAAAATAGATCCCACAGGCTGCAAGAAGGGAGAGCAATTACAGCAGGCTCTCCAATCTGCACTTTCACCACCTCTGGTTTCATGTAAGCTGTCAAGTGTGGTCTAAAAACATTAAGCGGAAAATTCCAGAAATACATGTATACAACCCAGAGATATATGCACACATACTTAGTTTGGTATAATCTACAGTTGCAGGCATCCACTGGGGGTCTGGAACCTATTCCCCAGAGATGAGGGAGTCACCACACATACACTCCAAAAGGAGAGAAATGCAAGATTGTCCTAAAAGGCAGATCTAGTTTTCTTTCATTCCTTCTAGAAAAAGAAATAGTGTTTTTAGTTTTACCCTCTTGAATATCCACATTTTGGAGGCATGAAGACCAAAGTCTTTATCACAATCCACTGAAACTTAAATAGAATGAGATCTGAGTCTGCAGAGTGTTGTACTGTCACCATTCCCCAGTGATTTAAGGCCCAGCAGATATCCCTCCTCTCAGTGTGAAACAGGGACAAAGGGGAAGCCTGGGAACATGCCTCTGGAAATATCAGGCTTACTGATCAAATCCTTTAAAGTTCTCAGCACAGACAGTGCCCAGTACCCCTGGAGAGCTGTGGGGGCAGGGGGAGGGAAATTTCCAAGAAGGAAGTGACAGACTGGGTTCAGGCTCAAGACATTGAACATTGGCCAGTGACTAGGTCCCAAAGAACAAAACCTTAAAAAGAGGAAAGCGGCGAAATGCAAGACACCAAACTTTTGGTGGGGAACCTTTAGAGGGTTTCAAGGTTTGACTCTACCTTCCAGAGCATGGATTTCTAGATTTGGTGGTGTTCCTGGAGGGAAGTGTGTGGAGGGATTGACGACTGGAAAGGGTACGTTCAGGGCCCCTCGTTTAGCCAATGCAAGGGTAGCAGCAGAGCGCAGAACAGCCTTTGGTTCTATTACTACAAATGACCCTACCACTTTGATTGAGGAAAAGATTCAGATCCCCCAATGAACAACAGCAGCCAGCAGACATCCTCCTCTGGCCTTGCTTCCCGTCAAGCCTGTGCTATTGTCGGGAGCCGTAGGCCCCTACCCCAGGAAATAGCAAGACCTGATTCCTGGCAAAGCTGTTTTTCAGACATCAAGGCTGGCCTGGTTTGAGATTAACCAGATGACTATACTTGAAAGCCTCTCACAAACATGTTGTTCTAACCTGGGCACTTAATGCCTGAGAGACTCTCTCATTTCTCATGTAATTGCTAAGAAACTTTGGTATTACTCTGTAATCATACAAGTGTAACCTCTTAATTGATTTATAACTTGCTATATAGAATTGTGATGTTACTATGGAATTTTCCCTGCCAACTTCCCCCTCTCCTCCCTATAAAAACTTTGTGT